>NC_139254.1:12596824-13161324 GCF_977018435.1 Lepisma saccharinum | reverse complement strand
AAACGTGGTTGGGAGGGGCCAAGTCCCCAAATTTCAATGAAAAAAAATCTGGCGTTCGCCCCCCTCTTCTCCCGTTATTTTGGAAAAAAGGGCGCAAACTTTTGCATTGTTTTCAAAGAGTAGACCTTTTGCAACAAAGGGAAACTTGTTTCAAGTCCCTAGTTCTCATACAGGCTGAAATATGACGCAATATGTACACTGCTCAAAATAATTAGGGGATCAGGCAAAAATAAGTAGGGGATCAGACCAGATATCAAAACTTATGTAAGCATACTAATACCAGATCCTTTATTTCATTCTGAGATTAGTTACAGCAAGATATGCTGTCATGATACCTGATGCTAATGACATTAATGATATGTGACGCGATATGACAATTAGAGCATCAGTAGGACAGCACAAAAACAGACACAAACACTACAGCAACTCTCCTCTAGTACAGTGTATGGTCTCCCCTAACAGTCAACACTGCTGCACACCTGCGTGGCATGGAATCAATGAGCTGGTCAATGAGCTGTTGGGGGATACGTCCCCACTCTGCCAGAAGGGCAATTTCCAGCTCTGCACGAGTTGTGGGAGGTGCTGATCGAGCTGCAACTTGTCGGCCTAATGCATCCCAGATGTGCTCGATTGGATTTAAGTCTGGAAAGCAAGCTGGGCATGGCAGACGCTCGATACCCTTCTGGTCCAGCATGCCGTCCACCAACCCAGCTCGGTGTGGACGAGCATTATCATCCATGAAACGGAAAGAATCAACAACGGCACCAGCATAAGGCACGACATAAGGTCGGAAAATCTCGTCTCTATACCTTCGAGCTGTCAAGGTGACATCGTGGATGATGTGCAGGTCCGAATGTCCACCAATACTGATTCCTGCCCACACCGTCAGTCCACCGCCACCATATCGGGAGCGTTCGTGCACAAAGCTGGGTTGTTTCGTGTTGCGCGTTCCCTCCAGATGAGAACACGTCGACTGTCAGGTTCCACACTGAATCGCGACTCATCAGAGAACAGAACGGACCTCCATTCGGCATGTCCCCAACCACGATGTTCCTCCGCCCAGTTTCTACGGGCTCTACGGTGTTGTAACGTTAATGGAATACACTCCATGGGCCTACGTGCATAGAGGCCACCTTCATGAAGATTATTACGGACAGTTTGAGATGACACTGCGTCCCGTTGCTGTTTGCCAGGAACGTTGCAGTAGCGTTGCATTCTGCCCCCTGTTCCGATGGGCTGTGATTAAGATATAACGGTCCTTCCTCGACGTTGTTGCTCATGGACGACCTTGGCCTTGTCTTCTGTGAACACTTCCTGTTGTTTCAAAACAATTCCATAGTCTGGAAATCACACTTTGCGAAACTCCAATGGCGTGTGCTACCTGGCGTTGTGACTGCCCAGCTTCAATCCTTCCTATGGCTCTCCAAGCCATGGTTTCAGGTAAATCACGTTGGTGCGGCATTGCCTTTCTCACCTGAACCTTTGCCTTCCCCAACTGAACTGTATCGCTAACCAGAGACGACTAGCATACAACTCGAGCACGCACACACTCCTCCCCTCTACCCTTTGATATCACCAGTGCAAAGGTTACGTCATGTTTAAGGCACTGGAACTTTCGTTTACGGAGCTTTAGCAGCTGATTGTAGCTCACACAGGCGCTGACAACATATCTGGTCTGATCCCCTACTTATTTTTGCCTGATCCCCTAATTATTTTGAGCAGTGTACAATCCTGCATTTTTTCTAAAAATAGCTAATTTGCATATTAGAGAAAGGGGGAGGCCGGTTTCTTCCACATGACATTTCAAATTCATTAAGTCCGCTTTGGACGACCACTTAACTTCAAAGAAAGTTCCGAAAGATCAGTTTTCACTCTAACAACCACATGTCAGATCCACGTGGAGTCCAGTAAATCGTCCCCTGAAACTTTTCCCACCAATAGCGTCCATCCAAGAAATGACGGAACTTGTCATATCCACGTGAAGTAAATCAGGTGTTGCTAATTCAGTTTCTTTAGAGATTTTTGAAGCGAAGTTGCGATTGGGTTATCTTGGCTAGGTTGTGTTATTATGTTGTGCTTCTTTTTTATATAATACTAACTGATTGCCCGACGTGGCCCGGGTATTTATTTATCCCAATCTTCTATTAGACAGGAAAATAATGAATTCTAACTATAGTGTAAAATGAACTTGGAGTTGAACGGCATTGGAGTGTCACTATTCATCTTAGCGACCCCGAAAACTATGGATTCCACACTAATATCGGTCTTTTTATGTGTCACCCCCTTCCCACTCCACCTCTAGGGGTGCCAGGGGTGTGTTGGAGTTGAACGGCATTTGGAGTGTCACCATTCATCTTAGCGACCCCGAAAACTATGTATTCCACATTAATATCGGCGTTGTACATGTAACCCCCTTCCCACCCCCAACCCTCTAGGGGTGCCATGGGTGTCTTGAAGTTGAACGGCATTGAGA
This sequence comes from Lepisma saccharinum, assembly GCF_977018435.1. Classification (NCBI taxonomy): domain Eukaryota; kingdom Metazoa; phylum Arthropoda; class Insecta; order Zygentoma; family Lepismatidae; genus Lepisma; species Lepisma saccharinum. Next base: position 13,158,851 of record NC_139254.1, on the reverse strand, counting down.
GCGTCACTATTCATCTTAGCGACCCCGAAAACTATGGATTCCACACTAATATCGGTCGTTTTTTATTATTATTACATGTCAATCCCTCCTACCCCCACCCCTAAGGGTGACAGGGATGTCATACCCCCACAGTATTTCAGATTGCAAGTGATATGTGTACCAAGTTTGGTTCAAATCCCTCCAGGCGTTTGAGAGTTATGCTGGAACAAACACATATACACACATACATCCATTTTTATATATTAGATAAAGACCTTGGGAGTATAACGTGGCAGTGAATAAATGGATGTCTAAACACTGCATGCAAGAGTGACAACAGCGCTTCTCCGAAAAACAGGTGGTGGTTCGAAACCAGATACGTGTCCGGTCGACTTCCTCTGGGGTTGTGTCAGTGATACCGAACTGGCGTTGCTTCCAAGACTAGCACTATACTGAGTTTGTCTTCTATTCTAGAGTGTTTTTTCATTAAAATGTGAAGACACTTTTTGAGTCATCCTGTATTTACTTCCTTTGTTCATCAACATCAATTAAATCTTGTCTTCTTTTGCGACTAGGGAGGGATTTTTAAAGGGAAATTTTATCTTCGATGTGGGAATATCTGCAAAACCAATCTCACACTGAAGGCGCCACCCTTGTTTGCCAGCATCGTGGCAGTTTGCACATGTAATCAGCGAAGAGGGTAAAGAACCATCCTCGGAAAGGAAGCAAAAAAAACAAGGTCTAAAGTAAATCATAACCATCTGAAGCAACAGCATCTGTTACGGCGTGTCACGTGATTTTCCCCCCCTCGTCCCCTGCAGCCCAGAGTCCTTTCTTCTTCGCGTTTCCAGCCTTATTGCGATGCGAAAATTTATGCCACATGCTTATCTAGTTCTCAGGTCGTAAATCCATGTGTACTTGCGAGACACACATTATCTCCGCAATAGCAGACTGTTTGCCAAGTAGTTCTCTCCGGGGGAGGGATGGGGAAAGGGGTAATTCTGGAAAGTCCAGTAAACTCAGAACTGTGTTGTAAATTGTTGGCGTATGAGAGAGTGCCTTGCGAGGCCTCTCAAGGCGACACAGCGAATCCTCCCAGTTGATAAAACCCTGAGGAGAAATATTTTTTCTATCGTACGGTGCCAAAAAAGAGGTTAAAATTTATCAACGATACACTTAGGAAGATGTAAGACCAATTGGACAAGCGGCAGGCGATAAGCGACACAGATCCCACACCGAAGCGACCAGGGAGATGGAAATCTCGCATGAAGCGACAAGTGACACTGAGATTTCACGCCGAAGCGACAACCGACGCGGAGATTTCACGCCGAAGCGACGCGGGAGATTTAACGCCGAAGCTACACGGAGATTTCACACAGAAGCGACCAGCGACATGGAGATTTCACACAGAAGCGACAAGCGACACGGATATTTCACACAGAATTGACAAGTAACCCCCCCCCTCCCTTGAGTAAACAAAATATTCACCGCGCATACACGAACAGCTAGTGTTGCCCACGAGACGAGACTTTGGCCTGTCTCGTCTCGTGGAAATGCTGTCTCGTCTCGAAAATATTCGTTTGTCTTATGACACATGGTCAATCTCGTCTCGTCTCGAATTTTTAAAAGCCTGTCCCGTCTCGTCCCGTGGGCAACACTGCGAACAGCAAACCGAGGCGACACGATGCACGGTATTGAGAAAACTATCCAGTGTGTGTTACTCGAAGACGACAAGACACACGTACAGCTTGTCATGTCGCTTCGGTTCGAAAGATTCCCTTGATTACTGAGAGTGTTCTTGTCGTTTCGGTCTGAAATCTCCCTTACATTCACCATAGTTTATTCCTCTATTAGGGAGAACTATACGCAGAGAGAAATGTTTGTTTCGAATACGATATATAAATGTGTGCTGGTGACCAAAATCTTTTTTACGGTGGTGAGGTACTGTCTCGCATAAGGCGCAAATTTATTTCCATTCTCTCAAAATGTTGATATTTGTCTTTATTTTTTATTATATTGAGATGAGTTTGTGTTTTAAGTCCACTTTATGCACATATAGGTTAATCTGGACAGGTTAAGTGGAATCCGAACCACTATGTACCTCCACCGGCTATCGAACCTGGAACCCCTTGATTTTAAGCATTGGATAAATCAAAATTGTATCGTCGTCGCAGGAAGAAGTAACCTCTCGTTCCCATGAAGAATTTGCAGGTTCTGAGAGAAAGTAAGCATGGAGTTCATTCAAAGAGTAAATTAACAGCTAGCGAGGCTGTGTCGTCTGGTCTCGCAGCTAGTATAATCCTGTGTGTGACTCGTGTTCTGTTGTCCCTATGGGGCATTCCAGCGTTGCGTGTGTGACATAGACACAAAATTTAAGGTTCTAGACATGAGATTGGATTCATAGAATTATGACGTACTTTGCGGTGTCTGCTAACAAATGAAAGAAAACAACAATAACAACTTGAGCATGAGAAGTATTAACAAAAGTGCGTTACGTGTGTAACGCTTTAAAAATATAGCAAATTTTGAATTTATTTGTCGGTGAAGCATATATGCTGGCAACTTGATTGGTGAAATGTGTGAATTATATGCATTCACAAACATCTAAACCTTAATGCAATTGAAGACAAAAATAATTTACATATTAATTGATTTTGCAATTTGCATGGAGTAGGACCAGTTCTCATGGAATGGCCCATATATTTGTAATTTGCAGGGTGGCTACTCACCGGGAATTCCTTGAATTCCGGGAATTATGCGTGAATTCTGCTTGAGTTTTTCTCAGTAGACGTGAAACATTGCAACTTTTATTAATCCAAATCCTATTGAATTTGTACATATTTACAAAAGCCCTGAGACAAGTTTTTCCCAGTTTAGCTTTTATTATTTTTTTTAGGGAAGAAACGGAAAAGAAAGCTGCGTGGAAGATAAAACACAATTCTCTCAATCCATTTGCTTTGTTAGTATCCTTTGCAGAACAATCTGACTGAAGGAAGATTATTTATTGCAAGATAGATATCTTGAAGTTGATTAGGTAAATTTGAATTAATTATGCAATTAACAATTTTTCGTAGATTACTACTAGGGTGTATCAAAAAGTAAGGTGAATTTTCGATTTATTGAAAAACGTGCTTAGAAAAAAATATGAAACTGTAGTATCTTTGACACATGGTATCGCACTAAAATTCGACATAGGAACCACTGCCTTCGTGGGCATATCGTGTGAGGTGGGTCAGGGAAATGCCCATTCGGTGGTGTTTTTGGTTTTCACTCAGAATTTTGGCCTCTCAGCGCGCACGCACTTTCCTGAAGCCAAGTTGGTCATGGACGATACACCTCACTGAACCATATGAGATGTTCAATGCATCAGCAATGCCATGCAACCTGACTCTTCTGTCTTCATCTTCAACGCATCCACGTCTCACACATTGCTGTCGGTGATGGACGCTGCTGGTCTGCCACTTCTGTCATCATCTGTCACTTTGCAAATGAGTTACACCACACATACACTTGTTTTTGTGACATAACACTCTCTCCATAGACCTCCCAAGAATTATCAATGAATTTCATATGGTTTCTTTCCCTTGCCCCATAAAAAACGAATAACACTGCGCACCTCCTCCTTGGAGTAATGTTCAAGTCGTTGCGCCATCTTTGAATTGCTCTAGGTAGCAGACGGGTTGACGTAGAAGACTGTAATTCCCGTCAGACTTGCATCACCTTGGTACCTGACACATACAAAAAATTTAATTAGCTACACAAAAAACTCTGGGTTTTACAGACAAATTCACCTTACTTTTTGATACATACAACCCGTAACATTCGTGACTTGTGTTTGCAGATGTATTTCCAGCCGGACTATGCGAAATGCCAAACGTAAACTCCGTACCTTCAATTGAATATTTTAAATATATACACCGTTCAATTGAATTGAATTGAATTAGAATTTTTGGATACATTGGAGTTGCACAGACCCTTTATATTGTGAATATTTCTGTGTATGTGTGTGTGGGTGGTGAGAGGTTGAAATAGAGAAAGCATCTGCTGCTACCCTTGAATTCTTGAAAAGTTCGCGTTGAAAACCGGGAACTATACTTGAATTTTATTATGGCCCTAGAGTGGCCACCCTGGATTTGTCACTTCATCTATCTCATCACCATTCATCCTCATCTTCGCGATTAGCTAGAAGTGACAGAAAAACGAAGTAAAATAAACTAAACCAATCCAATCCAAAGCAAATGAACAACGATCACTGAGCACTTTAAAATTAAATCACAGAGCAACTAGCTGCCTCAGCGAGCTCTCTTCATAGTCGACAAACATCCCCATACAGCATCAGCCTCCTCATTCCTCTATCTTGTAATTCTTGAGGTTCTAGACGACAGATGCTTCTGCTAACAGCATCATTCATCGTGATAGATAGCTTCCCTCCGTATTTGTTTGTGCATTCCTTCCGTTGTTCTCACATTGTTTTCGGCAGTTCTTCAGCGTTGTTGCCTCTCTCGGTCCTCAACAGTCTCTTGCTCTCGGGCAATTTCGGGTGATATATTAACAGACTCCTCGGAAATAAAATTCATTTAAGGTCGGCGCTTCTGTTTATCAAATGCCACCGGGTCCATCTTTGCTGCAAACGACCTTTTTATTATTGGGAGCAGACTTGGTTGTCTTTATGCGTGCGGGATAAGACATCGGGAAAGGTCATCTTCCTCTTTGACCCAGATAATTTACATCTTCGAGCGAAGTAGCTGCACAGTGGCATGCTTGTGCGAGTTAAATAAGCGACGGAGTGGATGCTGAAGTCAGTGTTCTTAAAGGAGGTCCAGGATATAATGAACTCACAATGTGGAAGGCGTTCATGATAAGATAAGGATTGAAATAAACCTTTTTAGGCGACCGCAATTCTCAAGTTTGCTTGGAAATACAGCTTTGTCTTTGCATAGGAGATATGCACGTACACAGTGAAGCTCATACAGTATTTTCACTCAATAAGAGAAACTTAGACACTGAATCTAACAATTTTGAGGTACTGGTAATGATATCGGCAGGAGCGGTAAGAATATCGTCATTGGCTTCTGTTCATAGCGGGGATGCTCCTGGCCCAGAGGGAAATTTCTCTCTCGTATACCGAAGTTTTATCTTTTCGAACTTAAAAATCCCTCTTCCCCAATCAAAAGAAAACCTCATTGAGCGTTTACCCCGATATTTTGATCTAGCGTAGCGTTCCATCATGAACGCGGGGATCTTAAATAGCGATGCAACTTGCCCCTCCCGATTAGTACTATTGATGGTAGCCCTGAACGGGCCAGGTACAAATATCTTAACTTAACATTAATATAGACTCATGATTAGGTTTTATACTGAACTGAGCAATGCGAATGACAGATAAGAGTGTAGGATAGCTTACCCTGATTGGTTTAGAAAACAGACCAATAGCTGCTGCTTCTCCGATGATTCCAAGTAAAAAGTCCTCGTGTCGCTCTCATGCGCACCTATTTAAGCCTTTGCTTGGCCTCCCGTCACCTCTAGCCAAAGGCCAGTGTTCTTACCATTTCCTTTAAAAGGCTTATCCTACACATTTCTGAGCTGGAGCTGGCAAGGTCTGCCAGGGTCAACATTTCTTAACAGAGCGGATATGCTACGCTAGGAGGGTGTACGAATGATTTTAGAGGGCGTGAAGGCAAATTTAGTTTAAATTTGGGCCCTTGTGAACACTTATGGGTGCGTGTCACACACACAAAATACTGGTATGTTAATTGAGGGTGGAATTCATCAGCTGAGTTTGGATTGAAATACTCCACTAGAAGTGGAAACACAGAAGCAACCGTTAGTCAGATATAAGCAATTGTGTAGCGCATTAATGCAAGACTTCTAATTTTCCTTTTCGTCGTCGATTTGTAATCAAAGGGTCCCGGGTTCGATACCCGGTGGAGGCACATAGTGGTTCGGATCCCACTTCAAACTGTAGGTCCAGTCTCGATTAGCCTTACTGTGCATAAGGTGGACTTAAAACACCAAATCAATCAACCAACTATAACCATATGCAAGGTGTACGAGTGTAAAGAAAAATAAATGTTTAGTTGGTTTGCCACCAGATGGCTTTAATTTGAAAAAAGAGGCGTGGCTATAAAAATATCGGAGGTCTTAGGAAAGCAAGCCTCGTGTGGGAACTTCACTTCCCACTGATTAGCAGAGGTTAAAGCACGTTAAGTTGAGTTCTCTTTGAGTGTTGAAAGGGATCATCTCGGAATGGAACAAAGTAGAGGGAGTAGTTGTTTTGTAGTGGTTTAGTATTTCAAGTTTTATGTAGAGTATTTAGTTGGGATTTTTAGTTAAAGCACAGCACACTTTGTTCTATTCAGAGATAGGTCTTTTGGGGGGAAATTAATATTAAAACGAAATTACTATAATTTCCTTTGGGCTAAATAAAGTGTAAGGAAGTCTTAGTTATGTAAAGATTTAATTGTATAATTTAATCGTTTCTTTATTATTTATTGTATTTATATTGGGGGTTTATATTCTTATAATCATCATTTTTGTAGTCTCAAGCCCTTCAGGCATTATGTTGTTAAATAAACCTCTTTACTATCAAGCCTTTATGTATAATTCCTCTAAACCTACAATTTTACGGTTTAAGCCTTCCACTGCCATATCTTTATATTTCTGCTAGGTTAATGTACAGACTTCTGTTGCAAGCCTTGTGTCCTAATGAAGGACAATATTTCTTAGTGAATAATTGTAAAGGAAGTGCAATAAGAAGCTGGTCATACAATCAATCTATCTATCTAATTGTCCTTTTCTTGCACATATTTGGATGTTCCTCCCCTCTTCCCGTTCCTGCAACTTTCGGCTCCAAAATTCCCCCGTCCCTGCTGGGAACATCATAGTATACCGCAGCCATGACTAGTTTTTAAAATCCAAGGCTGGAAAATAATGTGTGTAGTGAAGCATATTGACTTTCTTCTTTATCACTGGTTTACAGAGTGGTATCGGCTCAGCCCTACCGTTTGCTACATGCGTCTGCGTCAGGTGATGTATTTCTTAATACAGAAGGAGTTAATATACATGTAATAATGTAGTATTATGGCCGGCTCGGCAGCCGACCGCTGTAAGTGGTGGAATTTCGATCTCGCCACCGTAGTTCCCGGCTTCGAGCCTCGATCTAGTCATGCGTGTTCCTTGTGTTGTTGAGTTGGTGTTGTAAGTCCACTTTATGCACAGTAAGGCTAATCGGAACTGGACCTACGGTTTGAAGTGGGATCCGAACCACTGTGTCATGTGCCTGCACCGGGTATCGAACCCGGGGCCCCTTGATTACAAGGCGACGACGCTACGGTGTTCTTTGTGAGTCTCCCTTCATCAGTTCCGTATTCTCATCGTGTCGATTAGCCTCGAGGAGCAGCATAGAACAAGGAAAATACATGTACAACACAGGCAATAAAAATGAGACACACAGATTTTAAAATTCTCGCTTCACTGCAAGGCGTTCGTTGTGTGTGTTGCGTAACTCTACGGCTATTAAAATCCATTTATTGCTGTAGACTTACGCTAAACACACAACGTCTTGCATGGAAGCGAGCATTTCAGGATCTAAGTGCCCGGTGACTGAGGCAAATGCGAGCCCACCCTCAAACCTATTCAACTAAACCCTGTTCCAGCTAACTGTAGAGCAAGGCCGCGCATATCGGCAGAGGAGGAGGAGGAAAATCGAGTGGTGAAAGCGCAGCGATGCCAACCGTACGGTCCAAACCTTAGTCCGTACGCTAAGTGTACGGCTTCTGAAAATTTGCTCTTGCAGTTTTATCCCTAATATTTCCCTAAGAAATTCTTATACCAATCGTACGGACCTGGAGACAAAAATACGGTTTGCCATGTGCGTTCGGTATTATTCTTTTCAAAATTTTGCAACGCTGCATAGCGAAGGAAGAAATCGGGTAACTCCCGTCGCCCATTCTCTCACTGTTCATTGGTGGAGCAGACTCGCGTCTTGCGCAGAGACTTGTTCTCGTTAGCCTGGTCTACAGTTAGCTGGTACGGAGTTTACACGAAAAGTTTGATGTTTTTTATTGCCCAAGATTGATTGATTTCCTTTATATTTACTTCGCTTTTGTTCTACTTTTGTCTAACCGCGAAGATGAGGATGAATGGTGATGAGATAAAACTGATGAAACAATCACAGACACAAATGGACAACGCACAACACAGGCCCCATAGAGGATTATAGTGGCTGTGAATCCGGACGACAGAGCCTCGGTAGTATGCAAAATGGAGTCCATGTTGTATTAAGTGGAAGCGAGGTTGATAGAGGGAGATTATTTCCGTAACATCTTTGGCATTTATGCATTTGAAGCTTCGGAACGAGTGACAACTCTCGAAGCAGCCAATTAACCAAGCAAGGCGCTGACGTCATCTCAACCCAGAACCTATCGCTAAGCCCCTTACTCAGGTTCCACACGCCCACTAGGCTCGCTAGACAAGACTCGCGCAGTCCGCTGGAGATGTTCCGAAAGTAATTCGACTCTACTTGGGTGACCCTTAGAAAGGTCACACCCTTGCATCCATTGTTGTCTTTTATGTACTCTGTCACAGTGTATAACGAGTATTCATTGAACGTTTCACAATTGCATGCACAAGGAAAAAAAGACACAGAGTTGTGTGTCGAAAGCAACTTCCTTTGAAAGCACCAAAAGTGAAGACGCAGACTTACCCGAAAGAAATTTTGGTGTGTATCCCAACGTCACTTTCGCTTCTTCATCCCAGACTGGTTTTTGAATTGTCCTGCTGAGCCGGGTATAAAATTGCTTTGTGGTTGTCGTAACAGAAACCCTATACGCCGTAACGAGTGTTTTATGTGCAGGGAGACTGGTCCTGCCTGCCTCATACGTCGCATTCTGATTTGTGAATTTTGTATCTGTAGTTCCATAAGTGAAAAAAGTTGTATCGAGGCCAATGACTGATGGGGAAACTCCTGTGTTTTTTGCAAGAAGCTCCATGCGGAATGCTCTTGTAAATTCTACCAAGTTGCACAAAGAACCTTGTTCGTTACTTTTTTATATAAACAAAATTAGGCGCTTCTCTTCCATCTCTAGTTCACTAATCTTGGGACCTTTGGGAGGGCGTGCTCAGGTAAAACAAAGTCTGGGCAGTTAACTAAGGTTCATCTATTTTCACAAAAAGGTCCTCCCTAATGGCGTCGTGGTAACGTCGTCGCCTTGTAATCAAGACGTCCCGGATACTCTGCCTGGAAACACATGGCACAGCGGTTCGGGTCCCACTTCAAACTGTAGGTCCAGTCCCGATTAGCCTTTTGGTGCACTGAAAGTGGACTTAAAACATCAATTCAAACAATGCAATTAAATGTTTCTACAAACACCCACCCAATGCGAGGAGAGAGAGTCAGCCGACTAGAATGTAAGAACTGCTTACACTGAAGAAATGACTGTCCAAAAGACTAACAAGAAAACAAAGTATGTCCTTGAAAAATTTCCTCCCTTAATTCCTAAAACAAATATTGTGATAGACTCCTTCCTTACCAACAACTAAAACTAGCCTATCTCAAAAACAAATATTGTCATAGACTCCTTCCTTACGAACAACTAAAACTATCCTATCTCAGAAACAATATTGTCATAGACTCCTTCCTTACCAACAACTATAACTATCCTATCTCAAAAGCAAATATTGTCATATACTCCTTCCTTACCAACAACTAAAACTATCCTATCTCATAAACAAATATTGTCATAGATTCCTTCCTTACCAACAACTAAAACTATCCTATCTCAAAAACAAATATTGTCATATGCTCCTTCCTTACCAACAACTAAAACTATCCTATCTCAGAAACAATATTGTGATAGACTCCTTCCTTACCAACAACTAAAACTATCCTATCTCAAAAACAAATATTGCCATAGACTCCTTTACCAACAACTAAAACTATCCTATCTCAGAAACAAATATTGTCATTGACTCATTCCTTACCAACAACTAAAACTATCCTATCTCCAAGGATAAAATCTCCATACCCTAGTTAAAAGCTGAGACTGTGGAAGGACCCAGCAAACGTAAGTAAAGTTGACTTCCATGGCAGAATGGTTAGCACAGCAAACTATGACGCCAGGGGTCCCGGGTTCGAAACCCTGCCTGGGCATGGGTGTTCGTAGTGAGTCCCTTCATCAATTTCATATCATCACTCATCCTCAACTCGCCAAAAAATGCAGAAAAGCGACGCTTAGTAGCAAAAATCTAATCCGTACAAGAGACAACACGACCCAACATAAGGGCTGTGGGTCCAGACGCCAAGAGTCTTGTTTGCCTTGAAGACTGCAGTTACCGGGGTGCACTATGGTGGAAGTGAGTTTGACCGTTGGGTGTCTTCTCGGAAGACCATCCTTTACGTGCCCAGTGGACTCTTGCAATGTCATGATGGGCTAGTGAGTCACAAGAGTTGTAAACAATAGCGCGTCCCTGATATTTCCATTCGACGGGAGGTTCTTTGGACGACACAGGTTGGTAACACTGCTTCTCCACATAGTCAATTAAAGTAATATTTATCAAATTGTAGCAACTTTCATTGTGCCTTCCTGCTTAATGGACGATCACTTGTGTTGGCTTGGGATCACATCTGGAAACACTTGCTATGACTTGCTAATTTACCCAGTTTACATCTGGGGCCGGAGCTTCACCCACGCTGTCCTCTCTTCGTAACAGCCAACTTGACATCATCGTTCTTCGGACTATTTTGTATTTTTTTTGTCGAGATACGTCATCTATGGGCATGGGCGTCGGGAGAGTTGGGAGGGGTCGAACGGGTCTGTCGACTCAACCCCCTCCACTTGAATTTGGCTGCGTTCATTTCAAGTTACAAAAGCAGAAAGTTTTTTTTTATAATATTAATAACGGAAATAATGTTCATTTAGTTAGTATTAAAACGGAATAACCAAAGTAAAAATGCATTACTCATTTTAAAGTAGGGGAATGTTGCACAAATCTCACCATTTTTCAAATATATAGGCGGAGCTGCAAAACAAGTGACATGACTTACGTTTTTAATATCGCAGCCCGTGAAGGGAACTTTTACCGATCTTCACATGTGTTTCTAATCTTTTATTTCAATTGGAAGTACCAGAATAATATGAAATTCCAAACTCTTGCAAACGGTGCGATTTAGGCAATTAGTCTCCTAAATCGCACCACTGTTTAAAAAAATTCAGAAATAACATGTTTCAAAGGCTCAAAGACTGCAAAATACAGTGACACGTTTTCTATTGAGAGTCATTCCAAACGTATGTGATATATCAGTTCTTCAGTGTAAGAAATAAAAAATAGAAAATGATAAACAAGTAAGCGCATTGTCGACATTAATTTTGAAACTAGAGATTGTAAAAGTTTATTTGCAAACGTCACAAATGTAGAAATGCAGTTCCTCGTTTGAGAGGCCCGAACACGTATCGTGTACCCATTTCTTGCACTCGATGCATTGCACTATATTTTATTCCACAGTTTCCACATAGGAAGAAATACCATTGTTCATTTTCAGACATTTCAATTTCTTAGATCTAAATGTAGGCCTCATTGGATGTAGATGGAAATGCAGGTTGTTGTTTGAGTTCTTTCATCTGTCTCTTTGTGTGGCTCTTTGCCTGTGATTAGGATGAAGAACCCTATCTTTCTACAAACGCGAATCTTCGTTGAAATTTAGGAGAGCCCGCCATTTTGAAATAAAAAAATAATAATCCCTGCCTCACTGCGTAAGCATATCACAATGCGAATGTGGTTAGAATTAATCTAACAGAATTGACAAATGTGACAAATAACTAAAGTTATAAAAGTATAACTTACTTTCTCCTATATCCTTATGAAAAGGTGCAAAAAATAGCAAGAAGGACAGGTGTTTTCTTCAAATGCGCATACAACACGTATCACTTGACCAACAGCTACAACTGACATTCGGTGTTCTTGGGGCATGCCTGAAGTTCCATATACAGCAGCTAGATTTTATTTATGTTCAGTACATTTGTTTTTAGACCAGTGGTGCGATTTGGGAACCGGTGCGATGTAGGAAATTCTCCCCTAACTGAGTTACAATTACAGTTACTTATTATAATAGGAACTTAGTTACCCGAAAAAAAAACTTGTAATAGTGTTGCAAGTAACCTGTTATTTCCAAACACTGAATTGTAGTTTTATTTTAATTTACGGTGAATTCTGTTGTTGGTCGCATCTGATGCAAACGTATCATATATTTTTTGTTATGTTATCAGCATATGTACACCGTGGCCTTGTTAAATAATGTTTCTTTATGATCACTATTCATAATTACCCAGTGCATTGCTATAACAAACAATGCCAGAAATTGTACCACCTTGCTTCACTTCAGCCTTTCCCCCTTTCCGATGTTTCAGCAATCTTGGAGTGATTTTAACTACCCGAGTTCGGTATTTTTACAAATTAGAACATGAAAATGTCAGAGGATAAAACAAAGTCAATGGCAATAAATGGTAATAAATTTCCTAGAGTGAAAATAGTAATTACCAGTAAAATAATTGAACAGGTAACAAATTTTTTACATTTGGAAAGTCATATTTTACAGTTCGAACACCAAAACTATGCTGGAAAACAATTAATGAAATATAATAGATTAAATGGACTTTTGAAAAGACATTTTGGAAAGCAAAGGAGAAAAGAAATTCAAGTTAGATACCATAACATAATTTCAAAACCTGCTCTTCTACATGGTAGCGAATGTTAGACTCTTCATCAATATGATAAAACTAGAATAATTTTTTCAAAAATGAGATTTTTGCGTTCGTTATGTGGAGTAACCTTACGAGACAAAATTAGAAGTGTAGAAATCCTAAATAAATGGAAGCAGTGGTGGAAGAAATTAAAAATTATCAGTTAAAGTGAGGACAACATGTTCTGAGGATGCCAGATGGCCGTTAACCTCGAGGATTATTAAATTACAGGCCAAAAGTAAAAATAAGTTTAGGGAAACCATATCGCCGGTAGAATGATCATTTTTTATAGTCGCAAAACCAGCTTTGGTTACCAAGACCTGCAAGAGGAAGATGATGTTCGGGATATGAATATGAACAAAATGAGAAGAACCAGCAAACCATTGTACACTGTAAGATCTTTCCGCTTTGTAACTTGGAAAAATGGCGCCCAGACTTAAACTTGTGGTTACATTAGCCATCTTGTAGTTGACTGGCGTGTTAGGTTTCGAATATGGAGAAATATCCCGAGCTGTATACGACTGTTCCTTTATGCCCTTCCATTCGTCGCACCTGCACTAAAAATTCCATCGCATTGTTATCTGCCATTTCCTGACGCCGTTACTGTGACGTTTGTGTCAAGTCAGGTACGTGATGGTATCTCTGGAGCTCTTAAATTGGCCGTGATGATCCTGGATGGTGGATTGCATATGGGTCCATCCAGGAGTATGTGGCGCTAGGTTGCAGGAAATGGGATTCGTAAAGCGAGTTCCGGTCGAATGAAACGTTTTACGAGTCGAACGTCGGGCGGAAACTAACGCTGCTGAGAACTTGCATAGTGGCCGTCAGCCGGCGAATAGTTGGGACACTTCCGAATTTTAACTGCTCTGGAAATGGTTGGCGAAGGAATTTGGCACATAAGGAAATCAGAATGTCTGGGATGTCCATCAGATGTGGACAATTCAGAAGTGTTACGAGCCACTCCCTCCGCTCCAAAACATGGTATAGAAACATGTTGTTCCAGCGTATGGCATAGATATGATATATATAACAAAATAAGGTACAAGCAGGGGTAGAAAATGCGAAAACTAATTCAGGCGCCAGACCCTTCTTCTCACGAGACTTTTTTTTTTGTTTTCAAATATGGTGTAAGAATCACATAAATTCAACTAAGATAAAGCTACACATCTTGAAATAGGATTTATTTATTTGGTGTTTTAAGTCCACTTTATGTATAGTAAAGCTAATTGGGACTGAACCTACAGTTTAAAGTGGGAGCCAAACCACTATGTTCCTCCTCGGGTATCGAACTCGTGACTCCTTGATTACAAGGCAACGATGCTACCACTGCGCCATCGGAGAGGCCCTTGAAAATGATCTTGAAACATTTAATTTATTAGTTAATACAAGATTGGATTAAATGTATCAAATTCTTGCGCCAGAGTGACATTCCTAAAGAAGGCTCAACTGGTAACATCATGAAAACTTTGCAATACATTCTATGTAATATACGGCCGACTTACTATATCACAGCAGATTTTAAAATTCGCTTAGCAACAGTGCAAAAATGCATAATGGCATGTTTATTATTCTGGTTTAATGATATACGTGATACAGAAAACACACAAACATAAAAAAACACATACTGCACTGTACTGTACTCGTATGTTTTTAAAAAAGGTAATATAAATTTTACATATCCGAACTCGAAATATTAGCACTGAATTTGAAAATTTAGGCACCACATTATACAAACAGGATCAAGTAGCACACTTCGTACCAGAGAAAAAGAGAGTTCTTCATGAGTATCGCCTTTCATTCCAACCACAAACTGTTCAGCTTTGTTTTTTCGAAGTCAGTTCCAATGTCAAACCATCGGTATATACACGTGATCAACATTGTTGGTCATTCCATTATTCAAATCTTTCCGTCATTCTAAATATATCGCGGGGGCGTGTTACCCGAATCAATAGGTTTCGTTTTGCAAACAGCCGCCCCTGGGCGGGAGTGGTGCTCTCCAGAGATATTCCGCTCTGCTTGGTTGGGGGATGCCTACCCTGTGCGGTGAGCAGATTAGATAGGTAATGCATAATGGAATTCTGACTGCTGCCAAATCTATTCAACGGAACCATAATGTGTTTGTGTGGTTGATAGTATTTTAACAGGTCAAGCTAATTGCAGACCAGCCTGTAGTTGCTCCTAATGGTGCATTAAGACAAACTTGTGCGTGCAATTTTATCCAGATGTCTGATATTTGATTATCCTAAATATCCGGATTTTTGGATTATCCTAATTATGCGGATATCCAAAATATCCAAATATGTGCATTATCCGAACAGTTTTACGGCCTCTGCATATTATTTTCTTCGTCATGTTCGTATATATTACGTACGGTTCTCAATAAATCCGTCATCTAATCTGTTCGTTTATCCGTTTACGGATTCTCAGCATATTCTTTAAATGTTTGTCTTTTTTTACTAAAACAGATCTCTGCATTACTAATTTCATTATTTATTACGTTTGCTTGCTCATTTTTCATTTGTGCAAGGATAATCTCGAACCTTTACTTCGTAATTATTTCCTGAATTTCAGAAACAACTATGACCAGAGTAACTTACTGAACGTGAAAAAGTATGAAGTGCAATGGTGCTAAGTTTACGATTTCGGGACTTAGAATTCTTTCGGGGCGGTCAAATAAGATGTTGCGAAGTGTACTTAAACGTCTCGTCTGAGCTACATAAACTCTGTAGCTCAGACCAAACTGCATCCAAAAAGATGCAGGAACGTGCATCAAGGAATATCAACTGATGCATTGAAGTGCATCTTGCCTGTAAAGAATTCTTACTCGAATCAAATGATGCACTTTGGTGTTTCTTTCACGACATACAAAAATGCACCCAAATGCATCAAATGTGAATCTGATTCTTTGAAGAAGCCATAAAACACACTTTAGTGTATCAATCGATACGATGCATTTACAGAGGCGTGCCCAAGGTGGGGTTGGTGGGGGTTATAACCCCCCCCCTTTGGCCCAGTATACCTAAAAAAAGAAAGTCAAATGCGAGAAAAGATGCCAAAATGAGGACTGACTACTAAAAACTGTATACCTAACCCTCCGTTTTCGAAAATCCTGGGCACGCCACTGTGCATTTAGTTTTCTGTGTGAACATAGTATCCTACATACAGTAGTTCCGGAAAATCTCACCAGATAGCACATCGAATAATTTTAATCGCGAATGGTACAAGGCGTACAACTACACCACTTATGTTTGATACTGTACTGTATTTGACTTGCTTCATTTTTGCTTACTTTGACCACAAAACCCACATGTTTTGTCAAAGGTGGTTAGGCAGGTCATTACGATATAGAGAACCAATTACCTCAATCAGTATGGATTCATTATAAGCGGAGTGGACAGTATTTGCTCCTTGCAGTTTGTATCTTTGTGTTATATTTGCCTTAATTTGCGTGGCTTTCTCTCACCTTGTCGAATCGTGATAATGTGTGCTGTGATTTCTCATTTTGCTTCGCTTTACTGCCACGAGGAGGATAAATGATAGTTAAATTAAAGTAACGAACAGATACACAACTAAATACATGCCCAGTCGAGGACCTAAACCAGGAAACTTCGGTGACGAAATCAATCATCGAAATGGATGTTTCGTTCTTGTGTGAGCAGTTATTGTAAAATGTAAATCATTATCTCAATTAAACTCAGTTATCAGATTTGCACTACACAGAAATTTGATTTAGTGTTTGGTTCATTGCGTGGTGACGAGTAGATTAATATTTAACTGTCTCTTTATAATCTTACCTCGTACTTTTTCACTCCACTGTAGCTCTGCTATCAGTGTACTGAAGTTTAAACATGCATTAGTAAAAATGCCACTTAATATAAAACTGTCTTGTTTATTTTTTTTCTGCATTTTGCCTTATGAACCGACCTTTCTGGAAATGAAAATCCAGTGTTCATCGTCCCTCACTAATTACTTGTTCTCGCGTAAAAGGTCTTCCCTCAGAGTGGATAGACTCTCCATATCAGAGCTCAGTCATTCCTCAGAAAATTCTTCCGCTTACGAAACTGAATTAGGATTTAGTGACATTTTTTTAAGAAAAATATTGTTCTATTCAGTTGATGCTGAACGAAGCTTTATGGCGAAGTGTACTAGATAACAATCGTCGGTCATTTCTTTTTGAAAAGTTGCAGAAAGATCTTTCTAACATACTGCAACTCAAAGTTAATAATTGAACTCAGACGATAGGCCTAGTCGCAACTAATTGTTTCTGGTAATAATAATAATAATTTTGATTTGAGATTTTTTTTCATTGTAAGTCATACATTTTGACTTTACGTGTTCAAATTCTTCGTTTTTAGCATTTTTAATGTAAGGAGAAAAAATATTTTCTATTTTTTTCATTTTTAGGTAATTTTTTGAATTTTTTATGTCATAAATGTATTGTTTTTAGGACATTTTTTTAGTAATGTATTGGTCAACATAATACTAGTCCTACTCATTAGCAATTCGTTAAGAAACGTGGTACCTATGTATTGATTAATCTCCATGGAACATATGACCTTTATGTACAGTCTAGCCCAGCAACATGTGAACCAACACCCCGCATAACTGTAGAAAGGAGGAGAAAGCGAACGGGCGGATCAAAACAGAGCGCGTTGCTGCAAACGGCTGCAGTCGCGTTTTGCACTCCATGTACTCGCTTCCCCTCTCGCGCATACATTGATCAGTTCCCATAAAAGCTACCACTTGCGCAGAGGACTTGATTTAGTTCACTTGTTCCTGAGACAGAGTATGGTAAATTCAGCTCCAACTTTAAAAAAAATAATTCGTGCAATGATACTCAATTTTGTAAATGAATTGTGATGTTTCGTGTAATATTTTTAGTTATATTCATCCCTTGAAACCAGTGACAGAATCCTTACTTTGATAAGGCATTTATTGCTGCTGGTTTCCGTAACGAAAATCGACAGGAACCCTCAGCTCAACAGATCGGCTTTAAAAGTTTTGACCTCTTTATATTCCGTCAGAGCGAACTTCCAAAATGCCATCTCACAAAAGCTGTCATCCATTAGGATTAAATGGCGCTCCCGAGTATCGCCACTTCGACTGCTCAATTTATCGTGTGACATTAAGAAACTCGCGCTGCAGTCTCTTATAAAATCGATTTACAATCCCCGTGCCCTGTATACAGATTCACCACCCTCAAGGATTACGGGTGGAAATTTGCGTTATTCATATCACGAGATAGATAACCGAGTATATGGGAGACAGAGCGGAACTTTTTATGTCTTTACAATGTGCTAGTCTTATACCCCCTCTCGAATGAACAGGAGGGATTTATATCGTAGAGAAATCCTGACGGACAGGAATGTCTTCCTCCTGGGTTCGATACCCGTTAGAGGCACATAGTGGTTCGGGTCCTACTTTAAACTGTAGGTTTAGTCCCGATTAGCCATACTGTGCATAAGTGGACTTAAAAACAAAATTAAGACAAACAAGTGTCTTCCTTTGTAATCAAGGAGGGGTCCCTGGTTCGATATCCGGTTGAAGCACATAGTGGTTCGGATCCAACTGTAAACTGCATGTCCAGTTCCGATTAGCTTGTCTGTGGATAAAGTTGACTTAAAACAAAGCTCAAAATCAATGTCTTCCTAATTTATTGATTAGATTTATTTTACTTCGCTTTTCTGCCAGTTTTGGCTAATCGCAAAGTAATGTAAGGTAAAGGTGTCCCTGTGCGTGTGCACTAGGGTGGAACGAATTTTTTTTTTTTTTTTTTAAAAAAATATGATAGTGCGGAAAAGTTGCCATTTGATGTAAAAACGACCAAAATAAAATTTGATGGTAATCGGAGCATGTCTTGAGGTGCCGCAAGTACGATAAAGTTTCATAAATTTGATTTTTTTGCTTTATTTCAACTTTTTCTCTAGTTTCTTATTTGCGCTAAAGAAGCCCAAATCAAAAAGTTCGTACTTGTTATGCCTTTTTATTAATAGAACAAACGTTTTTTGGGGTTTTTTAAATTTAATATTTTAATAATTATTATTTTTATCCTCACCATAAATTTAACCCCCCCCCAAAAAAAAAGTTTGTTCTATTAATTAGAAAGCATAAAAATTACAAACTTTTTGATTTGTGCTTTTATAGCGCAAATAAGAAAACTAGAGAAAAGGTTGAAATGGAGCAAAAAAAAATAATTGAAATTTATGAAACTTTATCGTATTTGCGGCACCTCAAGACATGCTCCGATTACCATCAAATTTTATTTTGGTCGTTTTTACATCAAAAGGCAACTTTTCCGCACTATTAGATTTTTTTTTTAACGTTTGTTCCACTCTAGTGTGCATTTGTCCCATGAAGGCATATGGGGTGATGTGGAGGTATAACGCTCCACATATTATTGATCTCGGCCATGGTTGGGATGATGTGATCAGGGAAATGACTGGAAAAAATCCTGATCCAGATCACCTGCCCCGGGACTGGAACCCAGGTCTTTGGCGTGGTAGCCAGATGCTCTACCAACTGAGCTACGGCTATTCGCGAAGATGAGGATGAATGGTCATACGTGAAAAGACAGTCACAAACACACAAGGACAGCACATAACGCGAGTCCCACGGAGGATTATATTGGCCGTGAGTGCAGACGCCAGAGCCTCGCTATTGTGCAAAATACAGTCCAAGGTGTACTACTTGGAAGAGAGATTGGCATCGGGTGTCTTTGCAAAGGGCCATCCTCTCCAAGAAATCTAAGAGGGTCTCTAGGAATTCCAGGAGATGAGACGAGACCATTCCCTTCGAAACCTGTCGAGATGTGACCGAGAATAGAGAGCAGACAAGCCAGACTCTTTGTCTCGTCTCGGGTTGCAAATGCCTGTCTCGTTGTTGGTCTCGTCAGGAAATAAATGGTTACCTCACAACGTACAAAGCTCGATGAAGCAAACACCTTTTCTTATAATAACTTCCTTTTACTTTTTGGTGTCTGTTTTGATGGTCCCAAAACAGTGCTTTTATATTGAAAGTATGCAACCACGCTGCACAAGCTTCCAGTTATCACATGTTATTGATTTGACTCTGCTTTCCTGCCACTTTTGGTTAATAGCGAAGATGAGAATGGACAGTGATGAGATGAAGTGACAATCACGGACAGGACGCAACATGTCTCACAAAGGCTGTGAGTCCAGACCGCAGAGCCTCGTTAGTCTGCAGTCCAGGGCGAAAGAGACATTTGGGTGCCTTCCGATAAGGTCACCCCTTGCACCACAGTTGTCACAAATGAATAAACTTCATAATTACGACCAACAAAATATATGGCCTATCTTCACTAGACGATACGACACTGCTTCGAGCCTACCTCCGTGGCAGAATGGTTAGTACAGGTGTCCAGAGTTCTAATCCAAGTCTGGGCATGAGTGTTCTTTGTGAGTGTCCCTTCGTCAATTTCATCATATCATCACTCATCCTCATCGTGCCGATTAGCAAAAGTGGCACAAAAGCGACGCTAATAGAATCAAACCAGAGACTGCGTCAAGTCTCGTCTCGGTATTAGCACGCACCAATGGATGACATTCAACCTGTCGGGATAAAACAGCATTAAGTGGGTCAAACAGATTCGCACGTGTTAAGGATAGCTTATGTTAAGCCTTCTTGCAGCGAGAAATTTGTGATATAATACGATAATCGTACCTTGAAACGGCAAGAACCATACTCACAATGCTTACCCGGCATATTTTCAACGCAGGATCTGATGTGTGTGCCCGCAATATGGCGGCAGGCGTGATTTCGCGCAATGAATTGTGGGGGGAAGCTATTCGCTGAACATCATCCATTGAATTGAATATAAAGTAGGCCTGCGACACCACGAAATAAGTTGGAAGCTAAGGTATTTTAAGTAAAGCTTCACACAATGGATTAAATGACAGAATAGCTAAAGGGAATGCAGAAAGAGACTGGTTGAAATGCGGCTCTTTTTAAGTGAAGGAAAGAGTACTGAGCTGTAAAAAGGAATGTTAAAGGAGATTTAATAAAACTGCGAGAGCTGTTGGAGGATGGAGTGATGGAGAGAGTGGGAGAAAAGATAAAAGGGGAAGCTTACCGTCAGCATCTGCAGTCAGAATGCAGAAGGATACAAGGAGGGAGAGACAGAGGAGAACGGAAGGATGATGATGCTGTTGAGATGCACAGAAATGGAGTGAACTGCCTTTGAAGAAAAAGCGAAGAAAAGTAAGTAAAAGACGAAGCCGCTTCGGTAGCCCGGTTCAAAGTCCATCCTGGGCATGTGCGTTCCTTTGTGAGTGCCACTTTCAATTTCATCTAATCATCATTCCTCTTAATGAAAGCGATATGCCTTAAACGGCAGAAAAGCGTTAAAAAAAATGAATAATAGCTACTGTTGAAGAAATATAATAAATTAATATTATTTTGCAACTTCAATAAAAATACTTATTAATTCATTCATTGTTTTCCTGCAACCTCCAGTATTTTCGGGGCGATGACTCGATTAAAGAAATGCGTGCGTGTGTGGCTAGGTGGGTGTACTATCATTTATGAACAGTCCACAATATTTTGAGTAGTTCTTTTGATGAAGACATGGGCGTCGGGAGGGGGGCGGTGGCAAACAGATCCGTCGACCCTGGAAATTGGTAACGGTCATTTCAAGTTTAAATAAATCAGAGAGCTTGTAATTTTTATATTTGAATAAAGTTCAGTTAGTTATTATCCGGACCAAGTAACGAAATAAAAAGTGCATTAATCGAAAAAAGTCAGTACAAAATACAGAAACATAGGACCTCCCCGATGGTGCAGTGGTAGCGTCGTCGCCTTGTAAGCAAGGGGTCCCGGTTTTGATACCCGGTGGAGGCACATGGTGGTTCGGATCCCGCTGTAAACTGTAGGTCCAGTCCCGATTAACCTTACTGTGCATAAAGTGGACTTAAAACTCCAAATCAAACCAAAATACAGGAACACTTTTGTGTAAAAAATGTTTAAAAAACAATTTAGAATATGTGCTGGATATTCACTTATTTGGTGCATCGAATAGAAAAGTCTCTCAAAGAATATAATAATAATGAGTTGGGAATCAAATCGGTTTGTTTTCATTAGTTTATAATAGTTAGTATTGTAATAGACTAATCATAAACATGATGATGATGATAATTATTATTTCTACTATTGAAGGTGCATCAATTGCCTTCCCTCCCCACCCCCCCCCCCCCTGCAAAAATTCCTAGCGACGTCCATGGATGAACATAATAAGAAATTAACTTGAAGAAGGGTACCGAAACATTTTTTCCCATAAGAAAGCACTGTGTGTGTGTGTGTTGGGAGGGGGTGTATTTCGAGACAGGCATTTGCAACTCGCGACAATTATGAGACAATGCCAAGTCTTATTTCGATATCATCCTTAATTAAAATACCATGTTACCACTGAAGAGTTTGATTCGTATGTCATCACTCCGATGTGAAAGAGTACAGCAACCGTTTCTTGCAAGAAGATTGGACGAAATAGTACCGCAGCCCTTTGAAAACTACCCCTCGCATGATGAATGCGCTTTTTACCGCAGAATGCTGTTTGTACGCAAAGAGTGGTGTGGGGTAAAGATTCCCCCCGCATGTCATATGAATATTTGAACTAAGGATCCACGTGTTCGGTGTACATAGGAAGGGTTATTTCCTGGATGTGACGGGGCTGGATCGATTCTCCAGGCCAAGTCCATACTACGGGAGCAGAGCGGGGAGAAGAGCACCAGGTTTAGTGAGTGAACGGCAGTGTTGCCAACTATTTGTGCGTAATATCCCTACATTTTGGCAAAATAATTCCTACCCTGGATGTTTTCTTTCACGTTGATTTCATATGCCTGACCGTAAGAGGGAGTGGTCTACATCTGCATCATTTGATGTACAGGGCTACATCTGTACATGCACAGATAGGCTAATCAGGACAGGGATTGGAGTTTAAAGTGGGATCCGAAACACTATGTGGCTTGACTTGTAATCAAGGGGTCCCGGGTTCGATACCCGGTGGAAGCACATGGTGGTTCGGATCCCACTTTAAACTGTAGGTCTAATCCCGGTTAGCCTTACTGTGCATAAAGTGGACTTAAAACACCAACTCAATCAAAAGACTATGTGGCTTGACTGGGTATCGAACCCAGAACGCCTTGAATACAATGCGGCGACGTTACCACTACGCTATCGGAGAGTCTTCCCGAAAGTTAAGACCCAACCCGTGAACTAAGAGAAGGAAGATAATAATTATTCAAATAATCAGCTGACCTTCGTGGCGGAGTGGTTAGCACAGCTCAGTATCACGCCATGGGTCCCGGGTTCGAGTCCCGGCTTGGGAATGTTCTTTGTCAGTATCTCTTCATCAGTTTCATCGCATCACTCTTCATCGTCGTTGCGATTGGCCAAAAGTGGCAGAAAAGCGACGCTA
Organism: Lepisma saccharinum; assembly: GCF_977018435.1. Taxonomy (NCBI): domain Eukaryota; kingdom Metazoa; phylum Arthropoda; class Insecta; order Zygentoma; family Lepismatidae; genus Lepisma; species Lepisma saccharinum. The sequence continues at coordinate 13,135,706 of NC_139254.1, read as the reverse complement.
AGTAATAAAAATCAAATAAGTCAGTAGCAAGGTTTAGGTATGATTTGTGTGCGAGTAGAATGAAATTGAAGTGTATATTGGTCATTGAACGTCGCGACAATGAGGATGAACCATGATAAAGTGGGGTGCTTGAGACGGGGTGGAGGTAGATTCCATACATTCTCGATCTCGGTCATGCTGGAGGTGATGTGATCAGGATCACGCTCCGGTCGCCTTTACCCCTCAAGATTGCCGTAAAGTACCAATTGCTTAGAGGTTGGGAAAGCCTCAGAGCCGCTTTATTGAGGGACATTGCCGAGGAGAATTCCCTTCTGAGATCACTCTTTCGGGGAATCGAATGAAGGTCTCCCGCGTGGCATTAAAACGCACTACCGAGTGAAGCACTGCAGGCTCATGGCACGGTTTATTACAGAGTGTAGAGCTTTACTTTTTATTTTTTACTTAATGAATTTACTTGATTTAATTTTCAGGGCTATTCTGTTGGCCAAAAGCCTACCTCCGTTAGTGGAGTGGTTAGCACATCGCGCTACGATGCCAGAAGTCCAGAGTTCGAATCCCAGGCTGGGCATGGGTGTTCTGTGTGAATGTCCCTTCATCAATTTCATCATCATCATCGTCACGATTAACTAAAGGCAAAAAAGCTACGTAAAATAACCAAAGCAAGAAGATATTCAGCTGAACCAAGTTGAAGCCAGTTAAAACTTTTTTGCAAAATAGTGTAAAGTGGGGATTACTTTGAAAGTGCCTGGAAAACATTTACAAGTGAGGGTATTTGTTTTTGGCAAAATTGCTGGACACCCTTTAAAGAAAGTCTCTACACTTGGTGATTGTCGTTATGGTTGGCAACACTGTCTCACGGAGGATTCTTTGAAGAGCAAGTCTCGGAACGAGAATCAGATGCATTTGCCCTCTCTGCCGGCTGCTGTTCAATGGAACTCGACCCAGAACCGGTGGCCATTGTGTAATGCACGGCTTAATCTTATCTCCGAGGGGGAAGTGAGTGACCAAATCTCTCCTCTTGGCAGTTTTGCATAACAACGCGTAAACAGGTCGGCGGAGAGGGGCGATGGATCGTGAGAGGTTCCAATTGCAACGTCGAGTGCTGATTTGCCCTTTGATGAGCGGTTGTTGATGTTCAAAAAATTGAGGTTTGGTGTTTTTGCACGTGTTTTCCTCCCTCCTCCCCTTGAGAATTTGGGGGCGATAGCAGACCGGCTTTGGTCCGGTGGAATTCGTTTACCGTTTGAAATTTGATCTTCCGTTTGTGAGAGAACGCTGGTACTGCACTGTAACTAATTATATTGCTGATTATTTTAAGCCACTTTTCTGATTCCCTTGTTTAATTGTGCCGCGGTGGTTGTGTCGGTGTTACGTCTGACTGCCAGGCCGGAGTCCCGGGTTCGATTCCCGGGGTGGATAGTCAAGGTTGGGATTTTTTAGGCTTTTTCCCTTTATAAAGCGCCGCCTGAGAATATTAAATACATGATATATATGTTGAATCGTAACTGTTAGAATCTTTACACATGCCCAATATGAAATTATACTCATAACATTTCATTAATTGAATCTGGGGTGTAAGGGGTACCTTCCAAGTAGGGGCCCAAAAGTCAACCTCACTTCCCCGTAGTACATCCTGGACTGTATAGACTAACGAGGCTCTGGCGACTGGCACTATAATTTCGTGTGTGTTGTCCTGTTTTTTGTCCTTGTGCGTGCTGAGTGCCCGTTTACAGCCTCAGCTTTTAATAGAAGTCAGAAGATTTTAAGATTTTTAGTTATGCAACTTTAGAGTTGTCATTTGTAATGATAAGGGGCTTGCCCCTGTATAATGTGACGGGTGCAAAATAGCCTAAGTGCTGACGCACCCAAAATTTAAAATTCAAATTCAAATTAATTGAATCTGTGTGACTTAAAAGAAAGCAACCGAACGAAAATCCCAGTTTGTGACTTACATGCTTTTTCCGGAAACACCCTAGATCAGGGGTTCCCAAACTTTATGAGACTGCGCCGCCCTTCATATGTCATATTTTCCGAGCGACGCCCCTGTACCAATTTTTTTTTAAAAGAAATATGTCCAAATTCAGTTTGATTTGGTAGTTTGTTTTAAGAAAAAACATCTCGTCCTGTATTTTATGATTTAATTTTAACTTTTTCACTAACTACTAACATTTGAAAATGAGACAGATTGCAGGAGCCTATATTCCAGGCTAGCTATCTGCGAAGCCTGAAGCCTAAAAAGTAAAATACTGAACAAAAATCTTTTAGAAACTGTGAATTAACCTGATTTCAAAAATAAAATAATGGCGACTCTAATGTTGGCAACCTGAATTCTCAGGAGTTGGCAACCTGAATTCTCAGGAGTTGGCAACCTGAATTCTCAGGAGTTGGCAACCTGAATTCTCAGGAGCTGGCAACCTGAATTCTCAGGAGCTGGCAACCTGAATTCTCAGGAGCTGGCAACCTGAATTCTTAGGAGTTGGCAACCTGATTTTTTATAAGTTTGCAACCTGACTACCTTTGGGATGGCTACGTGGCTTCCTTGAAGACGTCAAGAATTAACTAAGTCTTCTCCCTTCCTCCATAGCCTAGGACCAGCTGTCATGGTCAGCTAGTCCAGTTTTTAGACTCAGCATACGCCACTGACAGATTAATACATGAAATATGTTCTGGAAGAACAAAGACATTGAACGTGATATGTGACTGTTTATAATACACATATCAACAAATGCATGAATGTCTTTCAATATTAATTTGGCTTTCACTTGCATCTTAATGGGATGGGTGAGCTTGTTTCTCGTCACGCAAAACATCAAATCTTGGGATAATGTTCGATACAGCTACGCGGAGCTCCTTCTCAACGTTAATTTACTTCTACCGTGCGTTCATTTCGATCTGCAGCCGAGAGATCGGGAGAAGCGTGGCGGGCGGCGCTGGCGGAGATGCCGACATTTGCGGCCTGTAATGCCCGCTTATTTTTATGGACATATCGTCGGTCCAATGACATAACGACCTATCTCATTTTTTCCAACTTTTCAGGAGAAGCAAAAAACGTTTTCGCACACACTTTCGTAGATGTTTGTGAGAAAACTATTTACCCCATAACAAATTTTGTTTTGTCATTAAATTGTATTATGTTTCTGCTGTAAAATAGTGTGGTTGAATGTTACATGTGTTGCGTTACATGCTTGAAATTTCATAATTTCTTGACATACGTCGGTATGTCAGATCAAAATAATTACTCACACAGAAATATATTTGAGATACGCCATGCAAATTAGTATCAAGTTACAGCTTCATGAGTTGAGAAATCATCTTTTTTAGTCAAAATGTGAGCAAAACTATATAATAATTATGATTTTATTGTTCATGACGCTTTTTTTTCAAAGTGAATGGTTATTTTTATTTTGAAGTTCTTTAGATTTACATGTTTTAAGTACGTGTACAAATTACAAAACTCTTCACTACAAGTACCATTAAAAAGCTATACATGCGTGTATGTAGCTATAATTTGGCTACATTACATAAACATCAATAAAACATTTTTGTGGAATATAGTGGAGAACAGATTCAGTGATTCAAATTTGCGTAAAAGTTTTTGCAGTCACTGTCTAGAACAACGGAAAAAGGACCTTCACACATTGACAGTAAATCTGCATATATCTCTTGCGCTATTTTCACAGATTCCTTGTTCAACGGAGGTGACATTCTCGCAGCTTTATCTTTAGTATTACATCTCTTTACTACGATTTTTGCGGGATTCTCTTGCACTAAACTTGTTTTTATGTAGATAGTATCTGGCTTGTTGCTCTGCAATCGTAGTTCACGAATATATTTCCAACTGAATTTATACATCATCGGTCTTCTTAAGCTGGAAAAGCCTCAGATCTTCAGCAATTGCCTTATAATTTAGAAAATCTTCCGTCTGCATTGTGTGCACGATATAAGGATGGTTTCTTCGGGTTAGTTTTATGATGGGTACAAGCTGAGAGGGGACAAATATCTCTCCAACTCTCCGTAACGATCTGGAGATTGCACTGTGCGCAGTCTCTCCCTCGTCTTGCCCATGATGAGGCTCAAAATATCTGAGCACAATTTCTTTTATATTTTCTGCTTTTAGCATTACATGCATAAGCGCAGCCACCACAATCCTATTCTTGTTTTGGCCAACACAACTGTCAGCATAACTGTATTCTTCTTTTCTTGGTCCACTTTCATTAGATACTGGTAAAGACATGTTGCTATTTCACATGATCCACGCTTGCTGATTCCTTCATGCCACAAGAAACAATGACAATTTTTTCGTGTTCAGTTCATAGACAGTGAAGTTGTAGTTAGCCAGACGTCTGTTGTAGAACACGGATGAGTGGTTCGACATAGGCAAGTGAATAACTTGTTGCAGATCAAAAACAGCAGAACAGGTAGCTGTAGTCTTACTTATTGCTATCAATTCCCTCACTTTACTTTTCTCTGCAACGTGCTGCTTAAATTTATCTTCTAGCTTCATTTTATCTTCATCAGATCCCGCATTGTAGGTAATGCGTAATCCACACTGATCTTTTTTGGGTTGATGAAATGCAAGATTCATACCCTTGAAAACATTTGCGTATGTTTGCAAAGATGCTTGACATGTTGTGTCAATCTCTTCCTTGTACATCTCATACATCTTCTGTATAGTTAAATCAGAATGCAGATACTCCTTTGTTGAATATTTTCTACAATAGTGAGACTCCATTCGTGGAAAGCGATTGATGTGATCTTCTACTATACTCAGTTTCCTCTCATTTTCTTTCAAATGTTTGTATCTTCCACCTCGTTTTTCAGTTAGTAATATGCCTGTTTCTTGAATGTTGTTCACTGTCGTACGTATAAATCGTTCGCTAATTCTAAGAGTATTCAAAAACATGCAAACCTTCAGCCTTCTTCCATCCAAGGAAAGATAGTAAAATTGTGTTTTTGTACGTCTCGATGCTTGTTTTGTGGTTTTTTGTCTCGTATCTTCTACATCAACGTGTCGTGAAACGTACTTCCTTTGACGTTGCAAGTTTCCAAGATTGAAAAATCAATTTAAAATAATTATTCGTGATTTCTCATTGTTCTTCCGTACATAACATTTTCTTCCTTTGTGGGTGCAGCCTGTGCAGGGGGTTTCAGCAATCATCTTTTCCTAACAACCTTCCCTGTAGTTGAACTATCCTCAGTTAGACCGTTTCGCTATTGTTAAGATTGTGACCGCTGATTTGTAAATACTGAAATATATATTTCTGCATTGCTTTATTTTCCTCTTTGTGAGTGTATTGGCCCCCATTGTTGCATTTTTCTGCTGTAAGCAAAAAGAGATACGCCAACTTCCGAAACAGTTTAGGATTTACTTTATCTGACATAACGACGGAAGTCAAGATACGCCGCTATGTCATACAAAATTTTTTAACAAATTGAGATACGCAAAATCAAAAAATATTCATAACTTCCTTATTAATTGGATTTGAGGTACGCCGATTTGCCAGGTGATGCAGGGCACCGGTATGACCACAACGATGTTAATAACTCAATTTCGCAAAAAAATGAGATACGTCGTTATGTCATTGGACCGACGATATGCAGACATTTATATAAATATTGCAAAACGAGCACTAACCTGTGTTATAACACGCAAAAGTTCTTCTGTAATTCATCACACACATAAATACGCTTTAGAAACGATGTTAAGAGCCACAGATAATAAATCATTTTAATCATAGTTTTGACCAGTAACGTCCTGCTTAAGTTTATATCCTTGAAAAAGTTTTGTATCGATGGGGATCGTTTGGAGGTTTCGAATGTGCAACACTGTATCAAGATTACGCTGCAGACGAAACCGTCAAAAGTCAATGGTTTTCGTGAGCTTCCTTGCAATCCGAAATCTCCGAGCTCGAGTTTTTGTTCCTTCACGACTAGATTAAGACAGAGCTGTGAATATAGTGGCGAGCAGATGTATACCAAGAGCGTGTTAATTTCGTACTGTGCGCAAGAGTGTTATTCTTGGTTACTTGTCGTTACTTGTGTTATTGCAGTGTGTGTGTGTGTTGTGTCAGTGAGACGATTGGAATGCCAGCTCAAGTTTCACTTTAGAACAAAGAATTTTTATGTATGACACTTACGTGAAAACAGACTCGTGTCGGGAAGTGTGTAGGCAATTTGTACATAAATTCCCAAGCGTTTCACCTCCACATAGAGATACGGTTAGACATCTTGTCCTTAAATTACGATAAACTGGATCGTTAAATTTTAAAACACCTAAGCAAAAACGAGTGATTCTAACCGAAGCAAAACTCGATGAAATTGGTGCAGCGTTAGAACGTTCTCCAAACAAACCTCTACGCCGTGTTTCACAGGAGATGGGCGTGTCAAAATCATCAGCACATACAGCCACTAAGGTACAAAAATTAAAACCGTACTCTTATAACAAAGGTTAGTGCTCGTTTTGCAATATTTATATAAATATCTGCATATGTCCATAAAAATAAGCGGGCATTACAGGCCGCAAATGTCGGCATCTCCGTCAGCGCCGCCCGCCACGCTTCTCCCGATCTCTCGGCCGAAGATCGAAATGAACGCACGGTATATCTAGATTTTGTTATCGCCAGAGCAGAAAATCCTGTCTCGGAAAGGTAGGATGTGGCAAATGGGAGAATTACTCTCACGGCTTTCTTACTCAGTTCTGGATACTCCTTTGCCACACTGTTCCAAAACTGTGGCAGAGTCCCGGAGGAGAATTTCATTTTCAATGTGGAGTCTGAAGAAATGTCTATTAACTGTTCCTGCTCAGCAGTAGTGAGGGTTGATGGTGGATCTCCTGTAAACGGATCTGCAACCCACATCTGTTCATCTGTTTGTGGAGGAAAGTATTTGTCAAATTGAACGTGGAGTTTAGATTGATGCTCCAACATTACAGATTCCAATCTTATCTTGTTTATCATCTTGTTTTCTTGTATACACTTGTGTAACGTAAGAAAACACTCAAAATCATCTGAATTCGTATTGTTCTTCCACAGAAGTAACTTTTTTGAAAGCCTCGATCTTGTCGGACAGTTGCATTATGTGTGATTGTCTTCCCTGGAGGCTGACATTAAGAGAATTCAGCCTCTCAAACATGTCGCACAAATATCTAGATAAAAGAACGACCCAACATGAACCCCACAGAGGATAATACTGGCGGTGAGCCCAGACGCCATAACCTCGCTAGTCTGCAAAATGCAGCCAGGTGCACTCAGAGAACTAAATGCATCATATCGATTGATGCACTAAAGTGTTTTATGTATTCTTCAAAGAATCAGGTTCACATTTGATGCATTTGGGTGCAATTTTGTATGTCGTTAAAGAAACACGAAAGTGCATCATTTGATTCAAGTTAGGATTTCTTTCAGTCTAGATGCACTTCAATGCATCAGTTGATGCGTTTTGATGCACCTTCCTGCATTTTCTTTGATGATGCAGGAAGGTGCATCAAGGAACATCAACTTATGCAATGAAGTGCATCTCGACTGAAAGAAATCCTCACTTGAATCAAATGATGCACTTTGGCGTTTCTTTCACGACATACAAAAATGCACCCAAATGCATCAAATGTGAATCTGATTCTTGGAAGAAGCCATAAAACACACTTTAGTGCATCATTCGATATGATGCATTTAGTTCTCTGAGTGTGTGTGCTACGTGGAAGGGAGTTCAACCTTCATCTTCATCTTAATTGACTCAAGAGTACACAATAGAGGAAAGGCAGGTATTTGTAACTCGTGACGACCCCGTCTTTCTCATTCACGACGAAAGGACACCCGCGAAGGTACCACCTGTACTACGGCTGAGCCGATGCCGATAAATCGGTATCGGCCAATTCCAGTGGTACTCACATCAGAAAGTATCGGTTGTAGTCGACCTCCGTGGCTGAGTGGTGACGCGCTATGACGTCAAGCGTGCCGGGTTTGAATCTCGGCCAGGGTATGGGTGTTCTTTGTGAACGTCTCTTCATCAATTTTATCATATCATCACTCATCGTCATCTTCGAAATTAGCCAAAAGAGGCTGAAAAGGGAAGCAAAATAAACCCAATCAATTTCAGTTATGGCTTTTGAGTTAAGGTTTTGATTCCACTTTATGCACAGTAAGACTTATCGGGACTGGACATACGGTTTCAAATTAGGATCCGAACCACCGGTTAAACCCGGGACCCCTTGATTAAATGCCGACGTTACCACTACGCCGTCGGGGAGGCCCAATCAATCAAACCATTGATTTTGTACCAATATTATGTGAAAAGATAGCTGCATTTTGATGCCATATCAGGTATTATTCTGATGTAATTTGTGAATGCTTATAATTGGAGCGGAAACTCGCCAATTAATAAAGGGTGTCAGGAATATTTTCGTTTTTGAATCCGCCCTCTGGGGCAATTCGCACATTACGGAGAAATGAGATAGATCGCAAACGCTTGGCAACATCGTTAATATTTATTTGCCATGGAGCGCTCGGTTTACGGGGCAGCAACGTGCTTTTTGTGTTCGTGCGTTTTATAAAAATAATGATTCTTATGTTGCTGTGCGTCATTTGTACCCGCATCATTATAAGCTGGCGGGAATGAGAGACGTCCCAAGCGCAAATTTAATTAAATGGTGGGTGACAAAGTTTTGACTGAGTAAGATAGAGAGAGAGAGAGAGAGAGAGAGAGAGAGAGAGAGAGAGAGAGTGTGAGTGAGTTTAGTTCAAGAATGATAAATAATTGAATGTGGAAACATGAACGGTCACCATTTGTCCAATACTCTTTTCCACAAATAAAAATTTAATGTTTGAGCTTCCTTTTGGTAGTGAATTTAAGTATTTATTTTAATAGTTTTAAAAACAAAAATATTTCATAGGCTCTGTCCGAAAGGTACAAAGTACGGACTTGAGTTATGGTCTTAGCGGAAGTGACGTCACCTAGTACAGTTCGAAAACTCCAAGAACAGAAGTACGCAAGTGCACAGCTTGCAGTACAGACGGGAGCTGACTAGGTCACGTGATTTACACACTCGTTGTTCAGTTGTTTAAAATCACGGAGGTAGAAACCCAGCAACACAGGTTAAATATACGTTATGGGCCAGCAAGTTGTTGGTTAAAGTTCTTATAATGTGGAGAAATGTATGTGTACGAACATTTGAAAATGCTATGTGATTTCTATGGTGAAAAACAAGTATTTAAAACGTGGGGAAAACAGCGAGTACTAAGTTTTATCTACTGATCGTATTTGGCGCTACAGTCGAAGTGCACTGCGAGTCCACGACTTGAAGACCGCACTCCCAAGACCATACTCGGAAGATGCTTGCTTCAAGTACGGTCTTGCACCTTTCGGACACGGCCTGAGACACCCTTTATTAATCAACATTTTGATAAACTTTGTCACAATTTTTAAGCATCGGTATCGGTACCCGGTATCTGTGGGAATTGGTAAGAGTATAGGTATCGGTTCAAAGTGGTATCGACTCAGCCGTAATCTCTACCCGTGGTGATCCACGAACCATAACACCAAAAGATTTTCTTATTTGAAATTTTGGAAGTTTATCCTGAAAAATCGTACTTGAATCTTTTCCTGTGGCTAGAACATCCACCTTGCACGGAGAACCAAGAAGCGTGATACGCGGAACACGTGGTGTGTACATAATGGACCCTTGCAGGCCACGCAGCTATATTGGGAGACACGGTAAACACTATTTATCTCCCACCGTGTGTATTATGCGACCTTGGAAAACGAGGAGCTAACAAGTTTCCAGAAAAGCGTGACTCAGGATTTGAACCCGTGATGCTACATCCTAATTGTACCACTTTTCTCTTCGTGCAGTCGGTGGTCTTTTTTTCAGTTTGCAGCAAGCTTTGTAGTTCCTGTATATCTCCAAGGTTCCTTCTTGGATCTATGTTGGTTACAGGACCCGGATATACGAGGGGATATCAAGAAGTTTTGCCTGTTGAGGTATAATTTGTTTAATAATAGAAAGATGAACATACTAGTACATATAGTTTGCCTGTAGTGTCTTCTACTCAAAGTTTCCCTTCCACACAGTTGCCAATGCATTTGTGCCAGCGTTTTATCCAGCCCTCAAAACCAGTTTGGAAAAATGCCCCACTGTTCAGAGCTGTTTTAATCTCCTGTAGGTCATCGAATCTCATGTCACGAAGCACAGACTTAGCTTAGACTTTATGGTACACCAACTCTCAATCATTGCATGTGCTGACCCATAGGACATGTGCACTGTATTAGAAATTTTCTGAATCGTGATGCGTAGGGCCCGGAACTTTATGTTATAACATATTTTTTATTTGGCATCGGATCGTGTACTGGGGTGAGATCTTTACGTATCTGATGAAAATCAGCCGAAATAGACCAACTTGATAAAGCATATTTTGACATATTTGACCAATTTCGCGTTTTTACAACATATTTCTTCATTTTTCTCGTAATAAGACATATTTCTGTATAATTTCGTAATTGTCTTGCATATGCTCTGTAATTTTTCTTTGTATATTTAGCGCAACTGATAGTTCATATTATCGATGCCAGGATAAGGAAATTACGAACGAAGAATTTAAAAGCAGATGCAGTCCTTCCTTACCAACTAAAAATAGAACAATAATACCCCCTTTTTTATCCCGTCGACAATTAATAGTCATGCAAACATTATTAATGGAAAATATTCTCATTATTGTGCAGGATTCTGGCTTCATTTAATACTCCACCCCCACCATAGTCGATCCTCCCTGGAAGATACTGAATCCCGTATTATGAGAAATTCGAAAGTACTGTTGTGCATATTTTTGGATTGACTGGGAATATTTCTACCTTTTTCTGACATTTTTCAATTTTTATGACATAATTACATACATATTTTACAGTTTTATAGGACATAAAGTTCCGGGCTCTAGTGATCGTCTATCCTCTCGAATGAGCTAGCTCATCATCCCTGTGGAGGTTGTCGTCGGTCAACGGTGGGGCAGGGAGTAATCTGTGGAATTTTTCTAAACTGGTTTTGAGGGCTGGATAAAACGCTGGCACAAATGCATCGAACGTGATGGCAACTGTGTGGAAGGGTGACTCTGAGCAGAGGACACTACAGGCAAACTATATGTATGTTCATTGTTTCAAACTTTCCATTATTAAACAAATTATACCTCAACAGGCTAAACTTTTTGATACTTCCTCGTATATATTTGGACACCCGGGGCAACAGCATCGTCTTACATACAACTTCAGTTAGGTATAATCTGTTATACCAGATGGTTATACATTTTTAATTATTCGCCACATTTCAAGTTTCTCGTTTCGTGATCCTTTTCGATCCTTCACATCCGTGGCGGAAGTGGTTATCAAAGTTCGAATCTTAGCCTTGACATGGGTGTTCTTTGTGAGTGTCCCTTTATCAGTGCAATCTCATCCTTATCCTCGCGATTAGAAAAAAAGTCGCAGAAAAGCGACGTAAATAGCAAGAAGAAATACTAAGCGACCAACAGGAGTCTCCCCGCTGGCGCAGTGGTAGCGTCGTCGCCTTGTAATCAAGGTGTCCGGGTGGAACCACATAGTGGTTCGGAACCCACTTCAAACTGTAGGTCCAATCCCGTGTACCTTTCCGTGCATAAACAATTCAATCAATCAATCATCTGCCTGCAGAGATGTTCTTGATTTCTTTCTGTTTCGGTTATTATGCGTCGCCTTTTCACCTCTTGCGTCCATCACGACTATAAGGACGAATGATGGTATTTTGAGATACAAGGGGTTGTGGGTTCGATACCCAGTGGAGACACAGAGTAGTTCGGATCTCAGTTTAAACTGCCGATCCAGCCCTTCTGTGCATAAAATGGACTCAAGCAAGCAAGAAACCACAGTGACACACATCTGTGCCCTACCAAGGACTCGAGCCTGGGACCCTTTACTTCGTAGCGCGTTACACTGATCACTCCGCCATGTAAGAGGCTCAAAACTTAAGAAACTGTCAATTATGTAGTAAATGTGGATCCCTTTCTCCGAGCGGTCTCCCCTAAGATTGTGTCACGATCTGGATGTGTGCAGCATCCCGAAATATCGGTACCGAAACTTTTCCCTTCCGATCCCGACTCCGGGTAATAACTTCCGATTTTCGGGATTCGGAATAGTTCAGATATTCCTCATTGTCATATTTTCTAGTCTGTGAGCGTAGGAAATTTCTTGGAAATGGAATTTTTCATTCCAGACGGAAGAAAACATCAACTGGAAATGGTGAGTATCAGGGTTAGAATAATACGGGTGCCCAAGCCACGGCGCCTGAATTTCAAACTTAGATCTAAAAATATTTTATTAATATTTCGAGTTCAATTATTTTGTTTCGCTTTTCTTCCACTTTTGACATCGCGAAGATGAGGATAAGTGATGATATGATAAAAATGATGAAGATATACTCACAAAAAACACCCATCCCAGGCCGGGATTCGAACTAGGGACCCCTGTTTGTTGTTGTTGTTGCGTGTTTTCTGTATGTTGGTGGAAAATCAAATGCGCACACATAATGTAATTTCATAAGCATGACTGGGAACTGTCTGTTGGCTATTTCGATAAGTGTCTCTTAAAAAATGAATTACTTTTAATCCAATATTTTATTATTTAATAAATTTGATGTTCTAAGGTCTCATTTCAAATGTGTAGCTTTGTTAGTTTGATTCATGGTTTTTCTTAACTCATATTTGCAAGAGAAAAAATCCTGACCGTTTTTTTTTTAAATAGAAAGTCTGACGCGTGAATTAATTTTAGTTTTTTCTACCCCTGGTGTGCAACATTCGAGATTTCGAGTGTCAGGACATTCTGAACATTTGGTTGCAGTTTTTTTTTTTTAAAAAAAAAGATCCGTCTTGTATACCCGTGTTAAAAAAAACGAACAATAAACCTTCAATGCGAGTTAGCAAAATGTCACCCGCGGCCCGGGAGAATTAGGTCGTTATTCTGCTACAGTGCTAACCCTACCGTATTTACGACCGATTTAGAGAGATCAGTGTGGATATTGCCATCAAAACAGATGTATTTTGAAAACAATGGGTACTTTCTTCAAAGTATCACACTTGCAACACGTAACCATTACCGGTAAATCATGCGAAGGCGACAACTGAATGCAGCGAGATATTGTTGTATAATGGGGCTATCGGAGATGGATCAGCACGAAAGCTTATTGAATGGAACAATGATTCCAAAAGCAACCTTGTACATTGTTTCCTTTCTTTCTCATTCTTATCACCGTAACTTTCAGTTTAGTTCAACTTGCATAACTTTCGCGTAACAGGCATTTTTTTTCACACTTAGGCGGCGGGGCTTGATGTGCTGTGCATAGTGAGAAAGAGTTTGAGGGTTAACTGCTCTGTGCTCAGTATCAGAGGTGCGGCATCTTGATCCCCAAGGGAATTTCGGGTAGTAACGGTGATTTTCGCTGCTTAGGCGCCACTAACGTCGACGAAACTGCGCACTTAACTCGCTCCAGGAACTAGGACCAATGGGAATCCGGTACGTATGGCAGCCGCAAAATGGCTTCGCAGCCATTCTTAAGTAATCAGGTTTTAGTCGCTACGGTTCGACTCCACTTCTGTGGTGTGCCATGCTGTAGGTGTAATTTTTCATTAAGGAACTCGATGTCGAGATTCCTGTGAAGGTGGTTCCTAATATGCACATTTGCCCAGTTGTTTTTCCGTCTAAGTTGCTTCGATGTTTTGCCCTATTTTAGTATTACCAAACTTCGCTAGCATTCACACATTTGTTATTCGTAGTGTGTTTATCTGTTGCTCTCCATAGTGTTTTGATGGGTTTGCTTGTTCCCGTGCATTCGTAGTATTTTGTTCTGTTCACATGTTTTTCTGTTTTTATGTATACGTCTTTCCTGCTATTTTCCGCATTTATATATTCCCTAGTTTTTTCCGCATCTACTTATTCCCTCTGTATTCATGGACGTCCGCAGGATTTTTTCCAGGGAGGGGCAAGGAAGGTATTTTTTTCCAGGGGGGGGGCAAACAAGTCACATTTCCCCCCAAAAGAGTGTTGTTCCCTAAAAAAAACATTGCTTAAATTTGAATTTATTGCAATAATTTCATACATTCTTCGTAGTATTTTCTCTTTGCCAACTTTCGTGCATACGTCTTATTTACTTTTATAGTATTTTACTGCATGTTTTCCTTTCGTAATATTTTGTCCAGCTTACCTTCATTTCCTGAAGGTGCTTATTTCAGTTACTTAGTACCTTATTTTTCGTTTCTTACGTTTAAATGATAATTTTTTTGTTTTTCTCGCAGAAGTCTGATGACGTGCTGTTTTTTTGTTTTCTTTTGCAATTCGTGTATTTTTATAGTATTTTCTGTTTTATCATTTCATCTTGAATTCTTTTACGTTATGTTTCTTGTGTTTTTACTTATTTTGCGTGAAGTTAGTTTATCGCCTTAGTGATTATTTTCTTGCGTCTCTTTTCTTGATTGATTTGGTTTATTTTACTTCGCTTTTTGCCACTTTTGGCAAATCGCAAGGAAGAGGATAAGAGATGATGTGATGAAATTGATGAAGCGATACTCACAAGGAACTCCCATGGATTTATACCTATAATCTTCTCGCGTTTGTCCTTCATTTACCTCTTTTCTTTCATGATATTTTGACCTATTTCTTTTACTATTTTTATTTATTTATTGAAGTTTTGTTTAGAAATATTGTTTTACAAATCTTCATTACGTGTGTAACTAATAATGAAAGTCTACAAATTCATGAGCTCCGCGATCACAACCACAATCCGTCTCCCTGCGTTCATGGTCTGGCGAAACACACCCAATGTTTTCTTGAGCCCTACTGGAATACGTGTTGCAATATTCATGTTTTAATTTGTTCCCTGGACGTCACACTCAATTTTTACTGGCTCAAAAGATTGCGCTTTCAAATTGATTGATTGATTTTTTGATTGATTGATTTAATTTATTTTACTTCGCGTTTTGTGCCTCTTGGCTAATTTGCGAAGATGGGGATGAGTGATGAAATGATGAAATTGATGAATGGACATTCACAAACAGCCAAGCCCGACCAGGATTCGAACCCGGGACCCTTGGCGTCGCAGCGCGATGTGCTAACCACTCGGCCACAGGGTCGGGCGCGCTTTCAAATTATTTAAGCTCTTTTACGCAGAAGATTTTCTAAGGTGGGTAAAGAAAGATTTTATCCTGAAGTTGGATATAGTGAATTCCCCTTATATCTTGTTTACAGGTGGTCGTAAGAGAAATGTATAAATAGAGATAGATCAAGAAGAAATAAAGGAAGTGAACCAGAGACTGAATGAGAGGGAGAATGAAGTGAGAAAGAGAGGAAGAAATAAAATAAGTGAACGAGAGATATATAAAGCAAGAGAAAATATGAAAAGTTGTTCAGAAAAAGAGGTAGGAAATAGAAGTGATCAAGAGAGGAGATTAAAGAAAGGAACAGGAGAGATATAGAGCAAGAGAAGAATGAAAGATGTTATTCATAGAGAGAGATAGAAAGCAAGAGGAAAAATTGAAGAAGAGATTGAGAAAGGAGAGATGAAAACATATAAGTGAACCGGAGAGAGAAAGCGGATGATATAAAAAGAATTGAAAGAGATCAAGAGACGAAAATAAAAGGAAGCGAGCCAGAAAATGAGAAATAAGAGGCAAAGAGAAACGATAGGGGAAAAAAAAGAAATTGGAGAAGAGAGAGAATAAAAAGAAAACAAGTAAAAATACAATAGAGGGAAAGACGTGACAAAGTGTGTGTGTAAGTGAGTGAGAGAGAGAGAGAGAGAGAGAGAGAGAGAGAGAGAGAGGGGACGGGGAGACAAGGATGAAAAAGAGCGAGAGGAAATGAGAAGTGAAGGAAACTGGAGAGAGAGAGAGAGAAGGTAGTAGAAGAAATGATAATCAAGAAAGAGAATGGGCACGAAAAATAGATTGTATAGTACTGAGAAAGAAAGAATAGAAGGTCAATAGTAGATATTGCACTTTCGAGTACCTGTGCGCACAACACGCAACACAAGATTATTTTATACAAAAAAACGTAGACTAGAAATTCAAAAAAGATCTCTCTTTTACAGACTTGCAGCGCAATACAATAATCTCCCCTCAAATACTGATATATTTTCAACCGAGTTTGCCTTTCGGTCTTCCATCAGAAGAAATGCTTGTAATTAATATCACATAGTGGCATCTTTAATTATTTTTTTTGTTCATTTGCTATTCACTTTTATGTTGTTTCATTACTCTTAATTTTTTTTTTTGCTTATTATTATTATTGCTTTCTCATTGTTGACAATTTCAGTGTAAAATGGCCATCTGTGCTGTATCTGGAATTTTCTCAATAAATAAATAAATATCACCTTGACTCATCCCGTGAGCTCTCATGCGAACTAGGTATGTAAGGGTTACAAGACTTTGTCTTAAACCTTTCTCTTAAATAATTTCCTCATAAAATAAATGTTTATATTTGGGTGGACCTACGAATATGGAATTTTTGCTGATATATAAAGAACCTGAACGAGTCCTCCGTCCGCTTAATGGATATTATGAGATTTTAGGTTCGAATCCTGGGTGTGAATGCTTGTCCCTTCATTCATGTTATCATGCCATCATTCACCTTAATCGTGATTTCTTTTTTGCTCCAATTTATAAGCACTGTTTAGACAGGGTGTCTACCAGCCTGGAAAACCTGGATGAGTCAGGGATTTTACTTTTTTCTGGATAAGTCTTCGAAAGGTCATAGAAATTTAATGTGTTTCTGGAAAAAAAAATTGTGGAAGTGCACTAAAAATATGGGCAAGCAAGAAATATTAAATTTGTTTCGGACATTTAATTATGATATACTGAGTATTACTGGCAGTTACAGTAGAAATTGCATATTAAATACTCTATGAAAAGGGGTCCTGTTTTGAACTATTTTTAACTTCAAATCTACTACAGTAAGTGGCTATTGGCATTTTAAAATCTGCAGTGATATGGTGCAGTGGGGTCATACATTAAAATGTATTGCATAGTTATTGAATTAAAATTAGGCTATTTTGCACCCGTCACTTCATACGGGGTCCAGCCCCTTACCAGAACTAAATATAACAACTGTAATGTCGTATCGTAACTAAAATATTACAATTTTCTGACTCTGTTAGGAGCGGAGGCTATGAAGAGGCACTCAGGACACATCAGGACAAAAGACAGGACAATACACAGAATTATACTGGCCATAATGCCAGTCGCCAGAGCCTAGTTTGTCTCCAAAACTCAGTCCAGGGTGTACTACGTGGAAGTGAGGTTGACTTTTGTGCGCCGTAGCAGAACGTCGCCCCCTTACACCCCAGTTATTCACGCTGTTACCAGTTGAGCATTCTTTAGAAAGGCCGCTGCACTGCTCAAGAATTAATTATTTTCTAATCTTGTATTAATTAATAAATTTAATGTTTTCTCACATTTCAAAATGTGTAGCTTTATCTTACTTGAATTCATCATGGCTTTCTTACCCCGTGTTTGCCATATATAATATATATATGCCCTTACACGACATGCATTCCGTCGGGATGTGTTCTACAACATGTGGTTTGTTTTGTTGCACTGTGGCGTTGTATTTTCCACCACATTACAACACGTACTGTTGCGTGGCCCGCCCGCTGGTAGCCCTCCGCCTAACATCGATTCGCACTCGCCCCGTGGCCCTCCCCGGAGATGGGAGCCAGCGTTGCCAGATCACGACGGAACAAAAACCCCTCCTCCATTAATGTCGATTAGTTTCTCACTTGAGTAGTCTTCGAGTATCGCGGAGGAATTAAGTAGTGGGGGGAGGGGGGCGGAAGCCGTTGCTGTGAAGACTTGTTTTCCCGCCGTGGCGGTCGCTCCCCCCCCCCTCTTCGTGCACAGAGGAAGAAGTAAATGTGAATGAGTCAGCTGTTTCAGGTGCGTACTACAGTGCTTTTTTTTGTACAGGAGCATTTTGTGTTACCCTGTGACGGAGGATAATTTGGGTTTTCGTTAGGAATTCTCCTGTTCGATTGACTGAGGGGAGAAGGCTTTGTAAGGGCGGGTTAATGGGGAGGGGGTGAATGCCTCTCCAAGACATTAAGTGGTAATCGTCGTCCTCCTTGCAGGGTTCTCACTGACCTGATGATGTCAGGGAAATTAACTTAGGGGTGAGAAGTTCGTGGAAAATGGCCGACCTCCGTTTCAGAAAAGTTAGTACAGCGCGCTGCGACGCCATGATTCCGGGTTCGAATCCCAGTCTGGGCATGGGTGTTCTTTGCGAGTTTCACTTCATCGCTCATCCTCATCGTCGCGATGAGCCAAAAGTGGCAGAAAAACGATACTAAATAACAAAAATCAAATCAAGTTCATGGTAATTATTATTTCTTTGTGTTGTTGTTTACCAGGATTGGAAACAGAATTCATTTCACTTGTTTTTTTATGTTCTTTATGATTCTTGTATATTATAAATTAATAAAGGATTTGTTTGTTGTGACCTCAATAACGATTGGTATAAATCTAAAATATATTTGTGTCACATATTGTCAACAATGCCGAGCAAACTTGATTTGTTTGATTATCGTGCAAAGTTGGACACAATCTCATTATTTTAAATCATTATACAGCGGACTGAAACATTGTTTAAAACTATCTGGAAGAGTCTTCTTCTTCTTTTTATGTTCTTTTTTACAATATGAATGGAAACCCTGTCTTGGCAACTAAAATAGATACCGCCTTACCATCTAAATTCAGGCAATCACCCGCTCATGGTTTAGAGGTGTGCAATGCGTGCCGCTGTACAGCGTCTCGCCCTATGGATATCAGCCTAGGGAACACGACTCTGTATCAGCATTCTAAAAGACTAAAAAGAGGACCATAGAATGGCGCGTTTTCATAAAGCCAGAATCGTGTTTTAGAATAATCGCACCACCTCTAAATACCGTCCAACAATGCATGAATTGAGCAAAAAAGTTCCATTCTGTCAGCAGGTTCCTGTTTTTGTAACGTGCTAACTGCACAATTAGGTTTGAAGTTTAAGTTCGCTTTATACGCAGAGAGTGTAATCGGAACTTGTCATTCACTTTAAAGGGGGATATGGGCCACTCTGTGCTTTCACCGGGATCTAACCCCGGGACCTCTGATTGCAAGGCGACGTTGTTACCACTAAGTCGTTGGGGAGGCTGCTAACGGTATGTTATCAGACAGAAGAAAGTTAATTAATGTCACTGGTGACAATGAATGTACATGGCTGTATACAAACATAATAAAATATGTCTTTCGAGCGCTCGTAACGCTGAAAAAAGGCCTCAAGGAGCAAAATAGTTGAAAGAACGTTATTTTCCTTTATCTTCTCTACAGTGTGTTAGATTATCATTGCGAAACTCTGTTTGTGTGTGAAGTAATTACACAATACTGATTACCATGTTGTTCGCATTTTTACAAGAAATTGTCTATATTTTCATTTTTAAAATGTAAGAGCCTCGCGTTTCCTCTGATTCTAAACCTAACAGTGTACCAACAAGGAACGTCGCGATGCGACCCCCCCCCCCCCACCTCATCCCATTTGAAGTCTAAAATTAAGCGAATACCCCTAGAAACGTCTTCAATTAATCTTCAATGAACCTAACGTAATGGTCGACAGCTAAGAAGAAGAAGAAATAGTCAAATGCACCCCATCCTGACTATTTATCTTCATCGTCATGATTAATCTAGATAAGTCGAAAAGCGACGTAAAATGGGGGAAAAAAATATTATTGGAAACATTTTAATGTAGGTTCGTTTTCTTCTTTTATATTATTCAGTACTTTCAACAGTCTCGTTCACCAGGTTAAAATTTCCAGTAGGCTACAAGAAAAACTGTTACAGCCACAAAAGAATAGTCCTTCGCTCGTCGTAAATTTACCCCCATATTTTTATGACGTTACCATCTGCTGTACTAGCCCCAGAAGTCTTCGCCGAGGAACATCTGGTTCACTGGGAAATTTGTAAGTACTCGAGTCCCAAGGTCCAGTCCAAAAACAACCACGCCTGGAGGAGTGCAAGATAATGAATGCCAAGGAGAACAGGTTCGGATTTACGCACTAAAGCATTGTTGAAGTGCTGCGAATTGTTATGATTTTCGCATTGTTGCAGCAGCATCTCGGGTCACATGCGAAAATGCCATATTTCTCGTCTGTGGTAAAGTCGTTCGTTTTCTTGTTTTGTTTCGTCTTCTCTTTTTTTTTTTGTTGTCTTTGTGGCTGTTTAGGCTGAGTACGTTTCCGCATACCATATTTAATTACAACAGACAGCCGTGTCTGCTGCTGGTACTTGATCATTATCGCTGTGGGTAGCCTATTGCCGTAGGCCATATTGCGTCCTAATGCATGAATCTTTGCCCCTTTTCATGGTTACCTAAATTCGCAAATAACTTGCAGTCTGTGTGGTAAGCAATGTGCAAATAGAACTTCGTTTTTGGTTGGTATCGCCGAAACCGACCTTCGTAGCGGTGTGGTTATCACAGTGCGATATGACGCCAGATGTCCCGGGTTCGAATCCAGGCCTGAGCATGGGTGTTTTTTACGAGTGTCCCTTCATCAATTTCATCATATAATCACTCATTCTCATCTTCGCGATTCCAAAAGTAGAAGAAAAGTGAAGTGAAATAAACAAAATCAATCAAATTTTGGATGGTATGCATGGGTGTCCCGGACTGATTATTTTTCTGAAGTGGTCTTGAATTGCAAAAGTGGATATCACGTACCAGCACCCTAGGTAGCGGCGGGATACCCTACAAAATAGTTCATAATTGCTATTTTTCACCTTCGTTTATAAAGTTGCTCAAAGACAAAGGTGTCATTTTAAGGGAAATTTGCGTTCACCACTTTGATATACTTAAAAAAACAATTGTGTAAGAATTTTTGCAGGGGCCGTAGTCGCATCACTTCCACCCTGCGTCCGTAAGGGAGGTTAAGGATGGGTCACTTGCAATGGTGTCGCCACACTCTTCTGGTGTGTGTGGACCACTGGATGAAAATTCAAACGATTTTGGCGTGCATCTTAAGTAGGAAATTATTTTCATATTCACATTGTTATCATGGGACTGAGTGATTGATTTATTTTATTTTACTTCGCTTTTCTGCCACTTTTGGCTAATCGCGAAGATAGGGATGAAATTGATGAAAGGGCAATACAAACACAGATATATATATATATATATATATATATATATATATATATATATATATATATATATATATATATATTTATATTTATAGGAATAGAATGAGAAAGAGTGCCAAAAGGGGCGGATAAACAAAAATGGTGTAGGAGATAGTAAACACCACAATAAAAGAAATGTCTTATATTTCGAGGTTCATTCTCATTGTCACGTTAGGTAGAGAGCACGAAGTAAACAAAAGCGTAGAGGCACGGAATATATATGTATATGCCCGCGCACGTGCACGGTGCCTCCCCCGTTGGCGTAGTGGTAACGTGGTCGCCTTCTAATGAAGGGGTTCCGGGTTCTATACCCGGCGGAGGCACATACTGGATCGGAACCCACGTTAAACTGTAGGTACAGTCTCGATGAGCTTATTTGTGCATAAAGTTTACGTATAACAAGAACTCAAACTAAAAAATAAAACAAAAACACACAATGAGAGAGAGACAGTACTATTTTCTGGGAAGAAATTTCCCGGTACTCAAGTTGGGTTTGTTGTGTTCATCATAAGAACTACTCAAAGTAATGTTGTATGTTCCAAAAGAAGCACGTATAAAATGGTTCAGGTTGTCATACCGCCATATAAACAGCATTGCGTATGTATGTGTTGTCGTCTTGTAATCAAAGGGTCCTGGATTTGATTTCTGGCCGGAGCACAAATGCATGGTTCAGATTCCACTTGAAACTGCACGTTCTATCCCGAGCCTAACTGATATCTGATCAGTATATCAAATTATCGATATTCTCCCATTATCATCATTCATCCAAGTCGGTGTAGCCTGTCAAGCATGTCCGCCGCTCCAAACTCAAAGCGAGGAGAAAGTGGCAGATGCATTGGCGGCCCTACAGTTTCAGAGTGGGCGACACACGAGCGGTCCTTCCCACAAACCGGTGAATGCCGTTTTAACCTAGTTTTCCTGGACCACACACTGCACCTGACATGATCGTTCGGAAAAGATACGGCTGACAGCTCCAGGGACACTCGACCTGGGTTGGAAACACTGATGGATTGTTAACGGTTTCTGTCGATGCTGGATGACACTTGATGCTCGCGCCCGACGATTGGTTAATTCAGTCTTCACCTTCCGTCATCACAGTTTCAAGCATTGCATTGTCACTCCAATAAATTGCTTGGCGCAGTAGGTTTGATATGGATAGACAAGATTCAGTTCAAAAGACCAAAATAGAAATAAGACTTGGAGAAGGGTAACAACCATTTTATCACAGAAACAGAGATCACTGTTGTAATAAGCATATTGAGTAGAGCCCGGATTTTTATGTAGCCAAAACATGCGAAATATGTATATGAATATATATCCAATTTCTGTGCTTGTTTCTCAATATTATTACATTTTAAGACGTTAACTTGATATAATGAAATTTTAATGTACCGGGTGGCCAGAATTAAAGTACCCAAGTCAGAGCCCTCTGTAGCCTGTTTGAGGCATCGTAGAACTCTGAAATTGGGCGAATCCACTATATAGACCATGGGGAAGAGGATGACGATAAAAAAGTTTAATTTTCCGCCACCAGGTTGAAATGTGGCGCTGTACTTCCATGATGGGTTGTAATAATGACGTAAACTTCTCCAATCTGTTATGGATTTGCCTTTACCTTGCAATCTTGCAATAAACGAGAGATTATTTTCTTGCAACTTCCAGCCACTAACAAATCTATTTCTAATTAATAACTCAGGTAAATCACAATGTTATTATTTGTACAACCCATCATGGAAGTACAGCGCCACATTTCAACCTGGTGGCGGAAAATTGAACTATTTTATTTTATCGCCATCCTCTTCCCCATGGTCTGCATAGTGGATTCACCAAATTTCAGAGTTCTACGATGTCTACAGGGGGCTCTAAGTTGGGTAACTTTAATTCTGGCCACTCGGTACGTAACCTATTAAATGACATTGGAAAATTCATAATCCGATGAATAACGTGAATGACAACAGTCACTATTTCAAGAATCAGCAGCAGCAAAGAACAAAGTCATCTTCAATATGGATTTCGCTGCTTAAATGATATGAATCGTAAGTAAGGTAACAGACGTGCCACAATAAAGAAAACAATTACCAGATTTTTGGAAAAATAAGATTTAACGTTTATACCACAATTATAGCTCCTTCGTCAATGGAAGACCAGAGAAGCCAACCTCCGTGTCGGAGTGGTTAGAAGAAACGCTACGACGCCAGGGTTTCCGGATTCGAATCCCTGCCTCGAGATGGATGTTCCTGTGTGAGTGTTCCTTCATCGTATCATCACCGATCTTCATCTTCGCAATTAGCCAATAAGTGGAAGAAAAGCGAAGTAAAATAAACCAATTATAACACAATTAAGCCTTGTTTCCATGATATGAGAAACACAATATGCTGACCAAGCCAGAAACTTATTTTATAATAAAACATAAACTAAAATTTTAAAATAAACCAAAACAATCGGTTAATCAAAAACCAGGAAGATTATTAAGATAAACGGGGAATATGTAATAAACCTTAAAATATGTAGAAATGTGTAACATGAAATTCACATATACGTGTGTATTGTGTTGCTAATTCCATCAATCAGTTGACCTCGTCGCTCGCTACTAGAGAGAAAAGCGACTTGAAATACATGAAGTTTTCGTTTTATTCTAATCACCCCCCCCCCCTCCCTCGCCCCTCTCTGATATTGCGTTTATGTCTACGCCGCATTTTCCACAAGCTGAGAGGCCTTATTCCCTGTCCGGTGTAAGAATGAGGTCAGGATAAACAAATGGACGTGACTAGTGAGAATCCTATTGGTTATTCAGAAATCTTGTGCGTAAGAATATAGTGCATACGCAGGGTTGTTAAAGGTCCAGGAATCCATAAATTCTAATGTGTTCTATTGGGTTCCGCTGCAGGACCGGAACTTTTTTCTCTCACACAATTTAAATTCGGTCCAAGTTGCGTATTGTTTCATTGAAAAAGGTTCCTGGACGGTATTTTAATTGTTCCTGAAAAAAAAAGGTTCCTGGACCGTATTTAAATTGATGCGGGAAAAGGTTACTGGACCGAATTTAAATTATTCCGTAAAAAGTTCCTGGACCGAATTCAAATTCATTCCGAGAAAGGTTCCTGGGCCGTATTTAAATTGATGCGGGAAAAGGGTTTCTGGACCGAATTTAAATTCATCCGGAAGAAGGTTCCTGGACCGAATTTAAATTCATCCGGAAAAAGGTTCCTGGACCGAATTTAAATTCTTCCGGAAAAAGGTTCCTGGACCGTATTTAAATTGATGCGGGAAAAAGGTTCCTGGAGCGAATTTAAATTCATCTGGAAGAAGGTTCCTGGACCGAATTTAAATTCATCCGGAAAAAGGTTCCTGGACCGTATTTAAATTCATCTGGAAAAAGGTTCCTGGACCGAATTTAAATTCTTCCGGAAAAAGGTTCCTGGACCGTATTTAAATTGATGCGGGAAAAAGGTTCCTGGAGCGAATTTAAATTCATCTGGAAGAAGGTTCCTGGACCGAATTTAAATTCATCCGGAAAAAGGTTCCTGGACCGTATTTAAATTCATCTGGAAAAAGGTTCCTGGACCGTATTTAAATTGATGCGGGAAAAAGGTTCCTGGACCGAATTTAAATTCTTCCTGAAAAAGTTCCTGGACCGAATTCAAATTCATCTGGAGAAAGGTTCCTGGACCGAATTTAAATTGATGCGGGAAAAAGTTCCTGGACCGAATTCAAATTCATCCCGAGAAAGGTTCCTGGGCCGTATTTAAATTGATGCGGGAAAAAGGTTACTGGACCGAATTTAAATTCTTCCGTAAAAAGTTCCTGGACCGAATTTAAATTCATCCGGAAAAAGGTTCCTGGACCGTATTTAAATTGATGCGGGAAAAAGGTTCCTGGAGCGAATTTAAATTCATCTGGAAGAAGGTTCCTGGACCGAATTTAAATTCATCCGGAAAAAGGTTCCTGGACCGTATTTAAATTCATCTGGAAAAAGGTTCCTGGGCCGTATTTAAATTGATGCGGGAAAAGGGTTTCTGGACCGAATTTAAATTCATCTGGAAGAAGGTTCCTGGACCGAATTTAAATTCATCCGGAAAAAGGTTCCTGGACCGTATTTAAATTGATGCGGGAAAAGGGTTTCTGGACCGAATTTAAATTCATCTGGAAGAAGGTTCCTGGACCGAATTTAAATTCATCCGGAAATAGGTTCCTGGACCGTATTTAAATTGATGCGGGAAAAGGGTTTCTGGACCGAATTTAAATTCATCTGGAAGAAGGTTCCTGGACCGAATTTAAATTCATCCGGAAAAAGGTTCCTGGACCGTATTTAAATTGATGCGGGAAAAGGGTTTCTGGACCGAATTTAAATTCATCTGGAAGAAGGTTCCTGGACCGAATTTAAATTCATCCGGAAAAAGGTTCCTGGGCCGTATTTAAATTGATGCGGGAAAAGGGTTTCTGGACCGAATTTAAATTCATCTGGAAGAAGGTTCCTGGACCGAATTTAAATTCATCCGGAAAAAGGTTCCTGGACCGTATTTAAATTCATCCGGAAAAAGGTTCCTGGACCGAATTTAAATTGATCGTGAAAAAAGGTTCCTGGACAGAATTGAAGTACTTTACAGATAAAAAGGCGGTTCTTTACGGTCCAGAACCCATTTACGCTTGCTGATTTTCTCTCCTGGACCGGAATTGATGGACGTATAACAACCCTGTGCATACGGTAAAACAACACCACTTAACGTACTATATTGAAGTTGTAAAATCTTGTATTATGTGCTCTACAGCAACGACCAATATATTCATGAGCAAGAAAAGTGGGAAACTGGCAATAAGATAATGATCTGTCTCTCCGAAGTAACGTTTTTTTCTTCACTTTCTTTACTCGTGGTGGAGAACAGGAGTATGTATCTCCCACAAACTACGGCAAAAATGCATACGTAATCATAATTAGATAAAACTTTGTTTTTAAGATCACCTTATGCGCAAATAATGGGGACTGGACGTAGTTTGTAATGTGCCCCAAACCAGTGTACAATGTGATATCGAACCCGGGACTACTTGAGTACAAATCAACAGCTATCGGAAAGAAACATAATTAAATCATACCGAATATGTGATTTTATGTATGTTCATCAGAAATATAGAAAAAATATATATTGATAACCTTGTGAATATTTGCCGGCTCTCAAGATACCAATCGTGGCGTTAATACGATTTGATACACTAAAGACATTTGAGACCAGGGTCTACAGTGTAGACTCTACACAGAGCCATATATCATCGATGTAATGCAGTTCTTTCATTTGGCAGAATCCGACTCCTCGAGGCTGTTACGCCGTGAGGTCGATGCTGGTTCCAAGGCAATAATTCCGAGCCCCTTAACCGTGTTCCTTGCCTTAAATTTCCCAGTCCTGTGGGATTGAGACTTAGATCCCGGTAACTGCGAAGGGGGAACCGGGATAATCACGGCTGCTGTTCCCGTCTGGCAATCTTCGTTCTGGAAGACATAAACCTGGAGGAGAAAGAATAAAGGCAGGGGAATGGGAACGATCTGGAGAGGAGGAAGATTGCTGATGTTGAGTCGGGATGTATTTCTTCATCTCCCCTATCGATGTGGTATCAGACCTTTGGGTATATTTGTGCCTGCACTGTTTACAAGGATTGTACTTTTTTGGCATTCAATGCGTCAGCGGCACGTGCAATGACAACCCTACTTTGATGTATTTTCTTAGGTTGCTTACCCACCGGAATTCCTTGAATTCCTGGAATTATGCGTGAATTGTTGGCTTCGGGTATTCTGCGTGAATTTTTCTCCATAGATGTGAAAAATTGCAACTTAATCCCATTGAATTTATACATACGTACTTATAAATGCCCTGAGGCAAGTGTTCCACAGTTAGCTTTTATTTTTATCGAGGAAGGAAAAATGTTACTTTGTTAAGAATCCTTTGCAGAACAGTCTATCTGACACAGATGATTATTGCAAGATAACATGCCTTGAAATTAATTAGGTAAATTTGAGTTTGAAATTCTTATGCAATTAACAATTTTTCGTAGATTAGTATATCCCGTAACATTTGCGACTTGTGTTTGTAGATGTACGAGTCTGAGTATGTGAAATGGCAAATGTAAATTCCGCACCTTACATTAAATATATATACCGTTTAATTTAATTTAATTTAATTTTTGTATACGTTGGAATCGCATAGACCCTTCATATTGTTAATATATTTCTGTGTGTGAATGGTGAGAGGCGGTATGACGGAAGGTTTGAATAGAGGAAACCTCTGCTTGTGTCCATAAAGTTTTTGAAAGTTCGCCATGAACACCGGGAGTAATACTTGAATTTTATCACGGTTCGACAGCGGGCACCCTGTTTCTGTTTCGGATATTTTACGCCGCTTTTCTGTACGTTAGGCTAATCTGGACGATGAGGATAAATAATCTGTTATGCTAATCGGGGCAGTGAGGATAAATAACGATCCGCTGAAATGGGTGATGGGATAAGGCTTGCAAAGCTTTCAATCCTGGGACCTCGGCAACACAATTATATGCAGGTTGTCGCCGTGCAGACTTTCACAGTGTACGCAGGACATCAAGACGAGCAACTTTTTATATTAATGCTTTGCTCGTTTCGGCGCTAGGGCTGCCGACCTTCGTATCGGAGTCGTTATCACAGCGCGCTACGACGCCAGGGGTCCCGGGTTCAAATCCCGGCCTGGGCATGGATCTTCTTGGTGAGCGTTCCTTCATCAATTTCATCCCGTCATGACTCATTCTCATCTTCGCGGTTAGCAAAAGTGGCAGAAAAGAGAAGTGAAATAATAGAAATAAACGAATCGGAGTCTGTTTCGTTCTCGCTACCACCCCAAAGTATGCCAGTGCCTTTGGATGCTATCCGCATGTCACTTGAAGTCACCAAGAGACATGCAATTGGTACGCAGGCCCGGAGCGCTTCAAGAACCATTATTTCCTGCTGCCCCGCATCGTGAAATCGACGCACCTGCCCTTCTCTTCAGGTCACGTGCGAAAATCAGGTTTCAATTTATTTGAAATTGCAATCCCCGGGAGCAGCTGCCAATTGACCTTCAAAGAGTGGCATCTGCTGTTTGCCTACCCTTTACCGCTTGCAAATGATAGAAAGTTGCCATTATGCACAATCAGTGCATTTTTCAGCGTTGAATATGCATGGCAACGCGCGTGTGTAAATTGCTCTGAGTACGAACGTGTACTTCTCGATTTATTTTCTCCCTCAGGATTTTTGTTAGTTTTATATTTATGACTAGGCAAGAACTTGTGTATCATGAAATACTTTGTTAAATATTATATGATTTGTTTGGACATTTTGCATCATTTTCGGTTATTTTAAATATTTTTCTGTAGAGCAAGGGGCATGTTTAATTATATTTGCATATTTTATTTGTTTTATATTTCTACATGTTAATATGGATCCACACATAAGCAAACATTTCCAGACAACAAAATTCATTCCATAAAGGCAATTTGTTTGGAATTTTTGATGCATTTTTCATCATTTTCGAGATATATATATTTTATTGACATTTTTTAGGTGTTTTGAGCATTTTAAATAGTTTTCCGGAGAGCAAGAAACATTTCCTATTATATTTTGAGATTTTATTTGTTATTGAATATTTCTGCATGTTAATATTTGTCCACACATAAGTAAATATTTCCAGAACTGTAACAATGCCTTCTATTCCTACTTTTTCAAGATTTCTCAGGTGAAAACCTTTCTCTTGCTAACTGTGAATTAAATTCAGGACACATTGCTCCAGTTATTTCAGTGGAAGTAGAGAGAGGATCTTCTTCACTCACAAGTATATAATAGCAAACAATAGACAGCCTTTTTATTCGAGAGTCTCCGCCAAGTGTTAATTGTTCATTATATTTCAGATTTATTGTAAAATGTCACTGCAATTTGTGTTGTCAATAACACAGGATAAACTTATTTTTTTGTAAATTGATTTTTAATTGCATATATTTTGCAGTTCTGCAATAATCACAGCGTTTGTTACAAATTGTGTTCAGGAGCCATTACCCCCTTGCCTCACCAGATATTTAGTAAATATCAACATTTTACACCTGTCATCCTGTGTAGGAACTAATTATTGGGCGTTTAATTTAATTTTAGACACTAGTTATAGGTCATAAGTGCATGTTTAAGTCCACTTTATGTACAGCTAGGCTAATTGAGACTGGACGTACAGTTTAAAGTGGAATCCGAACCACTGTGCAACGTGCTTTCACCGGGTATCGAACCTGGGACACCTTGATTACAAGGCGGCGACGTTAGTGTCACGCCACCGGGAGGCCCCTTTTTCTGTTTATGACTATTACTGTATAATATTACATGGGGATCATCATCATCCCCTATCAAGGCTGATATCAAGAACATTTTGGTCTAGTGGGATGATCCTCACCCCCTCCCCCTTCCGTTCATCCGAACCCTGGATGAAGGTACGGAAAAGTGTCGTAAGAAGATTTAGATAATGTAATCTCGTCTCTACCAACTTAATAAAAACAAATGCTGTAATGTTTTATTATGTATAGTTCTGTCTTTTCATAAGGTTGTGCACTAACAAACTATTTCCTTGTTTCCTTGCAGGAAAAAGACTGACAACAACCAGTGGTGGGAGTTATTCGACCAAAACACTTCCAGGTTTTACTACTACAACGCCACCTCACAGAAAACCGTTTGGCACAGGCCCCAGAACTGCGATATCATACCCCTCGCTAAACTCCAGGTAAGCATATTATGTGTATATTCATTGTGTTATATTCTCCGTTGACTACAAGAATGAAGTTAATGTATACAAAACCACGTGACTTCGGGGAAGTAATTGCTTTCCCATTGGTTAATTTTAAGCCTAAGTCGTCCATAGATGCATTCATTTTAGATAATTCGTATAGTTGTCCCCCAAAACGTTAATGTTGTAGCTAATTCGAGGTGTATGGCTTTGTTATACACACTATATTCTAACACTGCTAAGTCTTGTTTCCATGTTTAATAAAACACAAACGCTGACCAAGGCAAAATTTATTGTATAAAAAATACAGTATAAAGGTAACGTTTCCACAAGTGGATAGCTTCAAGTACCTCGGATGCACTATAAGCAGTGACATGAGCTGCAAACAAGAAGTGAAAATGAGAATCGCAATAGCAAAAGAAGCTTTCAATAGAAGAAAAAAAGGTTTTTGTGGATCCATGGACATAGGTCTAAGGAAGAGATTAGTGAAATGTTTTGTGTGGAGTGTAGCACTATATGGTGCAGAAACCTGGACGTTGAGAAGAAATGAAGAGAAACGACTCGAAGCTTTTGAAATATGGACATGGCGAAAAATTGAGCGTGTAAAATGGACGGACAAGGTAAGAAACGAATCCGTACTGAAAAGAGTTGGTGAAAAAAGATCTATACTGGAGACCATCAAGAAGAGGAAAAGAAACTGGTTAGGACACTGTCTAAGAAGGAACTGCCTGCTAAGAGATGCCTTGGAGGGAATGGTTGAAGGAAGAAAAGTCCGTGGAAGAAAGAGATATCAGCTTGTGGATGATATTAAATTAACTGGGTCGTATGCTATTATGAAGCGTAAGGCGGAGAATAGGGAAAGCTGGAGATTGCAGTGAAAAACCTGCCAACTAGGCAGAAAACAATGAATGAATGAATGAATGAATATATATTTGTGAATCTTTGTCTGAAGAAGACCCTGTTAGAGGGTGGAAACGTTACCTTTATACTGTATTTTTTATACAATAAATTTGCCTTGGTCAGCGTTTGAGTGTTCTCTACTATATTCCTAACCGCAATTCCTGCGAAAGACTGATATTGCAATTAGCCAATAGAATTTCTCACAAGTCACGTGCATTATTTCGACGTTATTTCTTAGAGTCTGTCTGTGTTTGTGGTGTGCGTGTGTGTGTGTGTGTGTGTGTGTGCGCTGGTGGTATTAGAAACACTAGGAACGGTACGATTGACTTTGTTGTTTCTCTTCAAACTCAGTATCCTTGAATCGCTGTTAAACGCCCAATGGCACCGACCCTCCAGGACAGACTGAAATCTGAAACGAACTAGGGGTCAAATCCTCTTTGATGTCACCAGATAACCGCTATGGGACAGTATAACCGTTATCCCCTCTCTTTGATCTCCCAAATGGCACAGTGGTAACGCTGTTACCGTGTAATTTTAGTTAAGGTTGTACAGTGGTTCGGATCTTACTGTAGAATGTAAAGTCAAGTCCCGATTAGCATATTCGTGCATAAAGTGGGCGATCAGAAGAAACTTTATATTTGTTTCTCTCTTTAGCCACCTCTCGTGCTCTCTCTCTCTCTCTTTTTATTTTCTCTTCTCTTCTCATTTGTCCCCTCTCTGTTCCCATTTTTCTTTTTCCTGAAGAAACACAGTATATGTGTGCGTGTGTGTGTGTGTATCGAGGCTCTGGCGTCTGAACCTACGACCAGGATAATCTCCTTTAGGGTTGTGTGTGTATTGTCATGTGTTTTATCCTTATACGTATGTACTGAGTGCCTCTTTCAACCCAGGTAAGAATATTTTAGTCCTCAGACACGCGATTATTTTAGGTAAGGTTAGGAGCTTGGTCCGGCCCTGTATTATGTGACGGGTGCAAAATAGTCAAAGTAGTAACGCACCCACAATTTTAATATCAACCATTTTAATAATCAATATTCCATATATGTATATACTGGGTGAGTCTTTTAAAAGAGGCCCCGTGGAAAATGTGCTCCTTGCTTGTAGGCAACCCTGGTACACCGAAGAGAAGAGCGGGGCAGAGAACAGTCCAGGATATGTCATGCCATGTCATGTTGTCGAATATGCTTGGCACCGATATCCTGGACTGTTCTCTAACCCGCTCTTCTCTTCGGTGTACCAAGGTTGCCTACATGCAAGGAGCTCATTTTCCACGGGGCCTCTTTTAAAAGACTCACCCAGTATAACCCAAGTCAGGACAAATCTCCAGTAAAAATAAATCCCAACCATAGTTTATTTTTCAGTATTTCATCAGCTGACCTCCAGTGCGGAATGATTATCACGACGACACCGCGGGTCCCACGTTCGAATCCCGACCTGTGCATGGTTGTTCTTTGTGTGTGCCCCTTCATCAATTTCATATCACTCGTCCTTATCTTCGCCATTAGCTAAAAGTAGTAGAAAAGCGAAATAAAACAAATCTATAAGTATGTCATCATCATTGTAAAATCAATGAAAGTTGTATTTCTTCGGGTTTTACGTGGGTTGGGGGTAAATTGAACCCAGAAGCAAGAAATGGTTTATTTCTTGCAGATAAGCTTCCTTTAGACAAGTCTGCCTCTGGAGCGCGAACATTTATGGCAGACATGTACACATGGTATTTCGGTCCATTGCAATTACTGTTTGCGAAATTATCTCCTCCCACACACGATGTCCCGCACAGTTGAGGGGGTCGTAACGCTCGATTCGCCCCATTTGCCCAAGTGATGTAAATTTCACTTCATTGTAGAATATCCTTGTGACGTCTCTCCTAAAACAGAATTCCGGAAGTGACATCAGTGCGTGAATGGATCTTGATGAGATGAGATCATGCGGGAGACAGATGTGCATCCTAGTAGATTAGGGGTGAGCATTTGTGATGGACCTAATCGCGAAGTGGAACTAAACAAAAGCTTACTATTTTTAGTGTCCAAATCTTGTGTGTAATATCCGTGTAGCTGCACACGTGTGGAATTAGCAGTATTAATAAAAGATAAGACCAGGTACAAATGTAAAAAGTTATTCTGGATGGTGTCTGAACCAAGTGCTCCTCATATAACAATAACAGCAAAACCTTTGTAATTAGTAGGCTAATAAGATTAATATGTCTTCTAATAGTATTTATTAGGGATCCCGTGTAGCCATATGGTTAGCACTCTCGCCCTTGGTGCGAGCGGTTCCGGGTTCGACTCCCGTTGGGAGCTCCAAAATTTCGGCTTTAACCGATCAATGTGAAGAGAATGGTGACCTACTTGAAAAGAAGAAGTAGCTGGATCCGGTCTCGAAAGCCAGAGAAGCAGCAGCGATGGAACTCTATGCGCTGGCTACGCTTCACCCAATGTAAAAGCCCCTCGGGCATGGCCTGGTCCTTAGAGTGCTATTGCGCCATGGAATTGTTATTAATATTTATTATTAAAATAGGTAAACTAATAAGATTATTATTATATTCATTACATGATGTTATAAGAATAAATATAAAATGACATGTATTCATTTTCGATATCAGCCTTAAGATTACTAAAATGTTTATACAAGCAGCTGTTCTATAAAGGAAACTAATGTCCAAAAATAAGAATGGAATTTATTGAATAACGAAAAGGTTGTTAGGTTCAGCTGACGTTAGTATTATGTCAATACAAATATGTACAATCACAATCTAATTATTACTTTCATGTAAGTTCGGCGGAAATAATTCAACAAATTATCAACGATTATTTTTTTAAATTTAATTTTAGTACAGTAAAACCTCGTTAATCCGGACTAATGGGGGGGGATAAGTTGACCGGTTTAACGAAAGTCCGGATTTACTTAAATAACCTAGAAGAAAAGTAGAAAGTGCATTAAAACTCCGTTTATAGCAACAAAACACGTTTATTATGGTGTATTTAAATGTCCTAGGCCTAAGCTACAGCTGCCATGGACGTTACGGAGCAATATGACGAATGGGATTGTTGACTTCTAGTCATATTTAAAACCTTGCATTCTGCTTTTCGCCTGTCCGGATTAAGCAAAGTCCGGCTTATCGGCGTCCAGATTGAGGTTTTACTGTATTATGTAATTTTGTCGTGGGGTCCGGATCCCTTGGTCATTAAGATGCCTTACGTTCTTGGGTGAGAGGTCTGTAGGAAGACCAATACGAGGATATAACGTCAATAATAGACGTGATGGAAACGGTTAAGATGACCAACAGTGGATTGATCTTGGCCATGGTAGAGACAGACGGAGGACTTGCGTTGTTGATGTTTAGGAATGCAAGATACTTGGTAGTCTATTTTCAAAATAAAACTTGATTTTTTCTTGATTTTCTTGAGAAGCACTGAGAAGAAATTACACACTAAGAGAACATTAATTTTATTTTTTAAGGACGGCAGTTTTGTTTATGTATATAGTGTGTGTTAGAAGCAACGTCTGATTATAGTGCATTTTATTGTGAGGTAGATTAGTTAATTTTGAAGTCAGGAGATGGTAACTCTGCATTTGGATGTAGTTTTGATTTTATGGCGCTTATGGAGTTTTATATGTAATATTTATTTCAATCACAAAATAGCGCAATTCTGTAATTTCATAAGAACTCTTTGTAATTGCCCGCGTGAGCACAGTATTAATTTGTACCTTAATATACAAACAATATTCTTTTTGAGGTACAACTTGTTTATTATTACGAATTTCGTAACGCGCATGGTTTTTGATTATGCTTTTTAACAATATCTACATGCTTAACAAGCAATTATCACAGAGATAATAAATAAGCTTCATGTAATTGAGTTAACAAACAAAGATAGTTAATTCTGTGTGACGTCGGTAAGCAGAATTATTTGATCAGGAAAATTAAGATCAAATGTAATCAGTAACGCCCTTGTAACGTAATTAATAAATGTAAGTACACCTGCCGAAATTATTTGGGATTGATAAACATTTTCCTGCTGTCAGCCCTTTCTGTTTTTAGAGCACCGTGGTGCAGCTGGGCATTTGAACGTGCGAGAGAGAAAAAGAGGGGAACAGGTGTGCCGACAGGTGGTACATGTGATGCGCAGCCAAGAATGAAATTTGACGAACTCCGCCCAGTCCGTTTTTTTCTTTTTCTTTCCTGTCTCAGTCAACTGAATCTGTGTATTCCTGTCTTCGCCGTCATCCTGCTCGTCTTTGAGAACGAATCTGTGCAATCCTGCTCTGTGCAAGCGCTTAGATACTTATACAGCATGTCTACCGGT
The DNA here is from genome assembly GCF_977018435.1 of Lepisma saccharinum. Taxonomy (NCBI): domain Eukaryota; kingdom Metazoa; phylum Arthropoda; class Insecta; order Zygentoma; family Lepismatidae; genus Lepisma; species Lepisma saccharinum. The sequence continues at coordinate 13,100,549 of NC_139254.1, read as the reverse complement.
CTGGATATCCTAGAAAAGTCATGGAAATATCAAGGAAACTATGCACTAAAAGTATGTTTTTGATTAAAAAAAAAAAAGAAGTACAAGCAAAATATTTTAAATTTGATGTGACTTCAGTTTGATATAGGTACTTTGTATTACCCGTAGATGCAGTAGAAATTGCATATTTAATACTGTAGTTTTACAATTTTCCTTTCCTTTCGAAAATCAGCTACGATAGTTCAAAATCTGCAAAGTTGCAACTGCTTAGTATTCCTTCTAGACCATTCATGTGAATCTTCATGTAATTTGCTTTCGCTCTTGTCTAGATATTCGCAATAGTTTAGTGGTTAGGTAAGCCTATTGAACTGAATTTATATCGGATCCAAGATTGAGATTGTAATTTTGGATCCAAGATTCGAGATTGTGCTATTGGATTCGAGATTGGGATATTGGATCCAATATTCGTGATTGGAATATCGAATCCAAGATTTGAGATTGGTATATTGGATCCAAGATTCGAAATTGCAATTGGTATATTGGATTCAAGATTCGAGTTTGTGCTATTCAATACAAGATTCGAGATTGGAATATCGAATCCAAGATTTGAGATTGGAATGTCGAATTCAAGATTAGAGATTGATGATTTGCTTTCGCTGTTGTCTAGATATTCGCAATAGTTTAGTGGTTTCGTAAGCCTATTGAACTGAATTTATATCGGATCCAAGATTGAGATTGTAATTTTGGATCCAAGATTCGAGATTCTGCTATTGGATCCAATATTCGTGATTGGAATATCGAATCCAAGATTTGAGATTAGTATATTGGATCCAAGATTCGAAATTGCAATATCGGCTTCAAGATTCGAGATTGAGATGTTGGATCGAAGATTCGAGTTTGTGCTATTGAATCCAAGATTCGAGATTGGAATATCGAATCCAAGATTCGAGATTGGAATATCCAATCCAAGATTTGAGATTGGAATCTCGAATTCAAGATTAGAGATTGATGATTTGCTTTCGCTGTTGTCTAGATATTCGCAATAGTTTAGTGGTTTCGTAAGCCTATTGAACTGAATTTATATCGGATCCAAGATTCGAGATTCTGCTATTGGATTCGAGATTGGGATATTGGATACAATATTCGTGATTGGAATATCGAATCCAAGATTTGAGATTGGTATATTGGATCCAAGATTCGAAATTGCAATTTGTATATTGGATCCAAGATTCGAAATTGCAATATCGGTTTCGAGATTGAGATGTTGGATCGAAGATTCTAGTTTGTTCTATTGAATCGAAGATTCGAGATTGGAATATCGAATCCAAAATTCGAGATTGGTATATCCAATCCAAGATTTGAGATTGAAATGTAGAATTGAAGATTAGAGATGAGATGTTGTTTCGAAGATTCGAGATGGGGCTATTGTACCCAAGATTCGAGATTGGAAATATTGGATCCAAGACTCGATATTGGAATATCAGATGTCGATATTGGGATATCGGATCCAAGATTCAAGGTCCAGGACTCGAGATCGGAGTATGTTCTTCAGGATAAGGATTTGAGCTCCTGTCCTTAAAAACATGCAATCTATCAAGAACCGTCAGCGCTGTTTGTTTGCAAGTTGCTTGGGGGCCGCCGTGAAGTAGGATCCATGGCCACAGTGACAGCCAAGAACGTCTTCACCTGTGGAAGATGTTGAAGCGTTGAGTATTGTCGCTTTCACCCGATCTCAGTGGAAGTGGTCGTCCAGACCAGTTTCCCAGAGACATCGCGTGGGAAATGCTAATCTCCTTGACGAGCGTGGGACGCAGGTAAAATATACTTTTTACTCCGAGATAAGTTGAAGACGGGCACGCGGGAATGGATTAGGCAAACTGCTCATGAGCCGCTGTGCTTTCTCACAGTCCTCCCGTGATCCCTTCTTTCAGAAGTCGAGTCGCACGCTTATTGACATGACCCAGTGGCAGGGTATGAAGAGCAGGGGGCCCAAGACGAAAATGGGATGTCAAACTGGGTAGAGATAGTCTTTGTTTTGGGGGCGAGATTAGTGTTGTTTGCCACGTGCGGGATGTACGCTAATGTTATTGTGTTTGTTTACTCTCATTTTTCTTATTCGTGTTCTCTCGTACAACAAAATTATTTGTATCTTTAGCTGCAGCTAAGTTCACTTACCAAGACAGAACAGAAGTGCCCACTTGGGTCGGGTGCGGGGCACATTCAGCTACTGACGCGTCGCGAATATGGATTTTGAAGAACCCTAAACCTATCCCCGATGGCGCAGTGGTAGCGTCGTCGCCTTGTAATCAAGGGATCCCGTGTTCGATAACCGGTGGAAGCACCAGTCCCGATTAGCCTTACTGTGCATAACGTGGACTTAAAATACAAAATCAATCAACCCTAAACCTGGCCTCCTAACGTAAGAACGTGGACATTATTAGAATTGTAATTGTGAAAGTGATGCATGTAAGTTGATTAGGAGGGTTAAGTTTGCTGCTATCAGCATATTTGAGAGATTTTCGCGAAGTGTTAGCAGCTGGATGTGCCAGCGGCACATGGCGTAACACATCATCTTCGTCCTCTTGCAAGTCGAGGTAACCAAAGCTCGTTCAGCGACTACAAGAGTTGATAATTCCATCCATGGTCTTCCTAAATTTCTTTTACCTTTTGGCCTGTAATTTAACGTTTCCTCCAAATGAACAATTTAAAAAGCGTTACTATGCCACGACACATAAAGAGCCGTTAAACAATGGTATTTTTGTAACAATATTGTAAAACTAACAATGACCACATGACACAGCATTGTTGTATAATTGGCATTATTAATACTGAGAAATGTTTTGCCTTGGTGTGTGTGTATTCTAGGGTGACCAGATATTTGTTGACCAAAAAGAGTATAGTCTATAGGTTGAAGGTGCGCATGCACAAAACATAAAAAGAAAACGAAAATAAGAGTGGCTATTTGTTATTGCTTCCATTATAGCCCCTATAAAATAGGCCTACACTTTACAGATTCAAATTACTTATGGGTCTAATGTAATTAGCTAATTACAAATACTTACTCACCAATGGCACCATCGTTCATACTTCTGGGATGATTTTGCTTTCTTCAGTATGTTTAAATCGTTCTTCATTGCCAGTCCAAACTCTTCACAGGTCATATCCACATTGAATTTCACTTTCATTACTTGTTCGAGTGTTGACACCAGGAGTGTACTTTTTTCCTCTCGCCAATAAGTTTTAATAACACTGAAGAGTCTTTCACAACCAACATTTGTACCAGGCAGAGTAAACAAGAATTTTATAAGAGGCACAATCACTTTTAAATTTGACCCAGCCTGTACTAAATCTTTGCACACTGACCTCCATCTCCACTTACCCATCATTGATTCTTTTCTTTCCCCCCAATCTTCAAGATGTTTTTCAACGGCTTTTGAAATTGCACAGTAAGTTTCAAAAATATCGTTATTAGGGCTGAGCCGATACCGATGGCGATGTATCGGTATTGGAAAGTATCGGTTGGAATTCAGCTACCGATACCAGCCGATACTTTCCGGCATTTTGGTCTTTCATGGGGTCTGCAAAAATCCCGTGCGACTTCTTGAGAGTCTAATTATCCTGGAAATTATGCAAAATTAAAACTTCCTTTTGATTTTACACTAATTTTGCACGAAATACTATATTTTGTGACTACATAATATCTATTTTAATATTCTGATGCAATTCTTGAATATTCTAAAGCAAATTTCTTGGTATGTTGATGCATATAATTGGAGGAGAATATTTACACCAATATTGATCAATATTTTGAACAAATCTTAATTAATGCAATTTTCAAATATCGGTATCGGTATCGGTGGGAATCGGGAAGAATATTGGCATCGGTATCGGTTCAAAGTGGTATCGGCTCAGCCCTAATCATTATCATTAAATTCCAATGAATTTGAAATATGTTTTGCTTGTTGACGGAATATGAAAATTACTCTTGAAATTGTTCATAGGAAATTCTTGAGTCAAGGAGTAAATACTTCAGTTTGTTGATATGTTGACGTTTTCCGTTCTGTGGATTTTAAGGCATTTTTACGCATAAAATAATGAATGAAATTAAATAGCAAGGAAAAGAGTATATTTGGGGATTTTTGCAAATTGAAAAGAGTATAGAGTATATGAACCTCTAAAAGAGTATAATACTCTTAAAAAGAGTATGTCTGGTCACCCTATGTATTCTTATCCAAGTAGCCATTTTGATTTTATTTTTGCTTTTGTTATTAATCGTCGCTTTTCTTCCATTTTTGTCTAATTGCGACCATTTTTGTCTAATTGCGACGATGAAGAAATTGATGAAGGGACATTCACTAATAACATTCATGTTCATGCCGGGATTCGAACTCAAAACCATCGTAGCGCGCTGTGCTAACTGCTACGCCGCGGAAGTCTGCGAGCTATCTGTCCGTTATACAGGGTGCGGCAACGTAACTTCCTTTTTTGAAATGCGAGCCATGCAGCCTGTAGAGGTCGTAGCGGGGCGGGAGTGGTCTCATTCGACAGGCGCGAGTCTAAAGTTTCGGTCAGTCGTCGTCATGCGTTGGAACAGTGAGGAGCGCGCGTTTGCCGTCGAGGCCTACTTTACGAACATATGTTCTGTTATCGCCAGTGGCCAGCCTGCTCCCCCGATTTGACCCTTGCGATTTTTTTTTTTTTTTAATCCCGTGTTTGTTACCCGTCCAAGGACCCTCCGAAGACCTGAAGGCCAACATCCGTCAATAAATTGCCAACATTCCCGCTGATATGCTGGTTCGGATCTTCAAATCTGTGTGAAACATAACTTTAGAGATGTACCTGCCGTGTAACAAAACCATTAAACAATTCTAATTCATCACATGGGTTTTATTGCGTTCTGAAATAAGGAAGTTATGTTGCCGCACCCTTTACATGTACAGAATGATTCAGGGCAACTCCGTTATTAGTGCACATAGCAAAAAATGGAAAGAGGAAAAATTGTTGGAAATAAGCACAGTGGTGCCAGCTTGAGTGTTAGTCGAAAATGCCATATTTCCACATGCTTTGTCCGGAATACCTCACGTCATTGCAGTACCGAAGTGTACTGGGTAAATCAAGAATTGATTTCCAACACATATTTCCAACAACATGCCCCTCTTTCCATTTTTCGCCGTGTGCACTAATAACAAGAGTTGTTCTCTGCGAGCGAACGTTTGAATCATCCTGCATGTGTGTAAAATACCTGTGGTTGTCCATTCGGTATGGCGTCTGACTGCCACGCGAGAGACGCGGGTTCAATTCCCCGGGCTGGTCGGTTTCAGGTGGTAATTTTTCAGTCAATGCACCTTCGGGAGCGGCTTTGGGGTTCACCCAGCCTCAGTACGGGGGAAAGGGGCTAATGGCAGCTATGTGAACGAGTGGAGACATACAGACAAAAGGAAACGTGGAAAGCGGAGATGAAGACAATGGAAAATTATGGAAGAGGACTTTGAAAGGCATATTGCACCTTGATAATTCAGCTTTCAAATTTAGCATAATTTCCTTGGTGAAAAACCTTGAATTATACTGAATTTTGTCTGTTCTTTATGGGGTAGTCTTTGTGGTAAAGAAAACATTACCCTAGTTTTGTGTTAATCGTTACGTATCGCATCTGGCTACACGGAGACGGTCATTAGACTGCAGTTGCAAGGTAGCGAATGTCGAGGTAACAGCCTTACACGCTGTGCATAATTGTTAGGCAATTAGGAAGTAGGAAAGCAGGTTAAATAACATTACCTTTTCCAGACTTGTTCATTTGAATGTGCTCAGAATACGAAAGAGAACTACAAGAGATCGCAATGGGGAAGTGCCATTTTGATCACGTGATTATTTATTTGTTTCCCATGGCGAGGTCTTTCTCACCACTTGCGCATTGCTACATGCCATACTTATTATTATTGGGCAATCAATTATTGCTCTATTAAAGATGAAACTCCACAAAGCATACGAAGTTTCAAATATAACTAACTCTCTAGCCTTGTTAAACCCGAAGGTTTATGGCTGCAGCAACACAAGCCTTCCATCTGTCCCTACCTGGGCAAGAACAATTCAATCTTTTCCATCCTTACTGATTTCCTATAGGTCCATCTCAACATTGTCCCTCCATTTTCGTCTTGGCCTTCCTGCAGGGTAAACTCTTGTAAAGTTTAAAATATACCTGACCCTTTTCCTTTTCCTGATAAGTTCGATCGAGGCACACTTTAAACTGTACGTCTAGTCCCGATTAGCCTTCTTGTGCATAAAGTGGACTTAAAACACCATCTCAATCAATCAATAAATTTTCCTGATATAAGTAATCAGGATCCGCAATCTGGTCTCAGATTATTAAGGGAAATACAGTGTGTTTCAAAATAATTCATCGCATTTCAAATGATCGTGTATTTGGAGTGTACAAGATCAGAGTGACAAGTGAAACGTCAATCTAAAGGAAAACGAATTACAATTTATATACCTTAGAAGTGCTATGTGACCTATTTTAATTGCACGAACAGCATCAAAGGGATAGAGGAATTCATGCTACATGCTCGAGCATTTCCGGTCCCACTGACTCCTCAGCGAATTTTCAGCCCATCTGCAGTTGGCCTCCTAAGTCACCGGATCCTCGTGCTGTGTGCGTGATATCAATTTGTTTAATATGAAGGTAAAAACTGGACGAAAAGGGAAATTTTGTACATGAAAGAGGAAATTCTGCTCTCAGACTGTGGCAACACTGCAAGGGTTGCTATATGAAGTGGAAATGCAGACCTAATTTTAAGCTAAAAGGGAAATTCGATGAGAGATATCAAAATTTCAGGGAAATTTGAAAATATCAGCCTCAGGACCAGTACAGATTATATTAGGTTCTAGTTTCATATCCATAATGTCCATTCCTTTAAGTATAAGCCTTCTTCTATATGTCTATATTTCTATTCGGTTTTTTGTACATAGCTTTTCTACATCTAATAGCAACTATGAGGAACAATAATGATGTTACGAAATGGGTGATGGAACAAACACAATTGTAGTCATGCCTGTTCAAGGTTCGAACCTGGGACATGTAACCCTGTAGCATTAACATTTTCATGCATACGTACATGGAAAACGAAAACACCAATACTTCTAATTATTATTATTGTATGATTTATTAGGATGAGGAGGGAATTAGGCGAAGACGGGAAATTTTGTCGTGTTAAGGGAAATTTTGCCCCTTGAAAGGGAAATGTTGTCCCTCGAAAGGGAAATTTTGCCTTCAGATTGTGGCAACACTGACAACTGCGGAGGCTGGCTTTTCCAATTCTTTCCAATCTCCGTTCGAAAAATAAGCACGGATAGGAATAAATTAAACGGGAAACGGAAGCTCTAAAATAGAGCTTATGAGCAGAAGAATTCCTTAGGTAGACTTTTTTTGCAAGAAGAAAATGTACATTGGAAATATGAATCGCAAACAGGGTGCGGCTTTTTTACGTATTGCACCACCATTTGCAATGAAATACACACACACACACAGACCTAAAGCTTTTCAATATATTCCAGGCAACAACAGCGTCGGTGAGAGCAGGCCAGTGCATTAGCAGATCATTAAATATTTCGTTCGCACGCATGGCTGTTTAACAGCAATTAGAGTACATGCGTTAACATGGCTCCTCTCGCTCACGTACATTGGCCATTCACGCCTATTCCTGAAAGTCACGGGTGTGGATTATTTAGAAAGTTACTGAACTAAGGTCTGGCCACACATTTCAGTGCCATTTTAGGAATGGAAGTATGCAGTCTCCATGGGCGTCGCCAGAATTTTTTGTAGGGGGGGGGGGGTCAGGCAATTGATTAAACTTGAATACTAGAGATAATAACAATTATTATTATGCTTATGTTTATTATTGTAAAATAATACAGTAACTATTGTAAACTCAATACAATTAATCAGTTCTATTTCAAATGTATTATTATTGTTATTATTTTTTTATTATTATTACATGCGTGGGAAGACTTTTCTAATCGGTCCACTAGATGAGTGAATATCCATCACAACTGTTTTTTTTTAAAAATGACTTTCTACATTTTATGCAGTTAGTGCACTGAAATACATAGTTATTCTACGTATTTTGTTATTAATTTTAACACACCTCGTTCAAGAAAAATCTTCAAAAAGTTGGGAGGAAATTTTAGCCATAGTGTGACTTCTTGCATTTAACTCCAATTTTTGTAAATTGTAAATCCATTGATTCTTGGTTTAAATGGCAGAATACGAAAATATAAACTAGTTCTTTTATTTTACATTAATTTTTCTTATTTAACGCTTTTTTTATTTCGTTATTGTGTTCGAATAATAACTGAATTTTATATCCGTTATTAACAATATAATTAACACGGTTTATGATTTTTTTGTAACTTAAATGAACTGTACATTTCGAAGGGGGGTGTGTCGACGGACCTGTATTACCCCCCCCCCCCTCACGACGGCCATCGCAATCTATAGCATTCGTCTCGATTGATTGATGATGTCCATGGACAAGCTCAGCCAATACGCTCAAGATTAATTCAACACAATTTACTCTGAGATAGATTAATCAGGACAGGACCTTGAGTGGAGCCTAACTAGTGTAATATGATAGAATCGGCAAATGACACCCCCCCCTCCCCACATAGAAATATACATGGCGATTGAGCAGAAACGTCACCATCTATCTAGCTCATCCTAACAGTGTATCTGCACAGCCATAGAAATATACATAGGACATAGCAGGGTTCCTACACATCTGGAAAACCTGGAAATCTCAGGGAATTTGAAAAAATTAAAATTCATGGAAGACCATGAGACGTTCCAATGAAGAACGTCTGAAGGACTATAATATGGTCCTGCTTCCTGAAAATAGTAACTAATAAGTACTAACAATTTCAACTTCAATAACCTGCTTTACCCGATCGGCTTTCAAGATGTGGGCTTTAGATGTATTTATTTCCCCGATTTTAATGTCCTCAGAGAAACTTTTCATATACCCAACACCTTGTCATCCATGTTGGGAGGAGATGACATTGTTTTAAGGAATGTTTCTGGCCTTTGGAGAAGCACGGGGCTTTTACACTGTCTTGAGGACGTTTTTAGTGTTTTCTTACCTTTTTAATGGGTTTGTGTGTGTGTCGTGTCCAAATCAATTTATAATCTTGCACTTTTTTTTTAACCTTTCTCAATGGGTATTCCAGGTAGGAATTTTGGGGTATTTTTTTCCTCGTATAATGTATACTGAAGGGTTCAAAATGCTGAAACACCCAAATAGTAAGGAAAGTGAGGATCATAGGCGCCTACTCCATGGGGCTTGGGGGCGAGGGGCTCGAGGCCCCCCCCCCAATTTTATCGATTTTGGGTAGAGCCCCAAAATAATTTTGCTTAAGAGAATCTAATGCATTATTTTGCTTCTCTTGTAAAGTTTACTCTGAATTGTGCCACATGAACTTAACTTTAAATACACATTTGAAATGTTCTTGACCATCAACTTTGGGGGGCTGAGACCGCTAGAGACAGCAAAACACATTATTATGAGTATTGTTAACATTTTTTAGCTACTAAAAAGAGTTTCAAAAGAAGATGTGCATGAACTAGGAGAGTGGATGGGACGTTCGGGCTACAAATGGCTCTCACATGACATCAGAACGAGATCATTGATATATTAGGGAGATGTGTTTTGCGCTCCGTGGTAGCAGATATTAAAAGTCGGGAATATTTTGCTATTATGGTTGACGAAACTTGTGACATATCCATCCGTGAACAATTGACATTTTGAATTCGAACTGTAAATGAAAATTTTAATATTTTTGAGGAATTCATGGGCCTTTATGAGATTCCGAACACTGAGGCCAAAACTTAAAAAAGGGAGTGAGTGAGTCATTCATTAATTTATTTCAGTGATCAGAGCCCCCCAATAATTTTGACAAGTCGGCGCCCCTGGTGAGGATGGTAATGCTATGAGGGGAAATGGAGGAGGCCAGTGTAAGATAAACTTAAAATAGTAATGTACTGTGTATTGAGTAGGCTACTGTGGAAAGAACTTGAAGATTCTGGAAAACTCTAGGAAAAATACATTTAGAGTTCATATGGGAGCCTGCGTGGAAACGAGAAATTAGAGTTTGAAAAGATTCCAGGGTGTCAACCAAATCCTGGAAAAGTCTGGGAATTTTTTTCCGGGAAATGCTGGGAAAATGTACTAGAAAGATCAACATTTTTTGTAGTAGTGCACTAAAAGTAGGTTTTTGAACAAACAAAATAGAAAAGAACAAGACAGAAATTTAAAATTTGTTGTGGACAAACTATACTGCAGTTTGATGTACTGAATATTACCGGGATTTACAGTACAAATTTTAGATTAAATACTCTAGGAAAATATCATGTTTTGAAAACTATTTTCATGCAGAAATGTAGTACACCAAGTGGTTATTGGAATTTCTCATTTTCTTGTTACAATTTTTGAGTTAAGATTAATGCAGATATTATTACTAAATTTTACTGTAATTATGTATTATTTATTTATTACTATAATTGTTATGATTGTTTTATAAAAAAATATTCTTTTGTAACCAGAACGTGCCAAGTATTACATACGTACATTACCCCTGACACCCCTTTCCTTCTTGTTATAACTTTTACGTGGAATTGAGTATTGTAAAGACTTGGTTAAGGGGATTTTAATTGCGGTATTAGTTTAAATACATGAATTGTCCTAATGGCTTTAGTCTGGAAGAGTTTGGTTCTTGATCTGGAAAAGTCGGGGAATTTTGTTTTTCGAAATTGTAGACACCTTGAAATCTCGGCAAAAAGTTCCGACGGCCCTTCCTCGGGATGTCACTGGCAGCCTTGGCCCGGTCCATGAAACAAGCACCTTCTCCCCATGAATCCACCCATCCAATATTTGCTCACGCTCAAGACAAACTGGATTCTTTAAATAGGAGGCTTATGTAATGGTCCGTGCTGTACACCGGGCGAAGCAAATTGACCCGTATAAAAGGCGGACGCTTCCTTCCGCTTGATGAAGACAAACTTCCACCGCCACACCCTTCCGCACTCCTTTTCTGGGACGTTCGTGTCCATCCCCGCAGATGACGCAATCTGCAACAAGAAAGACGCAGAAACAGGTCTCTACTGCTGTGTGTTCTAAGCATTGGATTACGTTATATTTAGTAATTGCATTGCGATAGCGGTTAGGTGTCACCACCTATCTAGCCCGCCGTAATAGTTTCTCTGCACAACCAAATAGCCTACGAGGGAATAATTTATAGTAGAGCAATTCTTATATATATATATATATATATAAAACAACGTATTAGTCCCTTTTTTTAGTCTACGTAAAACGGTATGCCAAAAATGTCCCTTTTTTTGACTGACTTACCGGCATATAGAATTAGTGCAGCAATACAACTTCTTTACTATTACTATGATGAATGATTTCTAATTCTAAAGGACTGTTTGCTTGGAGTGCTGTACATATCACCGTATTATGAAATGTATTTACGCAGTATTTATACAGGGTGTCCGAATTGAAAACGCCCTAATTTCAAATACTTATATTAGACATAATATACAGGCAAGAACAGTGTGGTTGGTGGTATATGGTAGCTTAGCTGTGGAAATTTTAAATAGGTAATGAATAGTAAGTAAGAATTCGTTTATTTTCTATCGTTCCAGGGAGTGAAAAGTGAAAATGACAACCAATGCTGAAAAAGCGCAAACTGTGTGGTGGTACGCAGAATTGGGATGCATAAAGCTTAAGAATCACATCGTGGACTGTGGATTTTGGCGCCGTACGAACGGATTTCTTGGGATCTGGGACTTCGTGCAAATGCATCTTCAATGCGCTGAACGTTTTCCTCTGATATTCGTGATCGGCCACCACCATGAAACGCTGCTTTCCACGCCTTGATTATCTTGGCATTGGGAGAGTCTGTGTGGCACTCTGTAGAAACCGTCGTTGAACTGCAATAATGGATCCCAATTCTGCGTACCACCACACAGTTTGAGCTTTTTCAGCATTGGTTTCATTTTCACTTTTCACCCCCTGGAACCATACAAAATAAACGAATCCTTACTTATGATTACCAATTGGAAATTTCCACAGCTAAGCTACCGTATACCCCCTATCACACTGTTCTTGCCTGTATATTATGTCTAATATAAGTTTTTGAAATTAGGGCGTTTCAATTCGGACACCCGGTACATTTATTTAGTTTTCAAACATAATTATTTATGACGAAACAGCTTTACATTAAAATGTATATATTTTGCCGTCCTGTTTTATTCTTTTGAAAATATGTTCACTTTAAGTAAGAATCATATAGACACACAGTGATAAAAGAAAGGCAAGATAATGAGAGATGGAAAGAGAGAAACAGAGGAACGAAAAATGAAAGAATTATAGAGAAACAGAGTAGGGGAAAGAAACAGGAAAGAATGGAAGTGGCAGAAAAACATGAAAAGAAAGAGAAGGGAAGACGGAAAGAGAGGTAAGTAACATTTTGCAGAAACAAAGCAGGAAAAAGATAAACAGGAAAGGATAGACACACATTAAAAGGATAGAAAAAAATGGGAAGGGAAGAAAAAGGTAGAAGGGATACAGAGAGAAGGGTAGAGAAACGTGTAAGGTAGAAAAAGAAAGGGAAGGAAACATAGAAAGATAACACGGGAAAGAAAAGGGAAAGAATGATAAAACAAATATTTAGATAGGGAAACGAAGAAAATATAGAGAAACAGAGGAAAAGAAGAGAGAGAAACATGTACGAGGTGTGGCTAGAAAAGAACCGGATTGATGTTGCTGTCGACAAACAGCAAGCGTGTCATGAGTGTATAACGTGATATCCTGCGTATCGGCTGTGTGATTTCCCAGGGTGCGCGGCACTCAGTTCCGCTGTAGCGTGTGGACGAAGTGAATCGTACATCTGTGCTCCGTCGGAAAAATGCTAAGTGTGAAAGTGAAACAGCGTATCAATCTGAAGTTTCTTACGAAACTCGGAAAATCCGCCACAGAGACTTATGGTTTGTTGAAGGAAGTGTACGGAGATGAGTGGAGATGAGTGTTTATCACACACGCAAGTGTTTAAGTGGTTTCAAAGGTTTAAAGGTGGGCGAGAAGTGATCGCGAACGACTCGCGTCCTAGACGGCCTTGCACTTCAAAAACGGAATCAAACAATGCAAATGTCACTGAATTGATTCGAAAAGATCGTCTTTTGAGTATTCTAGCTATTGCAAAACAACCAACATTATTACATTACGGTGCTAGTAAGAAGACGACGACCTGATTTGTTGAAAAGCAAGTTATGGATTCTTCATCAGCACAATGCTCCTGCCCACACAGCATTATCAGTCAAGGCTTTTTTTGCCCAAGCATGGGATCCCAGGGTTAGAGCATCCACCCTATTCGCCGGATCTCGCTCCGTGCGACTTTTTTTTTCTTACCAAAGGTCAAATCAGCACTGAAGGGAACCAGATTTACGACCGTAGAATCTGTGAAAACAAAAGCGACGGAGGTCATGAACATGGTTTCAGAAAATGATTTCCAGCACTGCTTCCAGCAATGGAAGATTCGTATGGAGCTGTGTATCGATAGTTCAGGGGAGTACTTTGAAGGGGATAATGGTCGTATTGTACAAAATAACCAATAAAAGATTTTGTAGCAACAGTCCGATTTTTTCTAGCTACACCTCGTAGGTGGAGAAAGGCGAAGAAAGAAGGAAATGGTAGAAAGAAATGTTTACATAGAGCAAGAAAGAAACATACCAGTCCCGATTAGCCTCTGAGCATAAAGTGGCGTAAGGGAAACTGTATACGAGGTCAAGAATAAAATACAGAACAGAAAAACCTTTGCGGTTTCACGAGTTTGCTATTCTTGTCCTACCGGATATCCGCTGCCCACAGTAAACACTGCAAGCTCCGTACGTAATACACGAAAGTTGATCGTTCTTCAATTGTTTTCGTTCAGAAAAAAATCCTTTTCGTGAGGAGGATGCTCGCGGAAGTGAAGAGAATGGCCACCAGCTGTGTTATTTTTACGCGGATATTCTAGTAACAGAGCGCACGGCCCTGGTGCAAGGGAGTGATGAACACGGTATGGTCAGTCAGGATAGGAATCGTGGTGCATGCCTCACATTTTGTGCAGCGTTTTGCAGGGGCGGCGAAGCTGTGAGTTGGTTTGTTGTTCTTTTATCATTGTTTGGTTATACATGTCTTGACTCGTTTACATTTCTACCTATTCTTTTTTTTAGTTATTGCCTATAATAGCTCTGCTTTCCCGCGCCACGCAACTAGTCCATCGCCATATCAGATTGGTTAGGTCAGGGATAAAGAACTATGCCTTTAGGGGGATGTTTGAGTGCGTTACATTTCATAATCATCATTATTATCATTATTGTTGTAACAATTTCTTAGGCTGTTGCTTATAAGGTTCCTAAATACAGGATTGGACAGAATTCCCTGCTCTCAGAAAACTTTAACAATGGTGATGGATAATAACAGATAATTTGGGCCTCCCCATGGCGCAGTGGTAGCGTCGTTGCCTTGTAATCAAGGGGTCCCAGGTTCGATACCCGGTGGAGGCACAAGTGGCTCGGATCCCACTTTAAACCGTAGGTCCAGTCCCAATTAGCCTTATTGTGGATAAAGTGGACTTAAAACAGCAACTCAAACCAACTGTAACAGATAATTTAAATAATGATTTGTAGTAGAAATATTAGACGTGGTGTATCCGGCCATTGTTGTGTTCCTTACTGAGTAACATTTTTTAAAAATATATATACTATTATTTAGTGGCACGGGCCTGAGCACACCCAGCAATATTATTATAATTATGTAGTTTGTTGTTGTTGTCGTGATTCATGCTGTATTGCTTACTGAAATCAGTAAATTACAATTCTTTTTTTTAAAAAAAAAATAAGTAAGGGTACATTGGCCGTGTCCGAAACGTGCGAGAGCGTACTTGAAGCGAGCATCCTCCGAGTAGTCGGTCTTGGAGTGCGGTCTTCAAGTCGTGGACTGGAAGTGAAAGTCTTTCGAATTGCACTTCGACTGCAGCGCCAAATACGATCAGTAGATAAAACTGAGTACTCGTTGTTTTCCCCGCGTTTTAAACACTTGTTTCTCACCATAGAAACGTCACATAGCATTTTTAAATGTTCGTAGACATACATTCTACACATTATCAAAACTTTAACCAACAACTTGCTGGCCCATAACGTATATTTAACCTGTGTTGCTGGCTTTCTACCTCCGCGATTTTTTAAACAAATGAACAACGAGTGTGGAAATCACGTGACGTAGTCAGCTCCCATCTGTACTGCGAGCTGTGCACTTGCGTACTTCTGTTCTTGGCGCTTTCGAACTGTACTACGTAGGTGACGTCACTTCCGCCAAGCCCATACTTCAAGTCCGTACTTTGTACCTTTCGGACAGAGCCATTGTTGGTGTGCATGACAGATGGAAGGGGGATTTTTTTGTGAGCTTATAACTCAAGTGTCAATGATTTTCAAAAGTTTGCGCCCCTGCTGTTATTATTATATTGAGCTGTCATGGAGCTCTCAAGACTGGTCGACGAGCACGTTAAATTTATATTTTTCTGTATTTTCGTTTTTTATGCGATGTCTTAATACATTTGCCTTATTATATTCATTGCTTCTCTGCCACTTTTTCGTAATCACCACGAAGAACAATTGTGATTAGACAAAATGGGCTAAAGAACAAACAATATCCATGCTTTCAGACTAGGCATGACTCCTATCGAAGTTTTGCCATATTGCAGTGCTCTACAAAGTTTTTACAAAAACAAATGTTGCATCTATGCCCTGTATGCAAGAACCTTATTTTTGCACAATCGCAATAACACCGGAATTCCTATCAGCATAGTGTTCCGAACATATCACTACACGCTACAGTGGCGGAATTACTAGAGGTTAAAAACCTTAATCAGGAGCGAACAACTGTTCCTGTCTCAAATACGTAGGTTAGCTTGTAGCAGCCTGGCAATTGGGCCCTGTTCTGTCCCCCAGAATCGGGAGGGGAACGTCTTCACGTCTATACCAAATCTGTTTTGGTTTAGCAGAATAGAAAAATTAACAGAAACCAAATGATTTAAACTTTTCTCATCATCATTTTCATGGTTAACTTATCGCGCATTTCAAAGTACATATGCAATACATTAAATTCTCCCATAACTAAATCACGAATCGAAAATGATAATAATATAAAGAAGCATATAAATAACTCATTATTACTAATTCTTCACTTACATCTTTTTACTAACTTCTAATTAATTATATAATACTAATCAAAATTAAACTCTATTAACTAACCTATGACTAACAAAATTAATTATAATTACCGTTCTGGCTCCCAGAATGGGTTAACATAAATTCAAATGTGTAAAATCTCACAAGCAGTTTTATATAATACCATGTTTTATTATTATTATTATTATTATTATTATTGTATTACATATTGTACGAGGGTCACTATTTATATTTTGAGCCTAACAATGAAAAAACAGGAATTTAGCATTGAAAACTGCTTTATTGTTTTTCGAAGTATTCTCCTTTATGGTCAATACACTTTTGCATTCGTTCGAACCATTTGTCAAAGCAGTTTTTCCAATCTTCTTGAGACACCTCCATAATATGGTTTTTGAACGCATCAACGGCGTCTTCCGCCGACGAAAATCGTTGTCCACGCAATGTATTCTTGACATTCGGGAACAAGAAGAAGTCATTGGGTGCCAAATCAGGACTGTACGGCGGATGACCCATGAATTCGATTTTTTGACTGTTCATAAAGTCGGTTGTTAGACGAGATGTGTGACATCTGGCATTGTCTTGATGAATGATCCGACGGCATTTGTTTGTTTTCCGTATTTGACCGAAGACCTCTGGCAAACAAATTGTTGTGTACCATTCAGAGTTGACCGTTCTACGTTCCTCTAAAGGCACAGTTGCCACATGACCAGTTTTCCCGAAAAAACATGCGACCATTTGTTTCGATGTGCTTCGAGCGCGAACAACTTTTGTTGGATTGGGTTCATCTTGAAACACCCATACAGTCGACTGCTGTTTACGTTCCGGCTCATATGCATATATCCATGATTCGTCACCTGTTACAATCTTATATACGTCTTTTGAAGCACCACGATTGTATTTATTGAGCATTTGTTTGCACCAATTGACGCGATCGTCTTTTTGAGTTTTTGTCAAATTGTGTGGGATCCAACGAGAAGATACCTTTCTCACAGCTAAATGATCATGTAATATTTTATATATGCTTGTGGAACTAATGCCTATGGTTGCCTCAATCTCACAGTATATCACATGACGATCTTGCAGTATTAGGTTTTGCACAGCATCAATGTTTTCTTGAACAACAACTGATTTTGGATGACCTTCGCGAATCTCGTCGGTGAGCGAATGGCGGCCACGATTAAATTCGTTATACCAGCGTTTCACAGTGGCAAAGGATGGGGCTTCATCGCCAAATGTGGAAGTAAGTTGATCGATGCACTCTTGTCTTGATAATCCACGTCGAAAATCGTAAAAAATCATCGCACGAAAATGTTCAGGAGTTAATTCCATTTTATTGTTGTCGCGCAATCTCCAAGGCAACATAAACAACACAAATGAAACTATTGACAAAACATTTGAAGTACGTTATGGTCAATAATGCCAGACGATTCCGTGCAAACGTCAAATCGCACCTAACTTCAATCAGTGTTGCCAAGGCTCAAAATATAAATAGTGACCCTCGTATATTTTGAATAATAAACAGAAAAGAAAAGAGAAAAAGCCGGGGGAGCCGTTTAAATTCAGAGAAACTGATGTCCTGGTTTATTTAAAGGCACCAGGACAATAAGCGCATACCCTCGAATGTATGCGGTTGGAGGCGGGCTTACTTCGGGGGTTCCCCCTTTTTTACATATAGTATATTATTCGTAATAACACCGAGAACCGTTAATCGTTGCCTGGAATTGCTTAGCAGTAGATAAATTACGTGCTAAACACATTTCATGCATATTCTGTATTTCTCTCTCTCTCTCTCTCTCTCTCTCTCTCTTCCGTCCCCCTCTTCTCTGTCTCTCTTTGCTCCTCTCTCTGAGAGAGTTGGGAGAGAGGTTCTTTTTATTTTCTCTTTCTCTTCCTCGCCTTCTCTATTTCTTTGGCTGTCTATCTTTCTCTATCAGAAAGATAGATATATGATAGAGGGAGAAACTGTCGAAGGGATGCAAATGGAGTATACGTGCCTTTTTTTAGTGTTTCTCATAGATTTTATCGCATTTGGCGCATATTCTGTTAAGAACAACATAAAGATCGTACATTTTCTTTGTGAGGTTTATGCATTCTGCAACTTTCTGGTAAAAGCGGTGTTTTATGAATACAGTGGTTACAGTTAATATACATAGTGACAGGCACATTGCAAGTTGTCATTGCATGATTATTGTCCACACGCTGTTTTTTTCCCTTTTATCGTAAGTTGGGTCCAACCCGATAAAATCCTGGCTACGACTCTCTGAGGTCTGGACTCGAACCCAGTGTCAATCATTCAACGCGCTCGGCCACTGAAGCGACTGTGACTTTACGTCGTTTTGGGACCTCTCCAGGTCACGATCCTGGCGTTGAGAATGAAAGGTTAATTGAAATGGGTGAAAAATCAAGCACAATACCTTATCCAAGGTTCGAACCTAGGATACCACGCTTACCACGTCACGGAGGCTCACAATAATAAATTGGCCATTTAAAGTACGGGATTTGAATCCCGGTCAGGGCATGCGCGCTTCGTTGTCTAAGCTTTTTCGTTCATTTCGTCTGATCATCAATTATCCTCATCGTTACGACGAATTTATAAAGAGGTAGAGAAACGACTTTCTCCCGAATAGAATTGAAATCCAAAGCTCTCTCTCTCTAGCATCAATTGCAGCAGCAGTGGCGGCCATTAGGGCATGGGGCGTGGAGGCAGTGGCCCCCTCGCACTTTTTTGCCAATGTTTATCCCGCTCTATACTAAACCTTATATATCAAGGGAAACTACACCGTGTTCCCCCCTGTCAGTTTTGGAACCCAATCTCCGCCACTGTGCAGCAGTGCTACATCTAAAGTAATTTAAGTTACATGATCATATGGGGCACAAATCCGAAAATTTTCCTATTAAATTCAACCAAATGAATTAAGAAAGAACTAGCGAAAAATATAAACACCTTATCTTTAAAACTGATTCAAACTTCAAAATTTACGAAATAGGAAAGAGGAACTAGAAAAGCTTGTATTGCTAGTTTGTGTAAAACAAACCTTCACTTGATCGATAACCCAGGAGATTCATTCTTTTGTTTGTGTATGTGTGCAACTCCCAGTCCAAGGTTCGATCCTTGTTGGATACATATTGCACATTGGTTTGGATCCGCTGTAAACTGTAGGTCCAGTCCCAGGCGTAAAATGGACTTGAAGCTAACTTTTTATGAAAATGTCTCCCGAAATTGCAGTTCCAATATTCTCTCCAATGCAGGGTGCTGTCACGGGTGAGTTGAATTATGCTTAACATCTTCTGAAAACGACATTCTACTTCGCTGAACCGACTGCATTTCAGCCAGTCAATAAACGTACTGTGTTTCCCCCTGTGGGGTCCATATTCTCTCTTTTTTCCTCTGAATTCATTTACTAAAGTATTCGTATTTGCTGTTTCCCCCCTTGAATGTTCCAGACGCCCTTCCAGTGCATAAACTTCTTGAGTTTCTAATTCCACAAACTTGAGGCAATTCCGTTATGGAGGCTCACGATCATGGGTTCGAATACCAGCCAGGACATGCGTTAAGCTATAAAGATATTGAAAAACTACCTAAATCCCCTCCCCCAAATACAACTAAAATCCAAAATGATCTCTTAACATCACATGCATCAAGGATATGGCGTTTTATTTTTAGCTAGTTTACTCCTAGACACTCTGTGAATTAAATTATTGCCATTTTGTTCTTGTAGAAAAATCAGAAATTGATCCATTAGGGATTTTGGCTGATAATGGCTGAGCATAGCAGTATTAATTTTAGATCTTCAACCCCCATTACTTGTTATTGAAGAGCCGGACCCTGTGGCCGAGTGGTTAGAACATCGTGCTGCGACGCCAAGGGTCCCGGGTTCGAATCCCGCTCGGGCTTGGTTGTTTGTGAATGTTCATTCATCAATTTTATCACTCATCCCCATCTTTGCAAAGTAGCCAAGAGGCACAAAATGAGAAGTAAAATAAACTAAATCAATCAATTTGTTATTGAAGAATTATAAAATTGGATCCAAGTCACCTATTGGTTAGTATTCTTGCATTTGAGATTGATGTTCATCCTTTGCAAGGCAGGGATTTACTAGAATATATTCGGTGATAAGTTAACCTTGTTCCAGTTCAAGGTATCTTAAGGATCGCATTGGCCCAGATTATCAGTGGTGTTGCTGTTATTAATTAATATTGCTACATATCCTGCAGTGAATTGCACTTAATTTCAACCAGTAACAAAAATGAAGATGGTTACATTCCAATCGAATGTTGTGATTCTGATGGTAGAATTCTGTTTGCAGCAAGTACTCGGTTTGCAGTTTTAGCAACCTACTCCTGCAGCTTGTGATTTGTTGAATTCTCTGGGATCTTTAAACCCTAAGGTTTATTGGCACAGCACAATCCTTCCATTGTGCCCATCTTGGACAAGTGAATCCTGTTTATATTATCCATGCCAATTTCAAATTGCAAAGGAAGCAAATGTGGCTGCCATCTCCTAGAAATAGAGACAGTCTAACCCTTGCTGACAAGGGTATTACACAAATGTGAAGATTGATATCAGTATTTTGAATTTTTAAGTCTACTTTATGCGCAGGTAAGCTAATCAGGATTGGACTTACCACTATGTGCCACCATTGTGTATCACACCCGGAACTCCTTGATTGCAAGGTGATGGCATTATCACTACGCCATCGGAAAGGCTTCCCATATCAGCATTTAAACACTATTGTTTATGGTGTTAACAGGAAACATTATAATCAAGAACATCATCTGCGGTTAGTAATCAGCCACATGCTTTGGTTGTCTTTACCCTTGAGGGTTGCCCCCAAGGTACCCTTTAACTGGAGGCTGGGTGATTCCCAGAACTGCTTTATGCAAGGATGTTGTTGATTAGTTTTCCATTCCGGTAATGGAACCTGGTCTTCTTGTGGGGGCAGATGCCCTACTGACTGAACCATCACCACTCGGTTATTAATTAGTAAAAATAAAATTATGTTTCTTATTATGCATATTCAATGTGAATTTTAGAAATACTGTGTATCTGGAGGGAGTAGTTAAGTTTTCCCTAGTCCCTTTCATGATGTGAATGTAACAGTCCCTTTCATGATGTGAATGTAACTTATGATGGTACAGAACCCAGTAATTCACTGTTGACTCTCACCAAATAGAAAATCTCAGCAGTTCATTGCATAAAATAATCTTAAGAGAAATTAAACATACAAAACATTAGAAGGAGCCTAGCTAAAATCGAGGAGGTCTCAACCCATACCCACTGGTCCCTATCTAACTACATGCCTCGTAATAGTTCGGATCCCACTTTAAACTGTAGGTCCAGTTTCGATTAGCCTTACTGTGCATAAAGTGGACTTAAAATAGCAAATAACTACATGCCTGTAGTTCACACTGCATCCTAAGTCCCACTACTTGCTCGGATAAGTGAATTGTCACTGGACCTACAAAAATGTGGGATCCCACTGGTCCCTATCTAACTACATGCCTCATAGTGGTTTGGATTCCTACAAAAAGGTGGGATCCAAACCGCTGTGCAATTGCTTCCAGTGAAGATCGAACCCGGTACTGTGGGCATCAGGAGGATGGTCGAAACGGTCCGTCGCCCCCCCCCCCTCCGGAAATTGGCATTCTTCACTTCAAGTTACGGAAGCAGAAAATTTGTTATTTTCATTGTTAATAACAGAAGCAAAGTTAATTTAGTCAGTATTCAAACAGAATAATCAAAGTAAAAAATGCATTCGAGCAAAAAAATTGAGTGAAATGTACAGGAGCCAGGTTATACTGTATTTTCGTATTCTACCATATAATTCAAAGAATAAATAGTTCTACAGTTTTCAAAATTCCAAAAAATGTAGCTTTAGGTGAGAGGTCACATAACATAAACCGTATGACTAAAATTTCCCCCCTATCTTCCAAAGCCTTTTCTTGAATGAGATGTGCTAAAGTTGAATAACAAAATACAACAACTGTCACTACACTAACTGTATGAAAAAAAAAATCGAAAAAGGTTGTGCTGGATATTCATTCATCTGGTGGATCGAGTAGCGAAGTCTCCCCATTTATACTAAAATAAATAATACATTTTAAATAAAAATGGTTTATTTGTATTAGTTTTTAATATTTATTATTGTATAATAGCATTTATAACCATGACAATAATTACTGTTGCTATTATTTCTACTATTCAACTATTATCAACAGTGGCGTAGCAAGAGGTGGGTGAAGTGGACGACTGCCCGGGGCCTCATGCCTGAAAGTGTCTGCCGTCCCACGAAACTGATACAAAAATAATACATGGAAGTGAGAAAAATAGAAAAGGCTAATTGTTGTAAGCAAATATCTACAAATTTTTGTTTTTATCCAGCTTTAAATTCTAGTCAAACGTTACAATTTGAATGAATACGTCATACATGTAGTACAAGAACATTTCAGATATATACCAGAATGAGATTCACAATTATGATCTACCGTCCTGAAATTCAAAATGAACTCATACAATTATTTGATTGAAATTATTAAATATAATTTTAATAGGTAATTTTTATTTGTATTATTATTTTAAATTTAGTATATATGCTTTTGTACTACTATAGTACACTTGTTGACGTAGCTATGTCTGAAGTTTTCGAATCGTTTTGCATTGAGATTTAAAATTTAAGGAACGGATCTCGTCCAAGGCCTCGCGATCTGTTGCTATGCCACTGGAATGACCTGACGTCACCTGCAAATGTTTCTGAGGATGCTCGGGACACCTTGATTTCAAGGTGACAGTGTTACCAGTACAATTTCATGAAGGCACTTTGATAGAGACAATTGCTAGAGCATGTATAGAAAATGACATATGTAATGCTTCATGTTTATATGTTTTGTGTTGAACTTTAAAAAGATCTAAGATCAATTACTAACGTGTGTGAGTAGGATTTGTTGATCAAAACAACCTTTCAGAGTTCAAGACTGCCTCCTTCTTCAGGTTAATGTGTATTCTTAGGCACCAAACATGGTGTCACGTTAAGAAAGTGTTAGTTGAGGATGCAGGTTAAAGGTTATGGTTAAAAACACTTACTGAAGAACCAACATTTTTTACCATAACCTTTAACCTGTATTCTCAACTAACACTTTCTTTTAAAGTTCTTCATTATTTAGCTGTGAGTAATATGCACATCACAATATGATATGTTTTGTGTGGATAATGCATGGCATTTTAATTCAACTGTGTGTATTTTTGTGTCTTTTCAGACTCTCAAACAAAATACAGAGGTTAAAGAGGAATTAGAAGAAACTAAACAAGCAGTGAAGAAGGAGTCGGTAGGCACTCAGACCCCATCCCGATCAGTGGTGGTAAGGACATTGCCTGCTACTACAAAGCTTCACCCAACATTCACCATAAAACGTAGTGTGATTATTAAACTATTGATTGTACACACTAGACGCAAGCGAAAGAAAAATGTTTAAAAGCTTCAGGCACTAGTGATTTTGCTGTTGTGAACTGTAATGTCATGTTTTTGTTGATTGCTATTACTGTACTAACATTAACATCTTTTATTTGAGTGTGTAGTCAGATGATTTTTGTGATGTCCTGATTTTCTGTATAACACTATTTCTGTTGCCTCCTGATAATAGCTTCTTTTTCTTAGTTTATTATTTTTTTCTATTAACTTTCAAGATTAATTCCAGCATGCGTGTGATTATTCTGTTGAAAAACTAATTATGTACGAAATGAATTATATACAGTGTACTTCGTGTAAGATGCAGCTGTACGTCAGGGAGGAAGTTGAAAGGGTTGTATTCGCAATTCCCGGGGTGGGTGTTCTAAGGTCAGAATTTTTCCAGCCTTGTCCCTGCATAAAGCAGCTCTGTGGCTCACCCAGCCTCAAATCCATGGGTACCTGGGGGTCAACCCTGGGTGCTAAAGGTGGCTGGAACGTGGTGCTGATCACATCACCTCCAAAGTGGCCTAGAACGAGAATATGTGGGGCCCTACCCCCACGTCCCGTAAATGTACCTTCATGGGAGGGTACTATATGCACGGGAAACTTTACTTTGCCTTACTCTCCAAAAATTCCTAATCAAGCTTCTGCCAGGATTCTACTTTTTTCTCATGCAGTACATTAGCACTACTTTTTGTTCTGGATAGTTTTCCTATATATTTAATAACAGAAGATACAAAAAGTATACTTGTTATTACTGACTGTTAATAATAGTACTTATAATAGTAATAATTTGTAATAAAAGATTTGATTAAATACAATGGAAAAAATTGAAATGGATATGAGAAGAAAACGAATAGACAAGATAGTAACAAATGCATCAATTCGAAATTTAGAAACCTCTTGTCTTCATGAGAGTTGAACATAGGGTTTGGTAGTAGTATGACCCTTTTCTGGAAGATATGATAAGGTGTCTATCAACTGAAAACCTTGTTACCACATAGTTTTCTCACAGAGAGTATCCCTTTTTGTAGAATTTCCATCCATCTGGTTTCAGTATTCATAACTCCAAATGACCAAGTTTAACCCACAATTTACATTTGAGGCCTCCCCAATGGTGCAGTGGTATCGTCGTTGCCTTGTAA
This sequence comes from Lepisma saccharinum, assembly GCF_977018435.1. Classification (NCBI taxonomy): domain Eukaryota; kingdom Metazoa; phylum Arthropoda; class Insecta; order Zygentoma; family Lepismatidae; genus Lepisma; species Lepisma saccharinum. The sequence goes on along the minus strand of NC_139254.1, from coordinate 13,075,701 downwards.
TCAAGGGGTCCCAGGTTCGATACCCGGTGTAGGCACAAGTGGTTTGGATCCCACTTTAAACTGTACGTCCAGTCCCGATTAGCCTTACTGTGCATAAAGTGGACTTAAAACAACAAATCAATCAATTAACATTTGGCAATTTCTTTACTGATGGTGTTCTCCATACCAATGAACACTTTCATACCTTCCTCTGATGACAGGATGACGTGCTGTGTTTCTTCTTTAGACAAAGAGGATCTTTGATAAAGTTTTTTAAAATTCTCTGAAAATTTTTGAATTAATTTCAGTAATTTAGAATCATTTATTGAAGATCGTTCATGCACTCACAGCCATTGTGAATTAATGTTGTTATTGAAAATATAGAAATTTCATTCCTGCTTCCTCTTCTTTCACAATTCCCCTGTTCTTATCTGTTTGCAGTGGCATGTTCAAGAGGGGTAGTTGGTGGAGGTTTTTATGTCTCCCTGTCCCTTTCACCTTTTTTTCTCGAAAAAAAAGTGCATGAATAAATGGTTTAATATAGGACAGACAACAGAAAAAGTCCCACTTCCTTATGTATGGCCAAATTTGGTCTATTTTCGTTTACGTTATACATTGCAATACAGTTGACTTTCACCCACCATTACACAAAAATTAGGTATTGACCAAGATGAAACTTGGGGGTTCTAATGTAGCCAGATAATTAGCACTCTCACCTTTGGTGCAGGTGGTCACAGGTTTGATTTCCAGTGAGATCCCCCAAAATTTAGGTATTGGCCCCGCATCGTGGGAGGAAGGTTGTTGTGGCATGGGGTTAAGTTTTTTTAATATGAAATTTTTGGCAGTACCATTTAAAATACGAATGTTGAATTTTCAAATATCCATAATCAGTAATTCAGCTGATCTAATAAAATTACACATATTCAATGAATTACCTGAATTGAACAACCACACACTTTGTTAATTTATGTATCTAGAGTATTTTACAAAACCTGGGTACATGAATTGTACCTTTACAAATATCATAAAATAACAAAAATAGCAATTTGTTGCACTACATTATAAGTGTTAATTGAAATATCGTGTCCGAAATGATCAGCAGTTTTGCTTATGTGTGTGTAATAGTAAAACAGACAACTGTCATTTTGTAACTGGAGAGAATATGATTGAGATGAAGTGATGAAATGTTGGGGAGATTTCACACTGAAGCGACTTGACACATGTCGTGGATCACTTGAAATCCAACCAGTTGAATGCAGCATGTCATGCCGCTACTGCTAGAAATGTTCTTATTGGTTTGCCAAAAGACATGTTGCTTGGTGTAATATCTCCATTAGTAGTTAGGCCCAAATTGAATAAGACATATTCTCAGACAGTAGATAAAAAGGAAAAGAAATGAGAGAGTGATGAGATAATCTTTATGGATATACCGTTAGAGTTGCAAGTGACACGGGCCTCCCATATGGCTCCTTGTAATCAAAGGGTTTCATGTTCCATATCTGGTGGAAGCACGTTGCACAGTGGTTCAGATCCCACTTTAAACTGGAGGTCTAGTCCCAATTAGTCCTAAGCATAAAATGTACTGAAAAGGCATTCAGTTTCAGATTTGAAACTGCATTCTAAATCCTTATCTAAACCATGGAGTGGATCTACTTTCTACACTATTTGCCTTTCTAATGTGGAATTCATAGGAGGCTACAGTATTATAATTGTTTCAATTCTTGCAATGAAACTTCCTAGCAAGAAAAGTGGAATTAATGGCATGTTTTTCACTTGTGATTAGTTCAAAGGGAGAAGCACAGAAGAAGATTGAAGCAAACTAAATACTTTTTTTTTTTTTAACAAATTGCGTTAAAATTGCATGAATTTTACTTTTCCAAACTTTCTTATAAATCTAACCATTGCATGTTTTCTTCTTCTTTTGATAAGTTCGCAACTAGCTGCTGTATAATCTCATGACCTTGAATGAGTGGTGAAGTAAGTAGTCGGACACGCATGGCCCTTCCTCCACATATCACCCCAATGTCAATTTGTATACATGTAATGTTTTACTCTGAAAATGGTTGTTTGAAGTTTCTGAACTATAAATCTGTCTTCTAAAGAGAGTGTTTAAATTCACCAACCTATCACAATTCATAGCAAGATGCTTTTATTTAAAATGTTTCATTTTGATCAATCATGTTCATAAAGAAAGTGTATTACAAGATAAATTACCACCCACTTGTATTTTCAAATAAATAAATAATTTTGAACATGAGTATTTTATGACACACATTATGGTATATATTTGTGTGATTAACTTATAATAAAAAACAAGTAATTTAATTAAAATTTGAAAGAATTTCAGATTTGTACAGAAGTAAACTAAACATATTTTCAGATTTTAATGTTATGTTTGAAATTAAATAAATCAATTTTGCAAATGTCTTGTGTAGCTACGGTTAATTTTACAAATAATAATAACTTTTTGTTTCTTTAGTGACTACCAGATTGTGCAACGTTTTGATACATAACACTTTTCTTAGAATACTATGAAATACGATGGCAAACTGACATTAGATTTCATTGTACTCTTATCTCTCGAGAACACTGTATGTGCAGTATATTGAAATATTGTGCAAATTAGTAGCTACTAAAGAAACAGTAAGTTCTTCTTGTTATTATTTAGAGAAGTTCAGTACATATAATTGAGTATATGTACACTCAAAACTGCAGTTTTGTTAACAATTCCTAGTAATTATAATTGATGAAGTTTTTTTTTGTATATGTAAGTAAGGAAAGAGGAATCCAGCAGTATAATAAATACATATGATGAGGTATCTCAGTAACACATATAAGCTTGGAAAAGGATCTTATATTTTTTGTTTGTTTTCCATTTTTCAAGGAGAAAAGAGATTTTGTGCACAGAGGAAACTGACATATGCCAGTATTACACATTTCAGACAGTTGTTAGCCAGCTTGGTGCCTGAGCATGTTTAGTGGCTCTCTTTCGATCTTGCCACTGAAGTTTATGGGTTTGAGTCACAGCCTGGGCATGGGTGGTCTTTGTGAGTGTTCCTTCATCAATTTCAGGAATTGTCACTTATCCACATTGTCAGTATTAGCCAAAATTGGCAGAAAGGCGATGTAAAGTAATGAAAATACAAAATTGCATTTTTTAAATATTTTTTTTATGCAGTAAAATGTTAAGTTTCATACTTAAGGCTTCTTGTGTAGGATGTGTGTGTCAGCAGGGGGTGAGGATAAGTAATGAAAGCAGAAAGAGATGGCATTTCAATTAAAGAAAAGACATTCTTCAAATTAAAGAAAGCTGTTTTGACACTTTGCAAAACAATGATCATGGGGATGGATAAATCACGACACTGCAGTGCCTGGTGTGGCAGTAAGTAGTAAGACTCGCAATCTCACAACTGAAGGTTTCAGGTTCAAGTCCTGGTTTGTGAGTGTCCCATCGCCATTTTCAGCTAATCATTATTCATTCTTATCATTGCAATTGCTGGAAAGTTCAAGAGAATGAGAAAAAATTCAAAATACAACACTGACATTGTATCTAAGCTGAATGCATTGCAAGCTCCCAGCTGCTTGGAACATCGATATGTTAAGATGGATTGGAAGTTGTTCATGTATGTAGTGGGAAACAACTTTACAGAACTGTCAAATCTAGGTGATTGGTACAGGAGATGATCAAACTTACATTCAGTGTTCTCTGTCATGCATGACACAGTCTTGCATATCTGCTCATTTTACACTTCCATGTTTCACCTTGTAGCAGAGCAACTTTACGCAATGCATTTCCATCATTCATTTTTTCTAAAATCTACTTTCAAACTATATTTCTTCAATGCTACTTGCTCAACTATCATCAAGGGGGAGGAAATGTATTTATATGAAAATACACATCTTCGTCTTATGTTAAAATGAATGTTTTTTGTATTTGCAAATCGTGGTGTGTGTATAAGATTGAAAAATGCTTTTTTTATTGTGTTTTTTTACATATGTCAGCTTTTAGCACATATTTTATATATTTCAGTTATTTTTACATATAATATCCATATTTTCAAACGTTTTCTGACATATATTCCATATTCATGCTATTCCATTTTCCGTTCATCAATATTCTGTTAATTTTGCTATCTCACTTTATTATAAATCTTCACAATAGACGATGCATCTGTTCAAATATTATTGTCAACAGTAGTGAATGCAAGCTCAAACTTTCACCGTGAAATCCATTGCATTTAAATATACTACCATTTCTTCATGCAATATTGAACACAGTTTTAGTCAATATAAATCAGTTATTTGGGACAAGAGGAGAATATTCACATTAAAGCACTTAAAATAAAGTCTGGTAATTCAGTATTTTGATAACAAAAAAATAAAGCACTGTTTATACATGAAATTTGCATTACAATTAATGTCATGTAAGCCTAGTTTGGTAGTCCATTGCTTTGGTAACAAAAAATGAATTACACTTTGTATTTCAAATTTACATCTCAATTAATATCACGTAAGCCTTAACTAGGTGAGCCACTTACTTAATGAAAATTTTCATTTTCAAAAGTGTAAGTCCATGTTGAATTCGATATTTTGATTAAAGTAACTAAATATATCATTTTTAAAAGACATATAAATCCATTCCGGTTTTCTATTTATTCCATATCAAGACTTTGTGTGTGTGTGTGTGTGAAATGTTCACTGCTATAAAACAGGTAATCGTAAAAAATGATTTCTTGTGGTTACATGTAACAATTGTGATTTAGGTGATAATTGAATCTAATGAATTTCTATCAGTTTTTTGTAATGAATAAAAAAAATGAGTTTTGTTTTCCTTCAGGCTAAGTTAGATTCTTCGTCAAGGCAGAATTCAAACAAAACCGTAAGTTCTCAGACCCAGACTTCTCCCGTGAGCTCACCAAGGCCGGGTCGACGTCACCATGGTCACCATCATCATCGTCATCATCACCACCACACGGGCTGTGGTCATCACGAGGAACGGGTAAATGGGGAGAGAGACCGGGACGTACGGAGAAACAGACGAGGGGGTCACACTACCCAGGGGAGTTGGTACAACAGAACTGCTCATTCACAAGTAAGTTGTTGAACAGGTCAATAGGAATATTACTTTTTTAAGGTTTGTGAGCATTAGAAGGAGAAGGATTAGAATTAGGAATAATACTCTTTGTGATCAGATAAGATCTGAATCATCAAAGTGTGGAATTCAGTTGTTTTGTGGGAGCTTTCAGACCGATGGGACAAGCAAAACAAGCCCCTTCAGTTTAAGGCAAGGACGAATAGTTTCACACCAGGTGTGCATTTATTTCAATATCTTCTGAATGGACAATGCTACTGAAAAAAAGAAGAAAAAAGAAACTACAAGAGAGTATGAATTTTTCCCCATGTTTCAAGAGGAAGTGGTTTTTTAAGTTTATTAAGAGATACCATCTGCAAAAAATATGATGAATATATTGTTTACAGAATCCTGTGTATTCTTTATGGAGAAGAATCCTCAACTTCAAGTTACAGCTAATTGAAGTTTTGACTTTTCCCAACCCAACCCAAGCAAAATCTTCAATGTGCCCTCTTTTCATTCATATGTTTTTCTACCCCATCAGAAGTTTGATATTCCCAAGAGAATAATACTTCTGTAAGTGTAATGCTACGTTTTCTCCCCTCTTTCTCCGGCGTACCCCAGGAAAGGTCAGTGGGGAGGGGAGGTTTAGGGTCTTTCCAGAACCTCTTGCTGGACAGTGAAACTGTTCTTCATAGCCTTAAAGAGAAACGTTCACAAACAATAGACTAAGGCTTGGTATTGACAAAATGGCCCAGTGTGAGTGGAACAAAAGCAACAAGTGACATGGTGTAGCGTGTCATGTCACTCCGGTTTGAAAGATTGCAATTATTTCTGATGGGCGGTTTCCATGGGCCGCCTGTTGTTTCAGTCTGAAATATCTCTATGAGGTTGGTTCAAAAATATCCCAGCATTGGCATTGAAACATGCAAGATGGCAGGTTTGTTCTGAACATCTACCTGGCTAACTTATGCCCCATTGTTGCAGTTGATAGTAGTGTATGTGCCTGAGAGAATATGCTGCAGTGCATAGGTGTATGTGGTGCATCCAGTGATGGCACCAATGCAGGTGGGGTGGGGGGGGGGGCAGGGGGAGAGCCAATATTGTCACCCCAGGTTGACCATTCTCACCCACCCTAGCAAAGCAAAACTTGGTACAGAAATTCACTTTTAGCTCAAATATGGTATGTAAGCATATACGTTACTTTCTTATTGCGAAACAGTGCTTCTGCAAACATTTAAGAAGTTTAGTAAAAAAATGCAGACACAAACCTGGGTCTCAGGCATACTATACCATTGCTCTTCCAGAGACCTGGTTGACTTTTTCATTGAAATTTCTACATAGTACATTTCCCAAATAGTATTGGGTTCATGCATAAGTTCATAGCATTTGTGTTTGGCATGGCAACACTGTGGTGTTAGGAGTTTGTTTATTGTTTAACGCTCATGAATTGGAGTGACATTGTTATGCTTGTGAATACATATTGAATTTTGCAGGTTTGAAGGAAGACAGTGTTATTTTTGGGCTATAGAACAATAAGTTCTTCTGTCTGGGTTTAACAAAGGAGCAAGGGCAGCGGAGGTGGCTGAAAACATTTGTGCCGTGTACGGGAATAATGTCAACATGTAAAGGTTAATGCAGTTGAAGAAAATGGTTTTGTCATTTCAGAGAGAGGAAGCAATTTAATGAAGTCTGTTTAATTGCTTTACTCCACGAAAAACCATGTCAGTTGACCCAAAAATTGGAAAATTAACCATTCAATCAGCACAACATTTGCATTCTACGGGTAAGGTATACCACATGCTTTAAGTGAAAACAACACAAATCAGCGAGTAGGGCAGGAAGGCTGCATTGAGTACTGCTCCAACACGATAATGCACGCTCACACTCTGCTAACATGACAAAAGTTGCTATCCAAGATCTTGTTTGGGAGGTTATTCCTCATCCTTCATACTTCCTCGATCTTGCACCTTCAGATTTCCACCTTTTCAGCTCCCAATCCACCAATCTTCAAGGAAACTCCTTTGGTAATGAAAATGCTCTTCAAACTTGGCTTTGCGACGTCTTTAACACCAAAGCAGCTGATTTCTTCACGTGTGGAATCAAAAAGTGTCCTAGCGTTGGTAGACAGTCATAGACAGTGAAGGAAAATATATTACTGATTGATTTTTGTCTTTTGTCTTGTTCAAAAGAGTATGAAATAAAAAACCTTTAAGAAAAAAATGCTACCAACAGCCACCATACGAACTTATGCATCAACCCAATATATTAAAACAAGAAAGTGTTGCAATTATATGTAATACAAAATAATAAAAGTAATACAATTTCCTCAGTATATTAATTGAACTTGCATTTTCAGGATTCAGGGAGGTCCAGTGATTCAAGCTCTGTGTCGCACAGTCGGACGTCTTTGGAAAGTGGAGTAGTGGGATATCGTCTCCTAGAATCTCCTCATCGAGATGCAGGACGAAGGTCGCAGCGATCACTCGAAAGCCCAGGGAGAATTCAACGATCATTTGAAGTTCCAATACACGAGCTGCCATCGCATCGTTCGTTTGAGTCTCCTCGTGACCTAATATCACCTCGCTCGGCAGAGTCACCCCAGGAGTCAAATCACTCGTCACCTACACACAGGCGGTACAAAGAAACGGGAGTGACCCCGGATATAGGAATTACCGTGTCCACAAGTACACCACTCATCAAGAAGAAGATACTTACCGAATTGAGAGATGCTAACATCAGGAGTTTAGATAAGTACGGGATTTCTGTTCCGACTAACAGAAATTTCGATTCCTTCAATCATCCCGGTTTGTCTAAGCAAAGAAGTTTCGATGTGGAAGAGGCATATTTTGGTTCCAAATACAGGACTTCTGACCTAGGATATGAACGTTTGCGAGAACCTGTTTTGTCTCGTAGCTACAGTTTTATGCAGCGCAGGGACAAGTACTATGATGATGATTCCATGCACGAAAAGTATTTACTTTCTGGAATGCGTTCCGTTGAGTCAACGCCCCAACCTCGAAGACGACATAAAGTGCTAGATGCTACTGTTAGCCCCGAGTATGTAAATTTTGTGAACTACCAACAGAGGCCCAACGACAGTGTAGAAGTGGACGGTTTATGTACACCTCTTTTACACAGGAAGTCGCAGAAGCCTGTGGAGCCTGCAGCTAAGTCGTCAAAATACAAAGAGTATAAAATAAGTGAAAAGTGTCGTGATATAGGTGTAGGCTCAGATTCCAGTGCAAGCCCTCATAGCCCGAAGCACGAATTACAGTTGTCTCCATTCTCGTTGGATTCTTCTCGGCACGACAGCGGTACCTCTACTCTAAATGACATTGACGGGAAGCTTCGAGGACGAAATTCAGCTGATAGTTCCCCACACTCTCAAGTGGATTCAGGTCTCGCAACGACAGGCAGCCACGCTTCGGTAGAGAGTTCGCTTCATAGAAGGACTAGTAGCGATAACGAGCGAACTTCTAAACATTTAGCAAGTCAAAAGGAACTGCAAGTTTCACAGAACCAAAAATTATATTCCAAAGATAACCATGACAGTGAGAAGTGTGAAGGGACACGAAGTGTGTACATAAGAAACACAACGCCAGGATCAAATAACGTGAACAAGAACGGAAATGCCAAGCTTAATGATAATGCTCACCTTTACAGCAATTTGGAATATGTGTTGGATCCAGAGATGCATGCTCATCTTCTGCCCCTGCAGCAGTATATTCTTGAACAAGCAAAACTATCAGGTAACTTCATGTTGCATGTTGGTTTTAACTATTATAAAACTTACCTAAAATGAGAAAAATTACATGTATTTACAGTGGAACCCTGATTTTACGTTTCCCTCATTATACATTCAATCTTCATGGTCCCGAAACTCCCGATAGAGCAAAAGTGGTACAAAATATTTCCAGGGCGAGTCAAGGAGCTTCTTTATTTGGGTGATACATGGTCCTTGCATCATGTTCCATTGCTGCTCTTTTCTGTCTTTCAAGACCGGAGCTCATTATTGTATTTCACAGCAAAATCGTTGCAGATTTTATGCCAAATTTTTCGAGGGGGAGTGGGGACCAAACATTGTGCGGAGCTTTTTTAAAGAATTGTGTCAGTATTACTGGTACATGAAAATCATTTATTGCTAAACTGTACAAGATTTGGATGCCCAGAATGCTCGTGAATATGTGTTAAAAATGCATATATAGGCTGAATCGGTGTGCAAAATTTCTTCAGGGCAATTTAGTGAACATGTTTTTCCCATCTGCAAGAAAAAGGTTAACACATTAGTTGTTATTGATTTCTGCATTATAGTCGAAATATTACACTTCAGAACTTTGCTACAGTGTTGCGAAGTATGGGCTTACAACATTTAATCTTGTGTGTCCGAAAATTCAGCTTTGCTGTCATTGATTTTGTTACGCAATGAAAGTTATGAACCAATATTTGGACTGTAAAAAAGAGAAGAAAAATATAAACAGAGTGCAACGATTATGCAGTGAAATACGGTACTTCTCCTTTTCAAGTAGCTCCTCGGTGTTCCTCGCGATGCTGGGTTAACTCTGATATTTTGTGGGCTCCCACCAGGAATTGAACCCTGGACCACTATGCACCAAAGGTGGCAGCACTAACCATTTGGCTATGCAAGACCCCTACTTTGGTCCCATGAAAAATGTAAAATCGAGGTTCCACCTTACACTAAATATTATAATGTACAGTATGTCAACAGAATATCAATTTGAGATACTCCAATGCTCATAAAAAACAATTCTCTGTAGATGAGCCTTTAGCAGCCAGTGGAAAGAAAATCAACATTTTATGTTGTCATAATGTACTGAAGAAAATAAGATTTTGCTAAAATATATGAAGATACAGACACAATGATCACTAATTTGACAAGTTACTACAGACACAAACTGGAATTTTACAGTAGTAAATGATACACAGCAATGACAAAGCAATGCTCAAACTCTGACACTGACTTCTAACTAACCATAAAAAGTCCTATATATATATACAGGGTGACCTGTAATTAGATGTATTCCCTTAAAGGGGTTAAAGTATATGCAATTTGCAATAAATTTGACCATCTGATACCCCATCCGAAAAGTAGTAGTTTTCGAGATAATCAAATTTTTATTGTTTTTTTTTAATTACAATTTTCCACATAAAAATACGAATTGAGAAAAAGCAGCTCATTGTATGGCACCTATTTCAGCATTTTCTGATAGCTAACAAATAAGTGGTTCGTTGAAAAAAGTTTTTCCCAAATAACAATCACATGTAAGTAACGGGTGGGTCTAAACTTACAAGTGGTGATAAAAAAAATGCACTCTTAGTTTACTTGGCAACATATTAATAACAAGAATGGTATGACACGAAGCGTACAAATTACTTAAATTACTTCCTTGTGTCATCAGCTATCCAACAAGGTACAAATGCTGCTAACATTCACATTTGTGCGCAAGAAATAATACTCCATTCATTTTCATGAGAATGGAATCAATGAACATTACAATTAAAGAACATTACACGTCTTGCTCAAAGTGGGCACCTCCGTTACGAATGCAGGCATGCAGGTTTTTACGGACATTTGTTCTCGTAACTCGTGGTGTGATGGTGTCCTTGATGTGTTGAGCAGCTGTTAACATTCTCTCCCTGAGCTCTTCTTGCAAGTTTACCGGTGTCTTGTAAACTAAGTCTTTCATGTGGCCCCAAATGTAGAAGTCGCAAGGCGTCAAATCGGGGGATTAAGCCAGCCAGGGAAGCAGGCTGCCTCGGCCAATCCATTTACTTGGGTAATTTTAATCCAGCCACTGCTACATGCCTAGGCAGAAGTGAGCTGGACAGGCATCATGCTGGTAAATCATGTCACGTCTTGTGGCTAGAGGCACATCCTCCAACAACATTGCCATTATAACCAACCAAAGGTTGGGTATACATCCCCAATACATACAGGCAGCACTCCACTCCAACCAAAGTACAAGGCCAATTCAATTCAGGTAAAATTAATAGGAATAGACATTCCCAGATATGTTAAGATTAACAGAAATTAGGCCTAATTAGTAAAAGTATGATAAAACATCAAAATATTAAGTAAATAATAAGCCCCAGACCAAAATTCATTGGTTATCAAAAATACATCCCTTTTGTTGATAGGTAGAATTCAGAGAGCACATGTTACTTTTCATGCAAATTTTTTATTAATACAGATATTTCCAGGATAATATTTGTGCAAGCACAAAATAACTTGCTTTCCCTGAAAATAACTCCAAGTAACAATTATATGTGCAAACAAACCACAAAAACATCAAAAAATCGATGTTTTTGGACAAAAGACAATCGGTCTCACAGCACCAGAGCCATCTGGTGAGAGTCAGTGGAACTAGCCCTGACTAGACTGCCATCTATTGGGCTTCTCAAGGTACTTGATGAAGGCAAGTAACCCAAGGTGCTGTGGACCAATCAGATGGCCTCATGGGCGTGGCTACCAGACAATGAGTCTGTGATAGCTTTTAACATGTGAGGAAGCCATCTTGATTTCACTTCTTGCTAACAGTTGGTACAGTTAACATCGCTCCAAGTTTTGGGCCAGAGTAGGCCAGTGGAGAGAGGACAATGGTGTCACCAGTGTGTGAAATATCCAATAAGGGCTTGGGAATAGTCCTGTAGTGTATAATATGAACGAATTACAGCACTGGAAGTGTCTTAAAGTGCATGGAACCTATATCCATGAAAATTCTGAAATTCTCAAAAGCACATGGTGAGGACAATGAGCCTCCAGGAAGCCATGATGCTTTGTATCCAAAGACATCCATAATTAATCGGCACATCCTTTGTGATATAGCTCCCTGAAAGCGTTCATTTGCAAGACAATACCCATATGTCTTAAGATACCGCTATATTTTTCGTGTAAATTCTCAGAAAATCTCCCCATTTATAGTTGGAGTGACATGTGCAACAAGGCCCAGGTGTGGTAAGGTGAATGCAGAATATGTAAGTACAGTGTTTTTATTACCCATTTTGTTGGTTCCAATTGTAAAAACAATCTTATAAGTTTGTGCAGTGCTTGTATATAGTTAAAATGTATTAGTACCCCGAATATTAAATGTGTCTTTCCAACATCTTGATTTATCAATTCATATTTGGGCGGGTAAGTCCGGGAAGCGTACCACTCGCTCCGGAATAACTAGGCTGAAAGTCCCTATGATACACCAGCAATCATTCCTCGGAATGGATGCTGGTCTACTGGGGACATCCTCCATGTTAATGGTCACTGGAGGACAGCGTAGAGCTGCATGGGGATGGGTGCGTCCAGGTTGCACAGCAGAGTAGTTTCATAGGTTCAATCAAGCCCAAAGTGGGTGAGTAGGTTAGGTTAACCTATCCTATTGTTCGGCAACGTAACCTGGAGGCACGTATCCCTGGACCAGCCGCGTAGACAAAGCCATTCAACTCCCGAATCCATCGTCTGTCTTTATGTCTTTGTCTTTTGTCTCTTGCGCGGATCGCAAGATTATGAGACTCAGTACCGGCACTCCCCAAATATGAATACCAGATCAAGGTCGTTGGAACGACCAGCAGGTCGTGGGTTCCCACCCAACGGTAGTGCAAGTACCAGTAGTAACCCCCAACTTGACCTCATTGTGGCAATGCTCCAGGAGCAAGCGAAAGTCTCTGAAAATGTTAGTCAGAAACTTGAAGCACAGGGTCAGAAACTTAATGCGCAGGGTCAGAAACTTGATGCGCAGGGTCAGAAACTTGAGGCACAGGGTCAGAAACTTGAGGCGAAAATTGATGTTCAGGGTAGGGAATTTGCCAAGGCATCGGCTGAAGTAAATAAGAAACTTGAAGCCGTAAGGACGGAATTCCAGGCCAGACTGGACTCCATCCACAATGCCACCACGAAGACCTCAGAATTGTTAACTAAACAAGTAGCGACCAACACCAATAGAATTAACCAAATAGAGATCCAATGTAATGACCTAGAGTTAAGATTAGGTAGGGATTTTACACAAGTGTCAGGCCAAATTTCGGAACTGAGGGAACTCGTTAGCGAAGTGCAAGGCGGTGACAATCAGACCACCACAGCTCAGATTCTAGGGAGGTTAGATGCCCTAGAAAACATATGCAGAGAGCTCACTTGCAGTGACCACATGGTCACGATCGAGAACAGGGTTCTCGAGCAAGTGAGGAAGGAAATGCCGAACTGTCAGGCGGAAGGCCGCAGCTCGCATGTATGCATTTCCGAGGGCCAAGTCACTGAGCAGCGCACCTCCTCACAACAAAGGGTTGGTGAGGAGCAGCTGCCAGCAGAACAAAGGTCTGACGATGCAAGCCTGATGAGGATTCTTGCTTGCCTGGAAGGGATGGAGAGACGAATAACTCAGTCCGCCCTTCCACTTACGTCAGCCACCATGCCCGTCTCACCTGCACGGAATGTGTCTGTTTACCATGCCTTGCACAAAACCAAACGAAGACCTAAGGGTTACGAAAGCTCTGACCAGAGCAGTGGCTATGTGTCTCCCCCTAACAAGTACCACCCACTTGGTAACTCCCCGGAATCCAATTCCGAAAGCTCGGATGCCGAAGTCCGCAGCCAAAGGAAGAGGAAGAATCGGAGGAGGAACAAGAGCAAACCTAGGGTTAGGTTTGCTGATCTCAAACAGCTCCCAACCTTTAACGGGCAGGGGAACAGGCTGGCCTCAGATTTTGTGCAGGAGTTTGAGAGAGATCTCACTCTCCTGGAGGTAGATTTGGCGGATGCCCTCCAAATAATCTCGTTCTGTCTACGGGACGAGGCAGGGCAGTGGTACGAGAGGAACGAACGAAAGTTCAAGTCCTACTCGGATTTCAAAAGGCAGTTCCTCTCATATTTCCAAGGGGATGGGTGGAGAGCTTCTTCCCTTGCGAAGGCTCTCAACGAAAGGTACAACCCATCCCAGCACAGATCAGTGCACAAATATTTCTGGCGACAAGTCAAAATGATTAGGCTTGCGTTGCCAGAAATCGCCGACAACCAGGTTTTCACCCATGTTGTGCAACAGCTGCCGCGCAGCTTGAAGGACCAGTTAATCCTGGCTCCCTTCGTCTCTCTTCAGGAGGTGGCCAACTCCATACTTCGGTATGAGAGTGTGCAAGTGCCACAATATCCTGAGAGGGAAGTTGCAAGGCCAGCACGACCCAATTACGGGAAAACCACGACTCGCATTAACCGAACCTATGTGAGTCGTGGTCAGGGTGAAGCGAGCGGTTCATCCAAAAAGGAGGACGCTCACATGTGCAAATCTGCGAGGGGCTCCCGGCCTAAGGAGTACCCAAACAGAAAGGTAGACCGGAGAAAGGGTGGAACGTCCCAGCGTAAGAGTTCCGCCAGCTCACACGGGTCTTCCGAGCATCTCGCTGAGGTGCATCCAAATGTGCACAACCAGGGAAACTAGGTAGGCAACGTCCTGACGTGGGGAAGGGCGATGCCAAACCTAAACCTGTCCCACAATGTTCAGATTCATGCAAGCACACTCCACTGATAAATCAATATCAGGCAGTGGGTGATTCAATGTTGTCACGTCTTGCGCAAAGAAAATTCGGGTATCCTGTCCAAAGAGACAGTGATGGTAATTACCACATCGGACTTTGCATATCTGGACAAACCTCAGCGCAGTTGCTCAGTGCTTTGAGAAGGGAAAAGTGTCTTCATAAAAATGTGTTATTAATGATATCCACAAATGATATGCTCCGAGGGAAGGACACCAACCAGGTGTTCCGGAACCTCCAGGATATCATTTACACCCTAAAGAGGAAAGGTGCTCAGAAGGTCATTGTTCTGACTCCTCCACCAGTTCCCAGGTTAGCCAATGAGAACCGACACAGGTTCTGGGCCATGTATGACTCACTAATTGCAAAAATATTATCCCTTGATGATAATGGCAATGTAAGGGTTCTGGATTCCTCATCGAAATTTGTGCACAAGGGCCAAGAAATGAACATGTCGCTGTTCGAAGAAACCATGGGTTACGGTCAAAACATGAGACCCGACCTGGTTCACTTCAGCCCACGAGGTATGGATGCCATACTCAATGCACTCGATGAGGTAAAATGGTTCACCAAACCAGGTCACACACCCAAGGGTAAACAAATGGAATCTCAACAGAGTGAGATGAATGCCATTCTGCCCTATGAGCAACCCTCGGGAAACTAGCCTGTGCTATTCTCGCTGGGGGTGATGGTGGCCAGGGTGTAACAATTCCTACTCGGTTAGTAAGCATGGAATTTAATAGTGAGGAAACTCATTGATATATGTTTTGTACATTTTTCACTTCCCCAAAGAATCATAGTAGACAATGGTCCCCAGTTAGGGCCAAACAATTCACTCAGGAACTCCGTTATGGAACACTTTCATATTCCGACAGGTGAACAAACCGAATGGGATCAGCAATTGTTCATGGCTGTATCCCGGACGGCCGAAAGGCGAAACAAAGCCAACAATAAGGTAAATAAGTCACAGCAAAACAGAACTGTGATCAAAGTGTACGACTTAGTTTTTCTTAAATCCCATCTCCAAAGCAAAGCTCTAGAGGGACAGACCCACAAATTGTTCCCGTGATGCCATTTAAGATTTGGGGCAGGATAAATTGCCCGATCAAATAATTGTTGATGAGGCCCATCCATACATTCAATGAGAATCTCCGCTGACTGGCCTTTTCTTTGACTTTTTTCGGGTTCTCGCCCTTTGACGCCAAATATTGCGCATTATGGAAATCGGTTACACCGTTCCGGTCAAACTTTGATTTGTCCGTCCATAAAATCTTGCTGAGGTAATCTGGAGATCAGCGTATATTAGAAAACGACAAAAATCCATCCTCCTGGCAGGGTCTTCCTCCTCCAGAGCATGCATGGGTGTGTAGTGGTATGGATAAAGTCATACCATATGCAAAGTGAACCACTCTTTCCACTGAATCATGCCAAGTTGCTTGGCCACAACTCTCGTCGAAGTAGTGCCGTCTCTTTGAAAACACTCCAGTATTTTCTCCTCAGTTTCAGGAGCAAACTCGCGAGGTCTGCCTGCATCGCCTTGCTGTCCTTGAACCGAACCGGTTTCTCGGATGTGCCAGTATGTCGTACAAAACACTTGCGTATCTGGTAAACGGCGATTAGGGAAACAACGCTTGTATTCTCTTCGTGCTGCAGCTGTGTCACTATCACAAAACCCGTAACAGTACACAATTTCAGCATATTCTTCATTGTTGAATGCAGCCATTGTTGAACAGCACAATAGCAACATTTAATAGCACCTATTCTATCATTTATTGATGTCATTGCGAGGCTACGCAAAGTAGATTTATGTAGATCAGCCACTTTCAACCTGAGATAGGCTCTTAGGTACTGCCATCTAGTGAGCTGCATGATTCACATTTGTATCACTTGTTTGTGATAAGACGATAAGACAAGTATTGTCCTCTAGTGGGCGTACAATGTAACATGTAACAACCAAAGCGTGAGTAACAGCGGCCCAGATAGCACGTTTCTAAAGGAAATTAACATGAAAATGAATGAAGTACCGTATTATTTCTTGTACACAAATGTGAATGTTAGCAGCATTTGTACCTTGTTGGATAGCTGATGACACAAGGAAGTAATTTAAGTACCTAGTAATTTGTACGCTTCGTGTCATACCATTTTTTTATTAATAAACTAAGAGAGCATTTTTTTTATCACCACTTGTAAGTTTAGACCCACCCGTTAGTTACATGTGATTGTTATTTGGGACAAATTTCTTTTTCAACGAACCACTTATTTGTTAGCTATCAAAAAATGCTGAAATAAGTGCCATACAATGAGCTGTTTTTTCTCAATTCGTATTTTTATGTGAAAAATTGTAATGAAAAATAAAAACAATAAAAATTTTATTATCTCGAAAACTAGTACTTTTCGGATGGGGTATCATATGGTCAAATTTATTGCAAATTGCTTCTACTTTAACCCCTTTCAGGGAATACATCTAATTACAGGTCACCCTGTCTGTATATGTGTGTATTTATGAAGGTGCTTGAATTTTTTGAAACATATAATTGCATGGTAATTCAAGTTACACTAAAAGTGGTAATACTTTAAAATACAAGGAAAATGTTTTTGTTATGTCTTTTCATTTTTCCAGAGTGTAAATTTTATATGTTTTAGAGATAACATGGAGTAATGTAAACACAAAGAAGCTCATCATAGTTTTCCTAAATTAAAGAACAATGTTGGTCATTAACGTTGCATAGCATTCTTTGGGAAGCCGATTTCCTAAACCACCATCTTGGTAAACAGGATCATTATTGAGATAGTTTTAGTATGTGTTCAATATACATGTGCTGTTACCAACAACCCCAAATCAGTTTTCATAAAATGTTATGTTTTTCCTGTCCATGGCATTCTAAAACTATGTTTAATTAGGATATTTTCAACCCTGATTGTATTTATGTATTGTATACATAAATTGTATTAATGTACATAATATATACAACTTCCTTGTATTTCTGGAAGTAAGGTATAGACTCTAATTATAAATCTTCATTCTCAGGTTACAGGTTTGGCGATCCACTGAACGAAGAACAGGATTCGTTGCATTCGGATGATGAATCAACTGGACACCATGATGACAGTGATGAATTTGCCGACGACGAAGGCATGTCAAACCAAGATTCATCATCTCAGGAGTATCTCGATGACAGTAATTACCTGGATGATGATGATGATGAAAATTATAGTCAGTTCCTAGCACCACCAAATCAGCTTAGAGTTCGGCCCAAATATGCAGGTTAGATATCCTTGATTGCTAACAACCGGTGGTAACAAACGAGTTATTCAATTGGAATTTACGATCAGGTCTTTTAGAGGAAAATAAGAGCCAAAACAAGCCACTTTGTGGTAGCTAGGAACTAAGGTGTGTGATTGAAGCTGCTTCCTGTGTAGCTCAGAAAACTTAAAAGCATCTTGCGATTAGGTTGGCTTTTTGTGTATGGAGCATTGTTTTTTTTTAGTTAGTAGCATGGAAAATTAAGATATAGGAGGCATAGCATTTTGTACATATGAACAGGAAATAGTTAGGAGCTATGTGATTTTACATAGTCTTTGTCTTGGAATACTTTTTTAATACATGAATCTATTAGATTGAGACTTTATTAACATGATTTATTTCTTCACTGTGGAGGTGTTATGCCAAAATGACAAAGGACAGGCCCCATGTGACACTTGGTAAGACCATTGCAACATTGCAGACTATAGCAGCATGACTTGCTACACAAGCCTGCATTCAACTGGTCAGTCCTTGAGCAGTGATGTGCAGAAGACTATAAGTTTACATCTACATGTGTTATCTACACGTAATCTACATTGGCTTATAGTTTACATAGTCTACTGTAGACAATGCAAACAACAGGGAAGAAAGAATTCCCAGTGCTCTTTGAAAGAGAAAGTATTTTTTTCTTCAAACATGTCGATAATCTGAGCCTGTTACCAACTTAAGACCATCTGATGTAATCAAAGTTATCGAAAAAGGGGTAAAGGGACTACCGGAAGAAAAAACAAATGACAGCTATAGTGATGGTTGAAATAGAAGTAACACAAATCTTGTCATTCTACGGACATCGCATTTTTTTGGGTATGTCACGAAAAGTTTATTTTGCAGTTGAATTTATATGTAGTGAATACAGTGGAATACTTCACACTCTCTATGTCCACCTGCTGATGCTGCTTCTAGAACAATGTGTGTGTGTCTTGCACGGAGAACACCGAGCGCCATGTTGTCTACATTGATTACGTATATTACATAGTTCACATTGTCTGCACGTAGAATGTAGGCAATCCTTGTTTATGTGTAGACGAACATCACTGTCCTCTAGTGACAAACATGGACCTCCGTGGTAGAGTGGTTAGCCCGGCATGCTACAATGCCAGGTATCCCAGGTTCAAATCCCAGCCTTGGAATGGGTGTTCTTTGCGAGTGTCCCTTCATCAATTTCATCATATCATCACTCATATTCACGATTAGCCAAAATTGGCAGAAAAGGCAAGTAAAATATACGAAATCAAGCAGTGTTGCATTGTCACTTCGGTATGAAATTTCCCTTTAACCCATACAAAAACTTTTTGTTTTAATCTCCCTTATAGATCAAATTATTAGAATGAAATTGAAAAGTATAAATGGCAAATTTCTGAAAAGAGCCCATCTAGAGCCGGACCACTACTTCTCCGGGATCGGTTATCTTGCAGGATTCACAATAATGCTGCATGATACGTTCACATAATTTAATTATCCTATGATTTATGCACAATGTGCAATTGCATTTAATTTTGCACATTGCTGTGTGGATTAATATTCCAATTATGTCTCGTGTAATTCTTCAAATATTTTAGAGCTAAATTCTGGTAAATTGACATGGTAAAATGCCAATGGAATACAGTGAAATCACGATTTTACGTTCCCAGGTTTTACATTTTCCCACATTACATAGTCATGATCCCAATAGAGCAAAATGCTACAAAATTTTCCTCGATTTTACACTTTCCTGCATTTTTAATTTTTTCAGCTTGGCCCACTCAAAAATGTAAAATCGAGGTTTCACTGTACATAGGGTGGAACCTGGATTTTATGTTTTTCAGGGGATAAAGGTGAAAAAATAGTAAAAGTGGGGAAGCTGTAAATTCAGGAAAATTTTATAACATTTTGCTATTTTGGGATCATGAAAATTAAATGTTAATGGACGAAAATGTAAAATCCAGGAATGTACAATTGGGGTTCTGCTGTACATGCTAATGTTTATAAATATTTTGAACATGGCTTGTAATTGTTACTGTGTTCAAGCATCAGTATCGGTATTCGTTTCAATTCAATGTGATGTCAACTCGGCCTATCCTTTACTTGCCTATTCTTTAGATATATTAAGTACAATTTTATTTTCCTTTAAAAAATTAACACATTTATAGGTGCTTTACATGTGTTGGGAACATTCTTTGGCATGTCAAAATTTAAAATTTTTTGATGAACATATTACCCACCATGCATAAACTGTGGAAATGCTTAAACGCTGTGTATATTATAAATGGACAGATATTGTAATACTTTCAGGTGCAATGTTGATGATAATTAAAAGAACTTATGCAACTTTTGTTCTGTGGTCATTGATGTTCATAAACGGTTAACTTGACATTGACTTCCATCATGGAAACCCGACACTATAACACGATACCTCCTCCAGCCGTACGAAGGCGTAAAAGTAGGCGAAGAGGTGAGAAATTGACCCTTGTTGCTTAGTGTGTTTTGACTCCTCTCCTGTTGAAACTGCCCATACTTGCATGGAGAGAACATTCGTGGAAATTGTGCAAGATTTACCAAGGAGTGTGTTCCTTTGTGGTTCATTATTAACTAAAGTTTATTA
This sequence comes from Lepisma saccharinum, assembly GCF_977018435.1. Taxonomy (NCBI): domain Eukaryota; kingdom Metazoa; phylum Arthropoda; class Insecta; order Zygentoma; family Lepismatidae; genus Lepisma; species Lepisma saccharinum. The sequence goes on along the minus strand of NC_139254.1, from coordinate 13,055,232 downwards.
TGAATTTATACCTGGTTGGTTTTTTCTCCTGCATTGGAGGGAACTAACATGTTTGTAAGTTTTCACCTCTTACTAGCAGTACTGTTCCTATTAATATTTCAAGGTGGATCAAAGTTTTATGAAAGCATCCCCACCCAAATCAAAGCTTTGCTCTACTGGCAGTGAGTGCCACAAAATATGAGGGCAGAGACAGAGAGATTTTCTGAGACACTGTCTCATTCAGTGTACACCTAAAACCATACAGGGTGTTTCATAATTTCCTCTTGGATTTCTGAAGTCTTTTGATCAGAGGCCAACACACCCATGTGTATAACATGTTAGTGAAGAGAGTAAATATCCAAGTTTTAAACCCACCGTACAAATGTTTGATATGTCCTCCCTTGGTAACTCAACAGACGTAAAACAAACACATAGGCCAGGGTCATCATCTGGAACTGTGGACCACATATGAGCAAGATTACACAATTGGCATCTGTCAAGTCAACAAGGGAGGACATATAGAATATTTGTAAGGTGTGTTATAAACTTTGATATTTACTCTCTTGACTGGCATGCTATCGCCCCCGAGGGTAAGTTGGCCTCTGTAGAAATTTCAGTGAAAGGTCAATGACAGCAAAAAATTAGGCGAAATTATGACTGGCTCAGTAGCTCCGTTGATAGACTAATGACATAGTATGCCAGAGATGCATGTTCAAGTCCTGGTTGAGCCTGTATTATTAGCTGAAATTTCTATTAGTTTTTCTTGTTTGCTGGGATTTAAGAAAATGAAAACTGCTCTACTACAGTATAAACAACAATAATGAACATGCAGTGGACTTTACTGTGAGAATTGCCATATTTTGTGCATAGTCCTACAGTGCAAACAAAAAACAATTCCTACAAAAACCTACTTCTTACATGGCAAGTTGCAATTCCGTCATTTAAACTCAGAGTTAAATGGATTGGGTGATATTGTTTGTTTTCCTACTAATACTACAATCAATTATAAAATAAAAAATAAATACCACATGCTTCCTTTTTGTTTAATAACAGTGTGCGTGTGTGTGCACCATTGTATGGGATAAAAGGTTAAATACATGAACTGAAAGTCAAACCTATTGCAGAGACAAGTTTTTTTCCTTGAAAAATTACTCTTTTTTGAAGATTTTCTGTGAAATATTATGTTGTGAAAAACTTTTTTTATTATTATTTAGAATTTCTGCTAAACAATTTGGAAGAATCATGTATATTCTATTCACTTTTGTCTAGTTTGAGGATAGTTTTGTAATACCCCTAGCCTGTTTACTGGGGAAAATATGAGTGTAGTTTTGCAATACCACTAGCTTGTTTACTTGGGAAATATGAAAATAGTTTTGCAATACCACTAGCCTGTTTACTGGGGATAATATGAGAATAGTTGGGAAAATATGAGGATAGTTTCACAATACCACTAGCCTGTTTACTGGGGAAAATATGACATATGATTTTTTCTCATGCACTGATAAATTACTGATATTGTACTGTTGTAATAAAAAATCCCAGATGTTTCATAAAGATCCTGAATGGTTAATAACCTCCTGAATTGATGTATATAACCAGATGACTGTAATCAGCCAATAATCACATCTACTGACCTCCATGGTAGAGTGGTTATCATGGCATTTTATACTGCTAGGGGTTTCAGGTTCAAATTCTGACCTCGGCATGGGTGTTCTGTGTGAGATCAATATCATCACTCATTGCCGTCAGTGTGATTAACCAAAAGTGGAACAAAACAACACTAAATAACAAAAATCAAATCAAAACATAATTACACCAAAAGTTCATTTTTCATGTTTTTAAAAAGTTTGATGTGCATTTTCCTGTCATGTTTAGTCATGAAATGAACTGCAAAATGTGAAATAAACTCTTAAACACGAAATTTACAGTTTATTTACCAACGCGACACAAACTGAAGTCTCAATTATCCTGTGAGTATTGCAGTTAAAGAAAAATTGATTTAATTCTGATGTAAATACAGGGTGGCGTAAAAGTCAGTTTACCCATACACAAATTCAAGTTTATACACAAAATTCAAGTTTAAGTGGTTTTGTTCAAAGTGTCCTCCATTGTTCACAATACATTGTGCAACGATCAACAACAGAATTGCGAATACGGCAGTAAACTTGTATCATTGTTGATGACATGAAATGCATTGATAATTAATCGAGTCTTTCAGTGCATCCAAATCTGCCGGTGATGATGAGTATACCATATCCTTAACAATTCCCCCCAAAGCAAAATCGCATGGTGTCAAATCACAAGAACGTGCAGGCCAATCAATGGTACCACAGCATCCTATCCACTCTTCAAATGTGTCATCTAAAAAAAATCTAACATCACGTCAATAATATGGAGGAGCTCCATCTTGTTCCAATACAAACATAACATTCTCTGAACACTCCGATGTCTTATTTGCAATTGCTGTTCCGCTTGTCTTGTGAACGTATGGGGACTTTTTACAAATGCTTGGGTAACCAACTGCCTGTTTTCTTCGTACAAACACTTGCAGGTTGTCCAGACCTTGGTGCATCTGCACTTCCCGTTTGTTCAAATTTTTTGTTCAGTTTTCACACTTGTTGCCGTGTTGGTGAAGGTGCATCAGGAAACTTGGCACGAAAACCTGCCAGCACTTTGGTTGTATCTTTATCATGTTTCCACCACAATTGAAGCAGGCACACACGCTGTTCTGTTGTGTACTTATGTGCCATTGCAGTTTTCAACACGTCACAGAGCAGAACTTGCTTGCAAACAACTAACAAGCACACTACAACAAACCAGACACTCAACTGTCGACAAAAGAATAACAAGTGCACTGTTGCCAGTGTCACACGACAATGTTACCAACTGTATATTACTTAGCACAAGAAGCACATACACTATCGTAATACTATTATCAGTGTGCTTTTTGGATAAAAACTTTTGCGCCACCCTGTATTTGAGAAGTAACAATGGACTCCTTTACAAATGAATAAACTTAATAATCTGATATCTACATAAATATATTAGAAGGGAAATGTTTATTTTGTGTAAAGTGTAGTTTTTAAATCAAATCTAAGGTGATATTCAACATTGTAACATGGAACTGCCATGTTATATACCACTTTTGATCCCGAAATGTGGCCATTTTTTGATCTGAAATCTTGATCGTTAATTCACCATAAATATCTGGCCCTAGTTATAACGTACATATTCATCACTTGTTCTTTTTCTGAGTATGAATTACAGTCATAAAATGATAAACTATGGTTTATTACCTAACAGATTTGTGAAATCAATAACGACAAACAGAATACATCTTGTATAGACAAGCATGATGTTAACTTCCATAAGTGCATGTAGTTGGCTTGTTTTTGCTTTCCAAGTTACTGCCTGTGTGTTGTGGATATGTTACATGCAGTAAGCATACTTGGTATGTGAACAGCAAAGCAGAACATCCTTTAGCAGTGCGTATACATGTGCATAAAAACTCATGTCTATATTTATACAGTGGTAGCTACTTGTTAGATGTAAATGATTTTTGTAATAGCATAAAAGTAAGAAGTATAGGGTGTCCAAATTGATACTTCCTAATTTCAACTGTCTGTAACCCCACATGTACAGTATTTGATGCATCTACATGAATATACATAGTCCTAAAGTTTCTGTGAGCAAAGTAGTAATTAGTACATTTCTACATGCACGTGACATTACCCCTCTCGGTTTTTTTTTCCTGTGGGTGTATGTCAAGGACATGGTGGTGTATTCCCTGGCGGAAGATCGAGTTTCGGCTGGTCATACTCTGTGTGACTCATGGGTCGCATGTAGAAATGTAGGAAATGTATTAAAATGTACTAATTACTACTTTGCTCATAGAAACTTTCATTAATGTAAAATTCATTTGGATCCATCAAATACATGTCGAGTTACAGACAGTTGAAATTAAGGTGTTTCAATTTGGACACCCTATAGAATAATTCATAAGTGTGTATATAGATATATTTTTTTAGCCCGACAGTTTTGCAGATTTTTGTTTCATGTTGATACATTGTAAAATATAGTTAAAGCATATGTGTACTTTTTCATGCGTGCTTTCTCCTTGTGCCATATTTTTGCAGAGGAGCATTGCTTACAGATAATGCATGTTTGTGCTCAAATTTCTTGTGTAACAAATAACATCATCTGATCAAAAGTATTCCAACACTTGCATGCATGGACATGGATGTTCTTGATGAAGGGACGTAATCAATGTCATTATTTTTGTAATTAGCCAAAAATGGCTGAAAAGGGAAGTAAGATAAACCAAATCCGTGAATCAGTTAAGTCTCTTCGATAGTGTTGCTTCCTCAGTTTCATCTACTATCTGATTAAAAATTATTGATGCTCTAGTTTGGACTCCAATTAAAAATTAACTAGTAGATCTACGTAGAAATGAGTTACATCAAATTTTAGCTTATTCAATTCAGCATTAATCTATGCTACTCTTTTTAAGTTTTGCAAACGATCGCTTCCTTTAAAATTCTCTAAATAGAGAATGGGTGCTCCGATTGTGATGACATTTTAATAGGGTGCAGGTAGAAGGGTGTTATACACAATTCTTAATTTTCAGATTTTTTTAACTGACCAAAATACTATTCTTATCAATTTTGTGAAACAACTTTTTCTTAGTATTGGGTAGTCGTACATATACAACCTTGGTCTTGTTTCAAAGCTTGTTGCATCTGTTTTTAAAATTCATTATCATTGTCAATTCACATTGCTAAACCAATTTTATACAGATTTTTATTCAATGGAGTAAAGATGTGTGTTGAATGTGGTAACACTACACATGCTGACTTGCAGTGGCAGCCTGCAGTGAAATGACAATGATAATTGGATTTTAAAAACAGATGCAAAGAGCTTCAAAACAAGACAAAGATTGTATTTATAGGAGCACCCAATACTTAAAAAGAAATGTTTCACAATATCAATAAGAACATTTATTTTGACCAATTTTAAAAATCTGAAAATTAAGAATAGTGTTTAAAACCTTTCTGCCTGCACCATATTAAAATTTCATCATGATTTTTGACCCATTTTTTTATTTTTAGAATTTCGAAGAGGGTGTTCATGTTCAAAACTGCACCTGTTTGTTCTCACAATGAAAAAAGATAGAAGGCATTCTCGAGAAAAACATGGTTATCATATATTAACGCAGAATTGAATAACGTAAATTTTGATTTTATGATGAGTGTGGTAAACGTGGTTTAGAATAACTCAAGTGAAATTTTGTATTTCCGCGTTGCACAATTTAATGGATGTTTCTGATTAATTTCAAAGAGACACTGTCTTCATTTACAAAGGGTACAGTATCACTGCTTTGTTTGTTCCCGGGTGGCGGTAGTTGCATTTTCTCCCGTTTGGTGGTGCTGGCATGTGTAAATGAAGACAGAGTGTCTTCGAAATTAATCGGAAACATCCATTAAATTGTGCAACGTGGAAATACAAAATTTCACGTTAATAGATTTTGATGTAATTTGCCTTTATGTAGGTAGGTCTATTGGTTAAATTTTAATTGGAGTCCAAACTTGAGTATCCATAATTTTTAATCTGATAGTAATCATTATATTTATCTTCGTCACTTCCTAAAGAGGCAGAAAGGAGATGTAAAAGTAAGAAAAATACAAACAACATGCTAAAGCAGAGTAAGGCAAATATTGGACTTTCGAAAATATTACGATTCTCTGCTGCCCAGTTCTGAACCATGAAAAACAGACAGACCGGGAGCATGATACTTAATCCATAACTAAGAAATACCCAGATACGTTTGATCAGATAATGTCTTGTACAAAGCATGAGTCACCTCAATTCTCAGCGATACCAAAACTGAAATAGTTCAGGCTTAATGGACGCACATTAAAGAACATTGTTTATTTTTCAGAAACCCGTAATGACCAGGACTTTGTCGATGGAGATACAGGCTTGTACTGCAACTCAAATATTGCCAGCAGCCAGATGGGTAGGGGGATTCCTGTGCCAAATTCCTTGCCTATTGAAACTCAGCATGCATCACTGAAGAGGAAAAAGGAACCAGTTCCACCACCACCGCTTTACTCTCCAATCGTCGAGAAGTCAGAGGTATGATATTGTACAATGATATTTAATACTAACATTTAAATCTACTAATGCATAGGTTTATATTGTAAAGAAATACTTTTTGTTTTCCAGCTGTGGTAGTATTAATAGTAACCTATGTTGATTGGCTGTGCTGTAAGACATGAACAATTAGAATTCTCTATATACTTGGAAGTAAAGATTCATGAATCATACCAAAGCAAAGAGCAAACATTTATTCTCATTGTTTTTTGAGCATTAATTTCGTTGGTCTATGCTGGAACATTTTATGCCAAGACGTGTTTGTGCTATCAATCAGGTGACACACCTGAAAAGGTGTAATCATTTGGTCCTGGGTTCGATTCCCAGAGGTTAGAGTTCTTTAAACTGTAGGTACAGTTCCAATTAATCTATCTGAGTGGACTTGAATGAGACATTGTCAAACTCTTGTAAAGGGCTTTGAAATAAACTTTGCAGCTGTTTATTGGAGTGAATGAAAACATATTTCTGTTTGAATATCACTGATGGGTTTTGGAATATAGAGGAAGCACAAAAAATGGCATTTGCATAAGCTGCCTTAATACATCATACATAATTGTCAGATGAAATAGGGAAAGATCAAAAGGTTAATGTATAAGCTGTGGCCAGAATGGTTAAATTAACTATGAAAAGGTCTTTTACTGATTTCCATGAAATGCTCAACATTCAATCCCGTTGTTGCTATATGAATTAGTTGCAGTAGAACGCTTGCACTAATATGTGGACATTGAGGTTGCCTTGGTAACTCAGTGGTACATTCACGGGCACTTCTCGTTTGTAATGATTCTATTCAAAGTTAATATTATCATTACTACCCAGAAGTGTTCATGACTGTATATCATGACTTGGAATGTCAAAGGTACAGATTCGATACCTGGTTCAGACACAATTTTTAACTACCTTGCAATATGTTTCATGTGTAAGGCATATTAATTTTTCCTTTTTGTGAAAATATACTGCTGGACAAAGAAAACTGGACACCTTAATATTTGACATCTGAATTGCAATGACAGCTCGCAGGTATATTACAGAATGTTTGGCAGATCATGTAGTACCATATGCACCATTCATAGGCTTGGACTTTGTTTATGCATTCGCACTTAATTCAGTTTCTGCAACATTTAGTTAGCCTTCGAATCAGAGCTTTTATCGACCCATTGCGTTATCAAAAAATGCAAGTGTCCGGTTTATTTTGTCCAGCAGTGTATATTGTTTCTTGAAGATGGGAAATTCATTTGCACAAAAATTGCTCCCTGATTTAGAAAATTGAAAGTTTATCTATTATATTTTATATCACTCTCCTTCCACTTTTGGCTCATCCTGATGAGGATGAGTGATGAAGGGACGCTCGCAAAGAATGCCCATACCAAGGCCAGTACTTGTACTTGTACTCGGAAACTTTGATGCTGAGATTGAAAATTAAATCACGGAGGTTGCAAAAGTTAAATCTATGATTCAGGAAATAATGAGGGAGTACTGTTAAGGATCATAGTCAATTCAAGAGTGTTCCATATTGGGAGAGAATTACTGTAAATTTATGCCTCTTAAGCACATACATGGTTTTCATAGCCTTATCCTACCTGCCGCACTTTTTGTTGTGTTACATTATTCCACAATAATTATAATTATTTCCTAGAATCACAAACCTATACATGTAGCTATTTTGACACATTATAATTAGTATTTTTTTCTAATGTATTTGCATGGATAGCTTGTGTTATGAAGAAACAGAAACAATTTATTGGTGTTTATTAGTGTATTTTTGCAATGCATGGTACTTATAAATGGAAATCATAAGTTTTTTCGCAAAGAACTTTGTTAATTTTTGCATGTTTTATTTTTCTTTCTGAAGCAAGTAGCAGTTTTTTTCTTTTCTTTTTTTGCTCAAGTAATTTTTTTCTTTTCAGCTCTGTATTAGTTTCCACAACCGGACTACTAATATGTTAAACTCTGTACAAACCCTCCCCATTCCCATACCGATGAACCACCAGCACGATCACTACCGCCACCAACACCACCACCCCTTGCAGCACCACCAGTCCTTCAACAGTTCCACTTTACGACCTCTTTCACTTCCCGTTCCATCCAGATCTGGTGGCAACACTGTTTTGAATCCACCTCTGGGTGGTTCATACCAGAAGGGCCAGGTTAGTTAACATGCTGCGTATGTTTGTAATTTTCTTCGGGTTTGCTTTTTCTTCTTCTTGGCTGGTTTGTCTCCTAACACGTTTCCTTGATGCTTAGTATTAACGTAGCATTGGTGCTAGCACTAACTTAATAATGCAAGTTGCACTAACATGGCAGATTATCAGCGAATACCGTATTTACTCATGTATAATGCGCACTTTTTCCCAAAATTTTTGTTCCCAAAAACTGTGGTGCGGCTTATGCACGGAATAATTCAGATAGCCAACATGAAACCGTACAGGGCTGTTCCATGATTTTGGGACACTTGCATTGATTTTTCATGTTTACAGAACCGTATCATGTTATATATCGTTGTAAAGCTTGAATCCTGCAGTTTCTGAATATGGAAACAGTATTCCATATAAGATAACGACATGCGTTATGCGGTTGAAATAAGTTCATCAAAAAATGAAGGAATGTTCTGATTTTTATGGTATTTTGGATGAAAGAAAACATAAGGAAAAAGATAATAAAAATTAAAATGTATTACTGACCAAATAATATGACATGCATGGAGTGTGTAAATTCCTTAATGGAAGAAATCTTGTGCTGCTAACTGCTATTTGGAGGGTCCTGAATGTGCCTCGTATAAATATTACATTAGTGACGGAAAGAAAAAGTATATATTTTAAAGTTATTTTAGAAAAAGAAGGAATGAGCAAAACCACGTATAAAAGTTTGAAGGCCATTTCACATGGCTTTTTATTTTGTAATGTAATGTTCTGCAACACCAAGAAAAGCAGTGCAACTCTGGCGGAATTCGAGCATGCACCTTCTGTTACATGGGATGCATATCAGCAGTATTTGTTGGGTGAGAAATAATAGAAAATAACTTCCTGAGCACTGCAAATCCATAACGTAATTCTGATCTATTAAAGAATAAATAATGTGGTTAAAGAGTGAAAGCTTTGGGATGCTAAACACAATATAGGGAAAGGGGGGAGGTGGCATGGGTTGGAGACTTATTGTTTACACAAGACGATATTTTGCTCTTGGTCCACATAGTAACTGATGACTCATTGAATAGGTATGATGTCATTCACTCTTGATTAGCATATGGCATCAGCTTTACGACCTACAACTAAGAAAGCCATTTTTTGAAACTGGATTGTACTGCGCATTATATACAAGATATAATTTTTTGTCACTTTTACCCATCAAGAACCAGGTGCGCATTTTACACGCACGCTCACTATACATACGTAAATACGGTAAGTAAAAGATACAGCATGTGCAGAGATAGGTAGCTAAAATTTTGGAAGTTAGCTTGGTAACTCATGAATGTCTTAACAACTAGGTTTGATTCCTGGTTTGGTCTCAAATTTGCACAAACTTTTCATGTAAGATATTTTAAAAGTGAATTCATTTTGAATATTTAGAAGAATAGACTACTGTCTCCCCAATGGCATAGTGGTAACGTCATTGCATTGCTATCAAGGAGTCCCGGGTTCAATACCCAGTGGAGACATATAGTGGTTCAGATCCCCCTTTAAATTGTAGTCCTGATTTGCCTTTCTGTGCATAAAGTGGACTTAAAAACTGAAGATAGACTGGGAAAGTTTTGCTGATATCAACACGTACTGATATGAAATTTACGTGGGCGAATCAAAGAGTAAGTTACACCTGAGCAGTGTTCCAAAAAGTAAGTTACAACCAAGCCGTGTTCCTGTACTAAAACAGATAAAATAATCACGTTTGGTGGCAACACTGTCCAGAATGTATTCTCCCCATACCCAAAGCAGCCATGCTGCAGCTGCTTTAATATGAGAGTAGTCACCGTATGAGTATGGCACATCGTATTGAGTTCCAGTGCTCTACAGCAAGGCTCACCGTGGTCGGCCAAGCTGCACAAGACATCACTCTTGATTATTAACGTGCTTTTGCTCTGGTGCTCTGCAGTTAGGCTCATCCTAACTGCACAAGACACCTCTCTCTGCCGGCACATTTACAAGTGCCGGTCATTTACCATGTCTGCCAAGGTGCACTCTGTTGTCTGACTTTTGTGGACACAAAGGCATAATCAGAGTGAAATCCATCGCCAAATTGTCGAGGTGTATGGTGAGAATGCAATGTCACACCCCAAGATCAGGAAATGGTGCCAGATGTTCGAAGAGGAAAGAACAAACTTGAAAGACGAACACTGTGTTGGGCAGCCTGCAACTGTGAACACTATCGACAAAAGGAGCGTGTTAATGCAATCATCCTTGCAACCGCCACGTGAAAATTAAGAGAGATTGCAAGTGAACTGAACATATCCTACGATAGTGTGTCTATGCTGATTCATCACCAGTTGAGTGAATTGTAAAGTGTGCTCTCACTGGGTGCCACGATTGTTAACCGATGAGCACAAAAGTCAACTCAGTTGAAATTGGACGGAATTTTTACACACAAGAAATAAACAAACTGGTCACACGATTCAAAAAGTGCTTGGAATACTTTGGTGACTATGTCAATAAAAGTTAAATGTTCATACATTTTTGTACAATAATTATTTTATTTCTATTGTGTTTTGTTTGTTTTATACAGGGAGGGTGTAACTTAATTTTTGATTTACCCTAGTACCAATCGGAGATATTCTACCCATTCAATATAAAATTTAAAATGTTTCATGAAGATCCCTGAGTAGTTTGTTCTAGGGATAGCCACAAACTCTGGATAATAGATATCTGGATTTCAAATTATCTGATATCTGTTTCGAATGCAATGGATAATCTGGCTATCCAAATATCCAGATAATTCGAATATCCAGATTAGTCAGATATATGGATAGAACAGATTTGATGAAGAATTTCTAGAACATTTGTACAGTGAAATATGAAAGTAACGAATAAAAAAAATATGTGGACAGCCCATAAAATGAATAAATGGTAAAACTCGCTGAATAATGCACACATTTAGATATTTGGATTATCCAAAATCCAGATAATTTGAATATATGGATAATCTGAATATCAGATATCCTGACAATTTGGCTATCCATATAATCTGTATATCTCAGAATATCTGATATCCATATTTGGCCTTCCCTAGTTTGTTCACCTTAATTAATCTGTGTAACAATGCGGCTGCAGTGAGTTTTGCTTTGAAACAAAAACTTAAAAATTTAGACATTTACTGTATGAAACCAGCACATAAGAATTATGCATTAATACTCGTGAGATTATTAACAAAATGGCAGATGTTTGCACAGAATTATAGATTATTTATAGATATATCACTTCGGTAGAATTATCATAAATTTTACCAATACACCAATATGCCTATATCAGCCAATACTGATGAGGTACCAATTAGTTTACCTCATCCTAACAAGAAATTTCAATAATGTAGCCATCCAATCACACAAGACAGAACTTTTTTGTCATATAATAGATGGAATGAGTTTTCTTTTACCTATTATCTGACCAATATTATCTTCATTATGTACTGTGTGAAGTGCATGTAAGTGCTAATGCTTGCAATGTAACTGTAGCTATTGTATGATGTTTTATCATGTTTTTGCACCTTTGCTAGCAGTTAACGGAATATTAAATAAATATAATATACATGTTGCATATTTTTAAGTACTCTTTCTCAGTAATATGAAACTTATAAAGAATAACTTAGCATTTTAAAACGGAGAATAAAGAGACATAAACTTTTTCTTTCTTTCTTTGCTTAGATTCTATTGAAAATACTTTAAATCTTCATTACATTACAGTCAAATAACCAACAAATTGTGTACTTACACATTATTCAATGATGTATCTAGAATTTCATATTCTTCCTTGGGCCTGTTTTTGGATTTAAACTTTTAAGGAGAGATGAAAATGTAACACTATACTTCCAAACTTCCTAGCCTAATGTGAACCAGAAGAAAGCATAGGTGAAGCTGAAAATTCTTCTAAATACCAATAACAAATTATCTGTTAAATATAGAAATTATTTTGAAATGGGCAATAAAGTGAAAATATGCAGTATGTAAGCACATATTAAAATTAGTAAGTATACATAATGAAGGCACATGGGTCATGTGCAAGTAGGGCCCCACATATTCTTGATATCGACTGTATGTGCCTTCATGGCATCATGCAATGCACAGGAGATAGCTTATATATAAACTAATGAAACATATGTAATTAGTACCTCATTCAAACTGATAAATTCTAGATAGGAAAATTAACTAGACATTCCATGTATGATTGATTAACCCCTTTTTCATCACAGACATGCATGCATGTGGCTCAGTGATATCAAGATGTATGCACCTGCATCCCTGGTTTGAAAGAGATAAAAAAGAAAAGAATCATTTTTAGATTTAAGGGTTCCTCCTTTTGTGTTACATGGTCAATATACCTAGGTATATACCGCGTGAGGCACCTAAAAGTACCACCTGAAATAGCGAGGAAACCAGAAACAGTAGCGATGTGAGGTTTGCGGGAAACAATAATATCAAATGGGGCTCGTAAATCGGAGGTATGGGGTGGGTCGAAAAATATCGACAAATGGGGCATCTGGAGCAAAGTCATATTTTTTTAAATGGAACGATATACAATAACATGCATAATATAAAAGAGCACACGCAGAGAAACACAACGCCGTTGGTCTCATGGATCTACTGCACATAGGAACGAAGATATGGCCATGTAAAAATATGTAAACAAACTAACAAGTGGCCCACTTGACCGTCAGTACCACGGCATGTAAGACTTCTCAGGTGCCTGACAGAACTGCCTTTACGCAGAGCAAGTTTTGATAGCAGGTCCACGAGATCGTGTTATTCCATAGCAAGCAGTCGTAGTGGTAAGAGCGAAGATTATGGTGTTCACAAACATAGAAAAAGCGGACATGATCCTGATTTATGGGGAATGCCGAAAGAATGCCTCAGAAGCCTACCGTGCGTACGCAGAGAGATATCCAGACAGACGACAGCCATCTCGACGTCTGTTTGGTAAGTTATTTATTAAATTAAGAGACACCGGAAGTGTAACACCACGAGCACGTGTGCAGAACAAGCCAACTACAGGTGAGGCAGGTGCAACAAATGTTTTCGCCGCTGTTGCTGTGAATCCGCACATTAGCTCCCGTTAAATTGCCAGGGATGCTGGGATGAGTCAGCGAAGTGTATTGCGCATTCTGCACACACACAAATTTCACCCATATCATATCTCCCTCCATCAAGATCACTCCACAACAGCTTTGTCCGAAGACAACCAGTTTGCAAAGTGCTGTCCACTCTGTTTGCAACAAATATAGCCAAAGGTAACAGCTAAGAACTTCCTGACCACTTGACCTGGGATATCAGCTTTACGGCAACAGAGAATTGACAAATTTGGTCCTTTTTATGCTAAAAGTTTGTTTACACAATACCAAGACAACCTAACTGGTGTTTACATGTGTGTATGATTGATCCAAATTAATCATGCAATATTACAGTTTACAATCTTTTACATATGATTATATAATTTTGCAAATAACATACCTTTTCCAAATAATTTTTCGAGTTCTATTGAATTTAGTTTTAAAAGTGTCCATCAAAATTTTAGTAGAACATTCTATCCATATTCTTTACATAGATCATAAGATTATTCAATTCTTGATTACAATGTGATCCATGTAAAAATTGACTGGGGTGACACATACAATAGACTAAGTAAATTCAAGCAATGTGGTTATATAAATCTGAGCATGAAACCAACAACAGTCACAATGGATGACAAACTATAGTAATGCTAAAACTAACTTTGGTGTGTTGGAGTGGCATCTTGCAAGAAGTTTGTGTGAATTAATATCTTAAAATTGACTCAGACAGCAGGTACAATTTTAACCCTCATTGTGGTGTAATTTTTTAATTCTTGAAAATTAATCTTTTGGACTTCTAAACATAGTAAAACACAGTACTTATATACACAGCGCAAGCATCAAAATAATTTTGGTGCAATGTATTGTGGTGGAGGTATAGCTTCAGTAGAAATAGTAGCTAGCACTAATAGCAAACCACATTAATTTTCATGATGCATATTTGTGTTGGACAATAAACACTATGTATATTCTCAATATATTGAGCATATTGTATTAATGACTTAACATTGCCACACAGTTCTTAAAATATAGTACCTTTTTTTTCCCAGTGCCTTGACCGTTTCCTATTTCTAGTGCAGTATATCATTCATTTCTGTACGATATTTGAATATTACTTACTGCATTATTTTTGATGTGATTTATTTATTTTGAAATAAATTTCTTGCAATTTTTAACAAGTGTGCTTGATTAAATCTGCCTTACTTTGGATGTAAAAATAATTGCTGTGTAGTATTTAGTATATGTTTTACTTGTTCACTCAGTTAGCATAACACTGACGTAAAGAAAAAAATCAAGGCAACTGTGCTGTATAATGTGGCTGTAACTTTCTTTTCTAAGTCAAAACTGGCCTCCTCAATGCTGTAGTGGTATCGTCGTCATCTTCTAATCTAAAGGTCCTGGGTTTGATACCTAGTGGAAGCACATAGTGGTTTTCCTGTAGATGACTACCCACTATAAACTGCATGTCCAGTCCTGGTTAGTCTGCATAAAAGCAGGCTTCAAACTCTTAAAGTCAAAATATACAGGGTGGCTATAAAGTCTGGAACCAATGAGAAAACTCTGTAGCTCACCATTATCAACACTTTTCCCAGAATTCTCTTCAAAATGTGAGATCTCTGAGCAGTCCTTGCAGTGATTACCCTTTCCTGGAGATGAGCCAGAACCCAGCTTCTCACAGCATTCACCTCAGATCTCAAAACTCTCCATATGGCAAAGTCAGGAAGGTTGAGATCAGGTGACTGTGGTGCCCATTCACTAAGTCCTCTTCTCCCAATTCAGTGGATGGCAAACATATAGAGCCAGTTGAGTGAATTTTCTTCATTGGTTCCAAACTTCATGAACACAATTAAGGAAGTGACTGAGTTAATCATGTTCTTCATTAAATATTCACCATTTTGTATTGGATTAGTTATTGATATCAGTCAAATTACTTTATTGATATATAAAAAATTAAAGACAGAAGAACCTTGATTTTATGAAATACAGCATAGTCACTGCTACAGACAGTCAGAAATGGTATGTTCTTACCGGCATAGTCAGACCTTATATAATGTGTGAAAAACTGGTAAGTCAGACTACAGTCCGTGCAATCAGAAGCAGGAGTGGGCTAAACATATCGAATGAAATCTGTACCTCCTTTAGGGGGGGAAGGGGGTTAAGTATTAACTGTAGTTGAAGTTTACTGTTGAGTTTTCTAAGATTAGATGAAATTAATTTCCAAAAGATGATTGCAGTTTTGGTTTTGAAAACATTCTGCCATCTTGGACCTAAATTAGAGCAAGCTGTAGTTTGACTTTTTACCTGTTACATTTTGCACTTCATTAATTTTTAGTGAGTTGGTCATGAAATATCACACTAGCAGTAGTGTTTTATGTGCATTTTTATGCTTTGGTGATGATCAAATTAGTTTAGTTATTCAGTATTCAGTTTAAAATCTAGTTTACATGGAATTCTAGGCTTTTAATCTTCTGTTTGTTGTTTAATTTGTGTGTATTTTTCCTTTTGTGCATTTTGCTTTGACACATAGACATGCATGGAAATTCAAACTATGCTTTGTTATTTTTAGCTTATCTACAAAATGCTTGTTTCACTGAGGAAGTGCTGTTTTGTTTTGTGTGTCTTGTTTTGTATTTTTTTATTAGCTTATCTGTGTGATGAATGCTGCTTTTAGTACATTAAAATATTTATTTTTCGATTGTTGTCGTGCGGAATTGATTCTGAAACTATCAAGCTTTATTTAATTTTTAATTTCAACAATCTGAAGCAGTTCTAATATGAACGTATTGCTTGCGCTGTATAGTTTCTTCTAATTTATGGCTGTTACAAATAAATGCCTGTTGAGGTGAGCGTGTGTTTTCTGAAATATGTTAATTTGCGTATAACATCTGTAACTTAGAAGAACGACCTATAGCAGTAGATATACCTATTAACAGTAGAACGATGGATTTTTAGAACTACCTAGAATGACGGCAGCGGTAATTTTGACCGCTTTATAAAAATAACACGTATGTTCGATTTAGAGCGAAAACATCATGCTTAGAACCTAGGTGACTCCACAACATATCTGTAAAGGAAGTTCTAGTTATTATATAGTAATATAATATATAGTTACATAATTTATTGAAATTATCCTACACATTTTTTTTGCAAGCAAAATTTGTAATATACAGTCCTTGGCAGACAGGTTCCAATGGTGAGCTTGATGCTTAAACACAAATGATTCTCACTGCCATAAGGAAAATACAGCATAATTTTAAAAAAACAAAAAAACACTATACTTACATCACGTATTCCACTTATTCTACACACTTTTTACAATAAACGTTTTTGATGCACCATCTTTGGCATTTCCCACATGTGGGATTGTTGCACGAGGAACACAAATCTTGAGTTTTGTTGCGGCAGGATGAGCACTGACAATGTTTGCTACTAGTTGTTGTTTCCCTTCCGCAAGGAAGAACTGCGGGACGCTGCTTTGTCACACAGTACATAGATCTCAGTTCGTTCACGAGGTTCAAAATATAGCACCGGCGTGAAATATGTGAAGAATTACATGCATGAAATAAAATCCAGACGTTTATAGCCGCGAGGTCCAGAATGTTATAGAATAAATAGACAGACCACCTTTTTGATGCTGCTCGTGTTGTGTACAGTGGGCTCATTTGGTCGAGAACATCCACGCCGCACTTTGTACAATTGTAAAATTTCACAGTTTGTGAAACCTTCTTTGCATCGCCCGCAATTTCAACATTTTTGTGTAGGGTACTCAAGATGCCAACATTCTTTTTCGGCTTGCATCGGTAGACAGTGAGAGTTTTTTCGCAGTTCACGAACACCATCGACGAAAATGTTCTTGAGTCGTATCTTTGCAAATCGGCGGAAGTTCTCTATGATTTGGTCGCATTGTGCCAACAATCGATGTGTTTTTGACACTCAGGGTGTCCGCAAGTTTCTGCGATGTAAAAAAATTGTCCGTTGTGACAAGGAACGGATATATGAGTTTCAAAACCACGTACTCGCCAAGCTGGAGACTTCTGTCTCTTTCTTCGTCTTACCTCAGATACATGAAATCAAGGGAAGTATTTGGTCTCAAGATCCACAGCCAGCCAGAATTTCAATCCAAATTTATCTGGTTTATTCGCCATATATTGGATGAACTTGCAACGTGATTTGCATGGCAGAAGTTGTTCATCAGTTGTGATATTTTCACCTGCTGTGAAACAGAGTTGCGCATTTTCAACGAAAGTCGATCATAGCTCAGAAGCAAGGATGAATTTATCGTTGATAAGCCTAGTCGAACGTGTTGATTTTTGGTCAAGTCGCAGGAACCAAAGAATTTCCTTGAAGCGGTCGCGCGACATCGTTTCAGTGAATATTGGAAGTCCCCACTGTTTTGACCACATGTCATTCACGTCTAACGAAGAAGCACATATGGCTTCTCTTTCGTACACCAACGCAATAAACCCGTCAAGTTCTTCTAATGAAACACACCATGAATCAGATTTCAATTGGCGGTGAGCTGCTTCTGTAGTGCACTTTTGAATATGCCTCAACATAGATTCCGAAAACAACAAATGCCACGATGAAGCCTCGTTTCCTCCAATATTTCTGTTTGCATAGGAAGTAGGGCCACCCTTTTTCTTCAACACCTTTTGTGAACTAAATCTCTCAGAAGAACTGCCTTGATCCAGTATTTTCCACTTGGTTCCATCACGGGCACAAAGATTTGCTGAAATAGTGGCATTACGTTGATTTCGAGCTGCATCGGAGGTATCGGTGCCAACAAAGTCTGTTTCTTCGGAGGAGCTGACGCTGTTTTCTGCAACTTCATTCTCATGTGGAACCACAACATCTGCCTCACTCTCACCCCCACCATCATTCGAATTTTCGTCAAGTTCTTGTAAATGTGCTATACGTTCTTCAACAGTTAGAAACTTCCCTACGAGACATCGTATCTAAATTGTGTGCGGGGAGCTGGGTCCCACCACGCTCACGACGACTTTTGGATTTGAGACATGCGCAGTAATGTTGTAAGGATGATGCAACATTACGTGCCTTACAGACAGCAGTCAGGTTGCATCATAATGTGAAATCTATATGTCGATCATTTTGACCGATGCCGTCGTTCTAGGTAAATCGTTGATTAACTTGCAAAAATTATCATTTGGAATAACCTAAAAAGGACTAGAAAAGTCTAAAAATTACAAAGGACTGGTGTTAACAGTTTGGGTGAAGTTTGTTTTCAAACAAGCAGTGTGGTCAAAATGACCGCTCCCTTCGTTCTAGTGTTAAATGGCGAGTTAGTGCTTATTCCTGCATATATTGATTAATTGTACAAATAGAATTACACCAGTGAACGTTTCTAGATGGATACGTACAGAAACGTATGTACTTACAGTAGATTGTCGTTTATCCTCATTAATTGGGACTGAAGGTTATGTGGATAATCAAACATGTGTTTATTTAACAAAGAAAAACACGTACAGTACAGGTTTATTTTATACATACAGTACAAGAAAACAAAAGACATGAGAAAACAAAATAGTATACATACAGTACGTGCCTAAATTACAGTACTGTACTGTGTCAGAAAACTAAAACGCATCTAGATCCAATGTACAATTGAAGAAATTGCTTAAATTTGTTCAAAACTGAATCTTCCTTTTTTGAGTGTGCGGATAATTGACGTGTGGATAAACGACGTTCTACTGTACTTGTTATATATAGATAATACGTTTCATTTAATAAAATTGCAACCATAGTTTTATGGTGAGAATGTTATTAATACTTTTGTTGTAATGTTTTTAAATCTCTCACATAGTATTTCTTTCTCGTAAACATTAACTACATCCATGCCAGTGTTAGATATCAAAAGATGTGAAGATGGTGGAAATTACAATGTGTGTTTTTATGAAATAACATATATTGGGCCTTTCCAATGGTGTAGGATCCCAGGTTCGATACCTGGTGGAGGCACATAGCAGTTCGAATCCCTCTTTAAACTGTGGGTCCAGTCCCCATTAGCCTAACTGTGCATAAAGTGGAGACTTAAAACACGATAAAAATTCAAATAACATATATCAGGTTTGGTTCCAAAAGCTATTGGGAAGTACATCGGATTTGACAAATGTCCTGCTCATGACATTACTAAAGGGAAGCAGTATTTCTTCTGCCTTCACAAGGTCTGTCATCAGTGTCCGAAGACATCTCCAGAAACAATTTCAAAAGGATGTACCATGTAGCAGGACAATCCATGTGTGATGTACACAGTTCACAAGAACTGGATACTTATGTAAGGGAAAGTCACAAGCCAACACTCTTGTCTCAAATGAAATGGCTGAACATACAATGGAACCCTATCTGTCATTCTTATTTTCACAAAACTTTTATACAGGGTGATTCCCTCGCTAGAGGCCCCAAACTTTTGTCTATAAAAATGCCATTTACTTAAAGTTTGTATTGAAAATTTGCATGCACATACCTTGAACAATGTAAAACAGGATCTGCTCACATCCGATGCTGAAAATGGTCCCCTTCCACATGCAAACACTCTTGTACATGTCTCTCCAAATTCTGGAATACTTTTCTTAAAGTGGCGTCGGTAATGGTTTCAATCTCTTGACGTATAGCTTCTTTCAGGGCTACAATTGTGCGGGGTTTATTTCTGTATACTTTTCCCTTCAATAAACCCCAAAGAAAGGTGTCTGAAGGGGTGAGATCGGGAGATCTTGGTGGCCAAAGATTTTTTGAGATAATTCGGTCTCCAAAAAAACTTAATTTCTCTCATGCTGACATTTGAAGTGTCGTGTTGGAAATATCCATCAGTCAGTTCATCATCTGTTAACTGATTGACAAACTCAGTGAATATTTCCAGGCAGACTTCCGTGTTAACAGTTTGTTAAAAAAAAAAATAGGGCCTATAATTCACCTACGAGACACTCCACACTACACTCCAATTTTCTGAGAATGCAAAGGCTGTTCTTGTATTGCACGAGGATTTTCTTCTGCCCATATACACATGTTTTGAGAGTTTATGTATCCACTCAGATGAAACCATGCTTCATCCGTAAACCAAATGAGGTCTAAAATCCCAGGATTCTAAGTAAAAAAAAATTGAAACCATAAACAAAACCACACACGTTTTCCATGGTCTGTCGGTTGCAATTCTTGAAAACATGACACGCGGTAAGCATGTAGTTTTGATTTTTTTGCAGCTTTTTGACACTTGGAATATGGGAGATTAGTTTCTTGTGGAAAGTCTTCGCATCCTGTTTTGTCTCTTCAGACATTTTCCAGCTTCCTGAATGCTGTGTGACAAGACTTTCGTTGTCTAACTTTCTTACCAATTTCTGGATACAACACTTTGAAGGTACACGTCTCACATGAAATTCAATCTGAACTGTCCTTTGACATGCTTTAAATGAATCAGTTTGCCAGTATTTACGAACAAGGAACACACCCTCTTCGATTGTGTACATTGTAATCTCTATACATTCGAGCCAACACTACCGAGAACAAAACAAATGAAGGTCACTGGAAGAGTCCAAATCTATTGCAAGGGGGTTTAGATCCTGTTTTACATTGTTCAAGGTATGTGCATACAAAATTTCAAGACAAACTTTAAATAAATGGCAGTTTTATAGACAAAAGTTTGGGGCCTCTAGTGAGGGAATCACCCGATATATAATTTATTTTTTCCCTTAGTTATCATTTGTAGCGACGCTGGTCTGGTTGTTGAGGCATCTAACTGCCAAGCTGAAGACCTGGGTTTGATTTCCAGGTTGGTTGATCTAAGGTCAGAATTTTTCCGGCCTTGTCCCCACATAAAGTGGCTGTGAGGCTCACCCAGCCTCAAATCAATGGGTACCTGGAGCCAACCATGGGGAGTAAAGGTGGCTGGAGAATAGTGTTGATCACATCACCTCCAAAATGGCCGAAATCGAGAATGTGTGGGGCCCTACCTCCATATCCCCTAGAATGTGCCTTCATTGCACAGTGCTACATTAGGGAAATTTACCTTACCTTACTTTAGTTATAATTTTCTAACTACAGTAAGACCTCATTAATCCAGACTAATGGCGGGGGATAAGTTGACCGGTTAACGAAAGTCCGCATTAACTGAAATAACCTAAAAGAACAGTAGAAAGTGCATTAAAACTCCGTTTATAGCAACAAAAAACATGTTTATTATGGTGTATTTAAAGGGCATAGGCCTAAATACACTATACAGTACAGTAAAATGTAAAGCAATACTGTACATACTTGTACAATGCACTACGTACATACGCAATACCCATATTATGATAATGTGCCCAATGGGTGCTTTTTTTTCCCACCTTTTGCCTGTCCGGATTAAGCGAAGTCTGGCTTATCGGGGTCCGGATTAACAGTGTTTTACTGTACTTGTTTCCAACAACAAGTACAAAAAATAATATCTTGTGTTCAATATTTTATTATTGATAATTTTGAACTACGTTCAATAAATAACAGCCGATCTATAATAATGTGGATTTATTAAGGCTGAATTGATACCAATGCCGATGTATCAGAAAGTATTGGCACAAATTTAATCACCAGAATTCTGGAATGTTTTTGGGTTCACAACAATACTACACACCCAAAATTTCCTGGACATTATGCAAAATTCATAATCTTCATTATTTTGACAACAGCACTTCTGGGAGAAATAGATTAAATAATTCTATTATGTAAAACTATGAATATTTTATAGCAACACTGTAGTAGATTGATGTGGTATAGTTCAGATTAGAAACTACATTTTAAAATTCATAGATATTTTGAAGTACTGTAGAAGTGTCGGCATCGTATAGTTTCTATATAATTTATTGATAAAGTTATTCATCAGATAATGTATTGATGGAGTTTCCTTATTTAATTCCTTATTTTCTCCACAGCCTCCATTCCTTGCAACTTCAGGTATAACACGGGAGAAGAAACTGCCTTCAGAGAGCGATATTGAGAAGTATGCACAAGACAATCTTAACATCCATAAAAAAGGGATCTTTAGGAAGAAGTTTTCTGTTCGAGACATGTTATCATGGTCAAAGGTGAGGTGAATTTTCATGTTTCTATTAATTAGTTATTTCGCAAAAATATTTTTCTGGACAGAAGGCAAGGTAGGAATTTTTTCATTGAGTCCTTGGGGCTTGTCACGTAGAGTTAGTTGGATCATTTACTCGACTTATTGCATAGCTTACCTGTGGTGAATTTGCAAAATGTTTCGCAGACTTCTGAATCATGGTGAACAAACAACACTAAATTATACACTATTTATAGATATATCCGATTGGAAAAATTGTTGTCTCCTTTACAGACATACCACTGCCTGATACTGATATAGTTTTGATTAATCTGTCCCATTTCTAGTATGTATAATATTGGACCACCCCGTATATCTTTCAGGATCCCATTCGGAAGCCTATGCTAATGCACTCGGATAAACAGCTGAAAAAGGATGCCTGCGATTTGTTCAAGCTGGTGCAGATCTACATGACTGACAGGAAGGCGAAGCCTGGCATGACACTCAACAGTGTTGCACTAGAAATCTGCACTCATGGCTATTCGAAACCAGGTCTTCGGGATGAACTCTACATTCAGATCTGCCGACAGACAACTGAAAATCCCCGAAGGTAAGTGTACATTGGTGAGAGTTATAATGGTAGTGGCGTTTTTTTTTTTTTCTTTCTCCATCAGAAGCCATGAAATTATTTTTTAGTTGTTCATGCTTGCCTGACAACAAATGTAGACTGAGTTTGCCTTTTAGTTTTAGTCCACTTAATGCATAGATAGGCATATTACAGAGTGTCTACCAGTCTGGAAATCCTGGAGTAGTTGGGGAATTTATTTTTTCTGGAAAAGCCATGGAAATGTCAGAGCAATTATCTGTGTCTGGAAAAAATAACGTTTTTGTTGTAGTGCACTAGAAGTATGTTTTTGAACAAAGGAAATAGGACAAGCAAGAAATTTTTAATTTGTTGTGGACAAACTATACTTCACTTTGGTACTGAGTATTATCTGTAGTTACAGTAGAAATTATATATTAAATACTCTAACAAAATGGGTCATGTTTTGAACCGTTTTCATGTAGAAATTTACTACAGAGTGTATTTCTGTTTGCCCTTTTTTGTTGCAATTTTTGAGTTGTATTTGATATGAAGATTAATACATATATTATTAAATTTTACTATTATTATATATTGTTTATGCTATTATTATTAAGATTTTTTTACATAATAAACCTAATTCATTCTTTACCATTAGTTAATACGTGGCAAACATTACGAAAAAGCTCACCCCTCATGCCCCTATCCAACAGTCAATTTCTGTTCAGTTTCTCTTCTCTTGATTGCGTATAACATGTGGAGTGAATATTCTAAGTGTGATGTGAGTTAAAATGTAGTAACATTCTTACACACGCGTTTACATACACGATTTGTCCTAATGACTTAGTCTGGAAATCCTGTAAAAGTCAGGGAATTATCTTTTTACAAAATTGTAGACACCCTGTATTAGGACTGAACCTATAGTTTAAAGTGGAACCACTATGTGCCTCCACCAAGCATCGAACCTGGGATACCTTGATTACAATATCATGATGTTACCACTGTGCCATCACAGAGCTCCAACAAATGTAGGTGAAATATGAGTAGGATTGAGCTGATGAGATACCAGTTTGAATCAATGGCAGTACTCTCAACGAACCCCAATGATACTGATATTTGAACATAAAATATCAACCTCGCTTCCATGTAGTACACCCTTGTAGCTGCAATATTGAGGGTCAACGAGGCTCTGGTATTAGGAAATTTTATACATGAGGAGATAATGTGAAGGAAATAGTACATACAGTAAAACCTCGTTAATCTGGACTAATGGGGGGGGATAAGTTGAAAGTCCGTATTAACTGAAATAACCTAAAGAACAGTAGAATGTGCATTAAAACTCTATTTATAACATTAAAATACGTTTATTATGGTGTATTTAAAGGGCATAGGCCTAAATGCAGTATGTACATACACAATACCCATATTATGATGATGTGCGATTGTTGCCACATTTAAAACCTTGCATTCTGCTTTTTTTTTGGCCTGTCTGGATTAAGCAAAGTACGAATTAACGAGGTTTTACTGTATATTGATTTAGAATATTGCTATCTTCGAAACAGTGATGCATGCCCTATTAGAACTTGTCTCAAAACTAGGAAACAGTGGCAATTGACTTGGCATATTCTGAGGCCGTGGCCATGAAAGTGTTGTCGCACCATGGCAGTTTTTCATAGCCTATTAGAAGGAAGTGGTATTTACATAAATACAGTATTAGATTTACTGTCAGATTTTGTGTTCCTCAATACTTTACAGTGAAATTAGCCATTATGTGTACATACCTTGCCATTTTGGAATTAAGCAATTGTAGTTTATTGTATATATTAATATTCTGTTTACATACAGTGTATAGTGTATTTAGATAAGGCACATTGTAGTAGGGATATACATATTAATGACTTTTTTAAATTGCTTTGATTAATAGGGACAGCCTGCGACGAGGATGGGAACTTCTCGCAATTTGTCTTGCCTTTTTCCCCCCTTCGGAAAAATTCCAGACATATTTGGATGGTTACATGAATCGCCATAGGGACCCAAGTTTTGACTTTCCTGAAGTTGGGAAGTGGCCAATTCATGTAAGTATCATATTTTCTGTGGATATGAACAAATGTTTATATTAATAATTAACTGAAGAATATTATGAACTTTGATTTGTTCAAATACAATGCCTTCATTTGGTTAGTATGCCCAGCCCGTGTAGCAGGTAGGGCCACACTGCTTACTGGCAGAATTGAATAGACATATCCCCTCAACTCAAGTGCAATTTGGTTAGCCGTAACTTGAAGTTGTTGAGTTTTTTTTCCTCTCCTTGAGGAATGCATTGGATTCTGAAAATACTTATTCATCATGTTTAACTTCATAATCACCTTGAAAGAATACCAGGTGGCCAGAATTAAAGTTACCCAACTCAGAGCCCTCTGTAGCCTGTTTGAGGCATCATAGAACTCTGATTTTTTTTGAATCCACTATGCAGACCATGGGGAAGAGGATGGCAATAAAAAAGAAAAAGTTCAGTTTTCCGCCACCAGATTCAAGTGTGGCGCTGTACTTCCATGATGGGTTGTAATATTGACGTAAACTGGTCCAATTAGTTATGGGTTTGCCTTTACCTTGCAATAAACAAGATATTATTTTCTCACAACTTCCAGCCACTAACAAATGTCTTTCTAATTAATAACTCAGCTAAATCACTTAACGTGAGTGCGGAACAAACGTTTGGAAGTGATCACCATGCCATTAAATAAGAAAGAACGTGCATTGCTGGTGAAGTGGCAGATAGAGCCTCTTGTTTCCGATTAACATTTTATTTTTCTCTAAATTTGTACACCTGACTATGTTTTTCAATATTCATTATTACAGTGCCACATTTCAACCTGGTGGCGGAAAATTGAACTTTTTTTTTTATTTATCGCCATCCTCTTCCCCATGGTCTGCATAGTGGATTCACCAAATTCCAGAATTCTACGATGCCTCAAACAGGCTGCAGAGGGCTCTGAGTTGGGTAACTTTAATTCTGGCCACCCGGTACTTTCACTTGCAACATGGGAAGAAATTCATAGTCGGATTTTTTTAGAAGCATTGCCCATTGTGACGATATTGAAATACATGCACATCTGGTGTGAAACATTCACTCTTTGCCTTAAGATTGTACTTAGGGATGGGACACATTAATCGGTACTCAACCGATATTGGCTGATATAGACATATTGGTGTATCGGTAAAATTACTGATTATTTTACCGATCTGATATATCTATAAATATCTTAAAATTTAATGCAATATTGTGCCATTCTGTTATAATTTTTATGGATATAATCCAATGGCGTATACTGGGTTAAAAACTTGGGCTATCTCACCATATCATAGTGTTTGAAGGCCAAAAATTTGCTGGTGGGGGGAGTTGAAGTTATATGACATTGTGATTAAAAATACATACCTCATAAATAAAATATGGAAATGTACACTGTCAGTAAGAAAGGATTTCAAGAATTTCCTTTTTTTTTTCATAAAAACAGGCCCATATTGTGAAATATTTATGTAGGCCTATATGCGAGAATAAATATGAACTTCTACCTACCTATTTTCACGATTTGAAGTTCGGGGCCTCCTCGTTGGCACAGTGGTGACGTTGTTACCTTGAAACTAAGGGGTCCTGTTTCGATACATAGTGATTCCGATACCACTTTAACTGTAGGTCCAATCAATCCCCATTAGCCTATGTGCATAAAGTGGACATACTATAAAAATCCACAATGATTTGAAGCTTATCCTCATACATAAGCCGAATAGATAGCTTGTTAATTATGTCCCTCATTTCAGTTCACTACACAACACAGCACATATCATTCACAAAAATTCAATTCACTCACTTACTCACTACTGCATTCGCATGCACACCAAGGAACCTTTAAGCACCTCTCGACGCGATCTATACTAGAACTGGTCTCTGTCATTTTGATTATTGTTACATGCACTATTTTGATTATTGTTACATGCACTCCTAAACCATTCCTGTTCAGCCAACAATTTTCTCCTCCCCACCATAACTAGTTGTTTGAAGGTCAACAACCTCTTTTTCAACTCTTCTGCAACAGTTCAATGATGTTCTTGCTCGAGAGGGGTAAATTCCCTGTCATATGCCACACTTTTCCTTGCCTGTGATATGGCTTCAAAATTCTCCGTTCTGTTCCTGGGAAAATTACATACTGGGAACAACGGGTTTGCAACATTGACCCAGATTGTTGAGGAAGTTCAGAGGGTAATTTGCCTGCCATATGCAACCCTTTCCCTCTCCTTTAACAGTTTGGCTCCACAATTCCCCGTTTCTGCTGGAAAAATTGGTTTGCAACATTGATCGGTGTAATCAAGAGGTCCCAGGTTTGATACCCGGTGGAGGCATGTGCACAGGGGTTCGGATCCCACTTTCAACTGTAGGTCCAGTCCCGATTAGCCTTTCTGTGCATAAAGTGGACTTAAACAACAAATCGATCAATCAAGCAACATTGATCGGGATCCTTGTGGTAGCTGTCATGACCATGCGGCTTCTGGCCTTGCCTGTCAAACCCTGGCGTTCCTTCGCATCGCAAATTCAAAGAATGCGGGCAAGGTTTCCAACTCCTAAGAAATCAAGGTGCCAACTCCTAAATAACCAGGTTCATGTTATTGAATTGAACAATTTTATGCACATTTCCTGATAGATATTGTTTTCTGTATTTTGGCCACTGAATCTTGGCTTCACAGATAGCCCTGAATATACACCCCTGATATGAACATATAATCTCTGTCCCATACTTTTTTTAAAGTAAAAGTCTAAACATACATTTTTTTTCCATTGCAAAAGTTTGGTTTATCGGGTATCAACAAGGAGGTTACTGAACCATTTAGAATTTTATATTGGATTTGTAGAATATTGGTTATCGGTATCGGTAAATTTTATATCGGTACTTTATCGGTATCTGCCAAGATTTAATATCAGCCCATGCCTAATTTTACTGAATTTCCTTTCCAGGTGCAAATTAGTCACTATGCCACAGTCAGCTGCAAGAGGCTGGAGAGAATAGGTGTTACTGGAAAGAAGAGCCCGAAGAAACCTACAATAGATGAAATTGATCATGCTAGGGTAAGTTTGAAATATGTTCTCATGTACCACAATGGAGTTTGTCATGCTTGGAGAGAAAATTGCTTTGAAATCATTATAACATGATTCTAATAATTTATATTCCTTGTTGGCAGACAAGCCATGTTATAGTAAAAATCGACCTCTAACACCAGGATGGGTGAAAATTCACCCAGTGATATTTTGTAACAGTTGCCACTAGATAACAGCATTTTACAAAGCTTTGTAGTTCTGGGTATTCTCAAGAGGTTCAGCGAAGAGATGTAGTTTTGGCTATGGTGGGGATGGATGGGTGAATCTTTACCCATCGTAGTAATTGTCTAATGTTTTCTCACTATCAAATTTTCCGATGTTTATAGATTTGGTGAATGAAAATGACATATTATAAGAAAGAACTGTCTTAATTTTGAAATGTGTAACATTTTCAAAGGAATGTTGAAGTTAGAGGATGAAAGATGGGCGAAGAGGAATTCCAAAATTTGTTTATTCTGAAGAAGACCTTACAAAAACTGGATGTGAAACGTTATATGTCACTTATCACTTTTATTCAGATTATACTTTTTCTCATAGCTTTTGAGTTTCAAGAGTATAAATGTAATTACGTAAAACAAAGTTCACATTTTTAAGAAAAAGGTTAACATTTTGAAAATTGTAATACATTTCTGTTCCACAAAATAAATTTTGAAACTAAAATATATATTTATTTTTACCCTGAAAGAAAAGTACATGGTGAAAAGCTGTCTCTCGCATGCCTACATTTTTTTACGAAAGTTTTAGAGTTTATTTACACTAAAAAACTTAAAAATAAAATGATGTGGGTGAAATTTCACCCATCCAGCAATAGTAGGCAAGAAAAACGTCATAGTGTTTAATGCTTACCGAAGTTTTCTATTCAAAATGAAATAAATGAAATACTGATCCAAACAAACTTTCAGCTTCAGATTTTCCGGCCTAGCATGTTTGGAAATACGCTAGAGGAAGTGATGCAACTTCAGAAAGACCGGTATCCTAATCGAAAACTTCCATGGGTGCAGACGGCCCTTTCAGAAGAGGTGTTAAGGTTGCAGGGTGCACAGACTGAAGGCATTTTCAGGTGAGTGTGTATATATTTCAGATCTGTATCTCATAATACAAGGATGGAAGCCTTAAGTGCTGAAAATGTTCAGGGAAATACAATGAAATCCATAAAGTTCTCCCCTGAGCTTTGCACCATGCCATGAAGGCATATAGGGGGTGTGGGGATAGGGCCCGGCCGAGCCTAAAAAATAAAATGATGTGGCCGAGCTGGGGGTGATGTGATCAGCCCCACGCCCCTGGTTGCCTTTACCCCCTCCCCCCCCCCCCCAGAGTTCCTCCAGGTACCCACTTTATACGACTCTGGGTGGGCACCGGAGCCGCTTGAACAGGTTGAAAAAGTCCATGTTGTAGAAATTTAATTTCTGCATTTCTTATTGTGTGATTAGCCGATTTAGATTCATTCCTGTCTTGATATGTGTTCTGTGTATAATACAGTTTAGCCAGCCCTCATGGCAGAGTGGTTAGCACATCGTGCTACAATGCCAGGAGTCCCAGGTTTGAATCCTGGCCTGGGCCTGTATGTTTGTAAGTGCCCATTCATAAGTTTCATCATATCATCACTCATCCATGTCTTCACAAATTAGCCAAAAACTGTACAAAAAGCAAAGTAAAATAAAGCAAATAAAAATAAATATAATAGTTTATTTTTAATGATGATAGTAATGTTGTTACATCAGTTGTTATGCTGTTAAAACATCTTTTGAGCAGTGTTGGCAATTGAATTGAAATTGCCTTTGAGTAGGAAAAAATTGGAAGTGATGTATAATATATTATGTTTCTGAACTAATAAATAATAATAATTTTAAACTCAAAATGTTGTCAAAGCTTAGCTAAATGTAGGCAAAAATGACAGCAGCACCACACAAATTATTTTGACAAGCAGTGTCAGTGATTGGGGGGGGGAGTTACCCTCTACTTTTTGACACTTTTACCCCTGCACTATGGCATCTTAGGCCAGACACACACCAGATCTGACACGATGCAATGCAACATGATGAGACACAACACAAGACATGACGAGTTATTTTGTTTGTTAGCTAAAATGTGATTGCAGATTTCGTACATAGATCTAGGTCTGTCTTTTATAATTTGAGATGCGGTAACGATGCATTCTAACCATTCACAGCAGAATCAAGTGGCTGCGGTGGCTCAGTCGGTAACGTGTCTGACTACCATGCTCAAGGTCCCTGGTTCGATCCCCGGCTGGTTCAAATCCGGGAACTTTTCTAACATTGGAAGCGGGCCCGGCGCCCACCCAGCGTTGAATGACATGGTACCTGGGAGAAACCCTGGGGGGTAAAGGCAGTCAGGGGCATGATGCTGATCACATCACTCCCACTCATGACCGGATCAAGAAAGTGTGGGGTGTTACCCCCACACCCCCTATATGCCTTCATGGCATGGTGCTAAGCACAGGGGAGCACTTTACCTTTTTACAGCAGAATCAATGTTTATGATGTATATGTAGAATTAATGTATCATTTTATATGTTTTGAATTGAATTTATATATATATATACTTCTACTGCCTTTGCACTCACTGCAGTGATGTTTATTGCGGAGGTCACAGGGGCTATTCAAATAGGATTATCATTTTGCCCCTGTTTACGTTCTGTAATGAAAGGTCTGTGATTGAAGTGAATGGATTGTTGCATGCACAGATCATTTTCTCGCAAGCTGCTTCATGCAAGACCAAATTCCATGAAGCTTCGTTAATTTGTCGGAAACCATCGCAAGGTGGCTTAAGTCAAATGTTTCATCCAGTGTTCGACCGCCCATTAGAGCCTCACGTAAAACCTTCCCTGAGACAGTTTGAGACAAGAACAACTCGTTGCATCATGTTGTTTAAGATTTGGTGTTGGGTGGCCTTAATGCTAAGGCTTGGTTCATTTTTCCCCGCAGTTTTGACATCCAATTGCCACAACTATTGACAGATGCTATTGGTTATTGCTTTCCAATACTTCCTTTCGTTGCTTGTAAAGAAGGACTTTGGAACTTCAGAGTGTCTTTTCTTTCTTTTCGTGTAAGTGTGTGCAAGCTTTGCATAAGAGTAGGCCTTGAGTAGATGTATTTGTAATATT
Source organism: Lepisma saccharinum (assembly GCF_977018435.1). Classification (NCBI taxonomy): domain Eukaryota; kingdom Metazoa; phylum Arthropoda; class Insecta; order Zygentoma; family Lepismatidae; genus Lepisma; species Lepisma saccharinum. The sequence goes on along the minus strand of NC_139254.1, from coordinate 13,023,959 downwards.
CCATTGAAAGTATCTTATATTTTGTCATGTGAGATTCAGAGGGACGTAACCCAATTTATCAAATTTATAGGAAAGGGCAAACAATGTATTCCTAGGAGCATGTCTGACTCTTAAAAAGAGTCAATACATTGGAGATAAGTGACTCCACCTTACTACTAAGGATTAGAAGTGGAGATACTATGTCGATCTGACTCAGAGGAGTTTATTTAAACAAACATGAAAACAGCATTTTTGGAATTATGTTCCTCTGGTTCTCATACAAACGATTTAGTAGTTTAAATTCGCTGTTGCTGATGTGTATTTTAATTGTAAATGTATTTCATATTTCATTTCATAAGTAAAATGTATTGTCTTGAATTGTGAAATGAATGAATAAATATAACTGTAACAAAACAAGGACATTTTTGTGAAGAAAAAGATATGGGTGGAAAATTTTGCAAAAAAGTTATCACAATCACTGTACTAGTACAAAGGGGCCAAGTTTTGCCTCATCTTTTAGTGTTTTTGATGATTTGTTGATTACACTTTTTGCTTCCCCAGGGTGTCTGCTGATGTAGATGAAGTAAATGGTCTGAAAGCAAGAATTGATCATTGGGAAGTTCCTGACACAGGGGATGCTCACACGCCAGCCTCACTGCTTAAGTTGTGGTACAGAGAGCTGTACGAACCCCTCATCCCTGACTGCATGTACGCAGAGTGTGTTAACAACCACAGTAGTCCTGAAGTAGCTGTCAGCATAGTTCAACGTCTTCCTGAACTCAATAAATTTGTGTTGTGTTACCTCATTAGATTCTTACAGGTAAGTTTATCCTCTCACTTTCATGTGTGTTACCAATCCTGGTCGACCCTTCACAGTTATAGAGTTTCCTGACAAAAATGACAATGGACAAGCCCAAAGTGACAGTTGTCATTTGAAAACGAACCTTTAATGCCTGTTCGCAGAAAGAACAAACTTCAAAATTCTATTTTTGTCTTTTCCATCGAAAGCCAGGGAGGGTCACATGAACCGTTGAACCAATTGGCTTTGTCGAGTTTGCCATGGTGAGGGGAAATTCTCATGGTATTCTGAGTTGCCAAATTTTTCGTTAGAGTCGTTTTCGAAACAGGGGACACCCTTAATAAGGCCAAGCACGTCGAAGCCTAATGGTTGTCGCTGTATAATAAGCGAATGGGGATTCCTGCCTCTCCCTGAAATGTGAGCGAAGAGTGCATGTTGACAGCAAAATATTATGTGTACAACTGGACAAAAATCAGGTATGTAGCAACACTGCTTCCCCTTGAAACTTCCACAACTGGAGACTAAACGTCGGGGTTTCCTGGAGTTTAATCTTTAGCCAGCTGGACGTTAGAAATAAATGCAACCTTTTGTACCGAAGTGATGCAACAAGCTTTATGTTTGCTCACGTGTCACTCTTGACTGGGTTGTTTTCTCAATAGTGAACATTGTGTGTCCTTTGTCTGTTGGTTCAGGGTGTCTGCCTATCTGGAAACCCTGGAGAAGCCAGGAAAAATGCTTCTTGTGGAAAAGTCATGGACATTCGGGAAATATACTCTTTTTCTGGACAAGTCAATGTTATTGTAGTAGTGCAGTAAAAAGTAGGTGTTCGATCGAGAAGATTACAACAAGAAAGGAATTTTTTTATGTATTACTAAATTTTAGTACTTTAATTGTGAATATTTAGGAAAAAAAAATCTTTGTTAATCATTAGTCAATACATTTCAAGTATTAGACAGAAACTCACATTTTTCATGGTATCTTTAATCAACAAAACATAGAGGATAGTCTCTCTTGAATGACGATAGGATGGACTGCAGCAGTTAATAGACATTTGCTCAAAAACATTTTGTTTCATGGATCAAGATCTTATATTAAATAGTTGGTTGCTCGTGTTGATTTCTTCACTGTTGGTTCCTTCCAACTGTAATTTTAGCCAAAATGAATTACATGATTTTCATTATCAGCCCTGGTGTAGGGCACTACCTGCCATGTTCCTTCATGGCTCAGTGCATAGGGAACTTTACCTGTGTGTAACTTGAATAATAAGTACTGCTGGTTGAAATTGTCCAGGAGAGTTTTCAGAAATTTTGCAAGGTTATGATATGTGCAAGACTCGTTAATATGTTTTAGTTGTTTTTGCTGTTGTTCATAAAGGATATTCTTTTGCAGATTTTTGCCCGGACGGAAGTGGTGCAAGTAACAAAAATGGATGCAAACAACCTGGCTATGGTAATGGCACCAAACTGCCTACGCTGTACGTCACAGGATCCGAGAGTAATTTTCGAAAACGCTAGGAAGGAAATGGGTTTCATGAAGACCCTTATCCAGACTCTAGACACAAGGTTCATGGAAGGTGTTGTTTAGTGGCATAAATATTGAACTTTTTTTTTAAATGGTGTCGTTCTTTGCAGCTGTACAGATAATACGTACGATATAAGGTAACGCTGTGTGTATGTATGTGCACGGAATAATTTTACCAAAGTGAAAATAGTGGGAAGTCTTGAAGAGACAGAATGCATTTCTGTAATGTACATATGGAGGAAACAAAAAATCGCAATGAAATATACATATGAACCATTTTCAATAACCAAAGGTAACATGACTTTATATATCAGTGGGAACATTCTCTTCTCTTTAGCTGAAGTCTACAGTGTTCATAAAGGCACAAAATAGCTTTAGGTAATATTAAGTTATTTTTCTTCGTGCTGCTTTAAAAACACTTCATATTGTCTGTTTTAATCTCTCTCAGTGCAGAAAACAGTTCTAGACAGAATATATTGGAAATATAATTCTTCAACGTGTATACTGTAATGAGGTAATTTATAGCTATTTGACCTGAACTGATGTAATATCAACTTATCGTTAGCATTATCAGAAAATATTAATTTGTAGTTAATTATCAGCAGAGCTGGCCTTAGAGAGGAGCAACTTGGGCACTCACCCGAGGCCCCACTCCACATAAATATAATTGTCTGTGTACGATTTATTAGTTTGTAGGATGTTAGTGCTTCCAATTAAGCAACCAATCTGATTTTCCTTGATGACATGGATTGTTTTGAAATACTTAAAAATATCCAAAATAACTGAAATTATATTGTAAGCAAGAAAAAACTACATAAAATAGTGTTCAAATATTTAAATCAAAAATAGTTATTCATGATGAATGCGGTAAACACAGTTTAAAATTACTTAATTAGTTATATAATATACATAAAAATAGTTATTTTGCACTATTTCTTTAATTATAGAATAAAATCATTAAGTGAAAATATTATTTCATACGAAACAATGTAAATTCATTATAGAGAATATTATTGGATTAAAATTGCGACTCAGTTATGTAAGATTATACAGTAGACTCGCGATTAACCGAGGGAATGGTTGGAAAACATTGCGCTTCATAACACACACCCTGTTTGTTTACTAGAAAGTTGGAGTCAAGTCACCATCCGTGCTGCACGTGTTCGTTACATTGTCGGTGTATCCGATTGTTACGGTGGTGTTTAAATCTGTGTATAGGCCTATTCTAAGCCATTAATGTAGTATGAGTGGCAAACGGAAAAGGTGTGTCCAAAAAACTATGAAAGACTTTTTGAAAAAGTAATCTTCTCATTTATGTTGTACTAGTAATAAATAATTACTATATAGTTTTAAGTGTTGTTTTGTCATTTACGAACTATTAGCACATTATCTCCGTATTATCAGAGTTTTTCCATATCCGAGGTAGCCTTGGTCCCAATTAGCTCAAATAATCGCGAGTCTACTTAATTTGATATTGAACTTGCCCAGTTTTGTAATTAAATATAATGAACATCGCACTGAATTTAACCATCATGTTGTTCTTATTGCTCTTAGGTAATAATAAGAAATGCATAAATTAATTTTTTATTAATTATAATAATGCTTATATGACTCCTGTACTTCAGACCATTTTTAGACCTCTGAAAAATTTGGGTATTAGGCCCCGCATATATTGTATGCCTACCTAGGGCCAGTTCTGATTATCCATGTATCTTGCAAAGTACTCAAAAAGTGGAATTTGCATTAATGTTACATCAAAAATGCAAAATTCTTGAAGGAAGGACATCTATTCATGTAGCCACCATGGTGGTTGAAATGTTGACTGTTCAACATGTAATCCTGCCTTGTAGGTTTTTCTATTGCATCCAATCATCATCTATCGTCAGAACTGTAGTGATCCAGTCAGTAGCGCCACGTGGGAGACCGGACTGAGTAATCTTAAGTGAGAATTTTTCCAATAATCTGGTTCTCATCCTTCAACTGATAATGGATGCCTGGAGGCAAAGATAGTCGCAGCATGGTGCCAATCACATCACTTCCACAGAGCCAAGGATCGAGAATTTGTAGCATCCTACATGTACGTCACATACAGAGCATTCCCTGACATTCGCTACGAGACTCGGCGGCAAGCTGCCCGACATCAGCGCTTGTCTTTCACGGTGTATATGTGTTCATGCACGGTATAGCAATACGTTCTTTGCCATTCATCCTCATCATGACGATAACGTAGAGAGAAATGTAAGATTTAATAATTAAAATACAAAACTGTTTGTATATTCTGAGTATACTCATGAATATTATTATTCAAATTCCAATACTCTGATGTGGAAAGCAATATTTATAATTATTTTAAACAACTTTAAAGCTACAATCTTTATGTGTCACTATCGGTAAAAGTCGATAGGAGCATCAGTTCAGCCCAAATAGTTAACAATTATTCACAAGTTCCCAAATTCCTGAGCTGATTATTTCAGTGTAGGTAAATTGCAGAGAGAGATGTTTTTCTATTAACAGTTAAAAAAAAAGTAATATAAATTATACATCACATGATAAAGGACTTTTTTTTTTCAAAACAAAATGCTTTCATCTTATATTTCCAAGTCTTTCACCAAATATTAACTGTGTTCATGTTTTAATATATTTTAGAAGTCCTTTTATTTCATGTAACACCAAGTGCCATTATGTAGTTGCTTTAAGTTCCCAGTGACTTGTTTCAGTTGACACTTTTTTCTAGGAAGACTTGCTTGTGAAAGTTCATTAGTCGTGTCAGCCGTTAAAGAGTGCCAGAAGATTTTTTTACAAGTATAATTACTTTGAATTTTTACTGTGCACTGTAAAAGAGTAGATGCGTGATGTGCACAGCGTAACAAGTTAAAAGAAAGAAATCACAAAATTTGTTCTTAACAAGTTTAACTGCATAACCATAATTTAAATCAGTTAACAAAAGCTACAATGCACGTAAAATTTATTGGATACAAATTATGTTCTTATGTGTCAAAACTGCCCAGGAACATAATTAAATAATGGTAAAAAGTCGCACCATATTGCTAGTGCCTAGAGTGGGATAATGTGGGAAATCATGGATGACAACCTAGATAGATAGTTTTTCTTGTAAGGTAATGCAGCTTATTTTTTTTAGTATATTTCTTTAGATTTTCTATCTTGAAAGATGTTAAGTGAAATGACATGAGTTAGAAAAGAAAAAGTAAAATTTTGCTCTGAACAAACGGTGTGAAGAATGCAGGCAGCTATACTCAGCAACGTGCTGCTAATTCTAAATGGTTTGGTTATGCACCAAAGTTATTTTTTCTATTTAAATAATGCAGGAATATCTTAAACATATGGGATTGCCATATGGACAGTCTCGATTAGCCTATCAACATAAAGTGTACCTGGAAACTAAGCTGCATATCCCTAATGCCACACTATCTAATTTCTAGGGGCTGTAATATCATGTTACATGCCTACACATTTTCAGTGGAAATGGGGAAATTAAAAAAAAATGTGCTAATATTTTTTTGTGACTATTGTTAACTTAACAATGTGCATGTGTGAAACTGGAAAAATACCAGGGTCTTATCATAATATTGTTGTGCATTATGTTCTGTTCCTGGACACTTTTCATAAGAACATGCTCTATCCAACATGTGGAGGTAGAAAATATTTAAGCAAATAAAACATTACCAGAAATTTGCAATACTAAACAGATACATATTAGGTAAGAATATTCACAATATAAAATATGATGATAGGAATGCAATTGTATGTAAAACTTATTTGTTAAAAGTAGAACACCTGAGTGAATGGTCATAAACAATCAATGCCTCATTGTTGTTAATGTACACAGCGAAATATCCTCTTATTTTACAAAATAATTCAAGACTGAATTGTACTTGTTTGCATCTTTATGTTTATTTCTACTTTTAAAGAAATCAAAATTCTCTGTTGGTTTCAATGCTAATTGTTATTAGGAATGACATTGTAATTAGATTTGATGGCATAATTTTTAGCTTTCAATTAACAATTGTTTTAGGTGCATAGGCATAACATAGTGTAAAACACATGATTTGCTTGTGTAGTGACACAAATATGTAAAAAAAATGACTGATTTACTCTGCAACAGAATCTTAACATCATTTTCCATTTATTTTAAATTAGAGTAAAGAAGATTGTATGATTTTAAAATTTCCATCAATGTAAAAATGGATAATTTTTATTTTCTTTTAAAATGATATTTTATTGATGAAAATTACAGTTCTTTATGGTGGTTTTACCAAATCATGTGTGTAAGTATGAAATAAGTGTATGTTATTTAACAATTTAAATTGATATTTTAAAGCTATACTTCTGCTGGCTTCATGGCCTAGCATGTGAAGTGGTTGATCTTGCCACCAAAGTTCCTCAGTCCAAGTTCTGGCCTGGGCATTCATTGCGAGTGTATCTTCATCACTTTTATTTAATCGTCTCTCATCCTCATCATCACAGTGGGAGAAAAGTGATGTTAACAAAATACGAATGCATTAATCTATACTTCCGTTTTAATTTTCTTGTAACAGGCATCAGTTTACATACAGTAAACTTCCATTTCAGGGAAGCAAGAAAATCTATAATGCAAACAGTGTGTAACATTTATTTGACTTTTTAATTTAACTTCAGTGTCTTTTGAATCATTTAAGTGCCAAACATGTTGTAGCAGTCTTTGAGTGCAATACTTGGCCCAACCAGGCATTGACTCTGGTGGTAGGTGCCAATACTTCTCCAAACTGAACAATTAAACGAAGTATGGCTTTCATCCATTTTTTTTCACACAATACTAGTGCAAAATCATTGAAAATCTCAAATTTTCAATAATTTCCAGGATAATTTGTTGTGTGAAAACCAAAATTGAAGAGTTTCGTTTTTTTTGTTTTTTTTAACGTATCTACTCACTTTGAAGAGGTCTATGTGGCGTTAGATTGACATATCTCGATCTCTTCTTGATCACGTATCTCCAATTTAGTGATTTTTATATATGTTAAGAAACTGAACCCTGCATATTTTTAGTTACATTCCTATGCTTCTCACATGATGAATTCATGACAGTCTCGTTAAACATTTTTGTGGAACCCAGAAAATATCCAAGCCCTGGAAAAGTGTCTGCCAGCATCAACGAATATATTCTAACTGATGCTGTTACATCTGCAACAGTATTGACTCAGTCCTACTGTCTACATGAATTATGTTCTGTGATTGGTGCAGGATCAGGTTTTCCGTCATGGTTGTATACTTTTGGAATTCCTTTTGAGTGAAAAACAATAGCAAACAGGGTAATGTATGATTAACTAGTATTCAGGACAGGAGAAACAGATTGTCCAGCCAGACGGGAGGACCCTAAAATGCTCCTTTTCATCGATCTTTCCCTGCTGCGAGCTGGGGAGCGTACAAAAACATTTGATTGGAAAGAGAACAGGCTCAAGATTTCATTTGCGTTTACAAAAGTCTAAATGTCCATTTGATTAGATGTAGCTTCAAGTTGCCTCTCCATAAGGAAGATATGGGATCCTGTAAATACATATTCATTATATTTTTCACAGATTGTATCTGGCTTAATAAGAGGTAAAGTTCCCAGTGTATGTAGCATGAAGGCACATTTAGGGGGATGTGGGGCTAAAAATAGCTTAAAAAATCGCTTCCACTTCCAACCTGGGGAGAAATTCAAGCTCTCGTTTGCCTCTTTGACATTTTTTTTTCAGTAGCAGTTCACATTTCGACATTTGAATAAATGTCCACGTGCTGCAAAACTGTCCCTCGTGGCCTTAAAATGCAGACTAGCTTCTAACATACCCTTTGTAGTAGACATAGCATAAAAAATTATCAAAATTAAAATTCTGTTGCAGAGTGTCAATAATTATGCTCCAGTAGATGCCTGTTTAAATTATGCAGATAATTTTCAGGGATTTTTTCTTTGCACGTTGGTAACCACGAAACGTAATTAAATATATGAGCATTTATACATGTATAAACATATGAATATGAACATGCATTCAAGAGTACATGCAGATCTTAAAGACATTGCTGCACTTAATTTATTTATATAATTTTTATGTTGTGATCAAGTTCCCTCCCCCCTTTCCACATGTAGTTTTATGAGTGTGTAAAAACCATGTTACATATAAATAAAATACGCACAGCAATGAATTGTTTTTATGTATATATTTTGGACATTAGTATTCTTAGGTTCCGACAATGGAATATTGTGCTTCATGTAAATGGAAACCTAAGGTACGTTAAGTCATTGTTTCGGATCTGAAGGTGCATTACTGTTTTGTATAGTGTGTGTGAAATATTATTTATTTGTGGGCTTGAACAAGCTCAGTGAAAATGTACAGTCTTTTCAGTTCCTTTTTATTGAAGCATTATTCAGTACAATTGCACTTTGTTTAATTTTGTGTATAGTTAATAAGGTGACTTTGTACTTGGCATCTTTATTAATAAATAAAGAAATTACATAGCATTTTTTCCTATTTTGTGTAATGTAACCTAACTATAATTAAGGCATACTAGTTCCATATGCAACAAATGTGGGGAGTTAGTAAGAGAGTGGGGATTCCCCATCACCCCCCTTTCAAAATCAGAAAAAAGAAAGTTTTCAAATAATCATACACTCTACCACAGAATTTATTCATTCATTTTGAACCTAACAGCTTTGTACACAGAAAATAAAAGTAATAACCAAAAGCTAGTTTCTGGCAACCAAACATTTGCTTAAATATAAGACAAACAAATAGTTCTTCACCAGAACCAAATTCTTTTAGTGATCAAATAATTTGCTCCAATTTAGTAAATACTATTATATTTTTTGTTTATAGTTACCAAGTAGCTTAACCAAAAGTGTTTAAGTGAAACAAATCAGTTTTCTTCTGTGTAGCTATTTTTGATCATAAATTGCTTCTTATTTCAGTGTATACAGGGTGTACCAGAAGTGATAGTGCAAACTGAAACTGTGGAAAGTACACGTTAGTATAAACAAAAAAGTATCAGTAAACATGGGGTCGCAAACGAACCCTTTGCAAGATAATTTCGAATCTGTGGTCACAATCAGTCACTGACTTGTTTGTTTGTACACATCATATGCATGTCTCCTTGCACACTCAGAGGTTTCTTTGTTTAAAACTGAACACTCGCAAATGTAACATTGTATAGTGCTAGAGTCCTTGGTAATAAAAGCAACAGTAATGTCTAGCAAAGTGAACCTTCTGTTATTTGTTACTAAGTAGGACTATGGAACCTCGCATATAAAAAGCATGTGTACAAACAATCAAGTCTGTGGTGGGTCGTAACCATACACTCGCATTTATCTTCCAAAAAGTTTGTTTGCGACGCCATCTTTATTGAGACTTTCATCTTCTACTATCGTGTACTTTTCCCAGTTTCAGTTTGCACTATCACTTCTGGTACACCCTGTATACATTATTGTTACACATAAATACACAATTACAACCTTAGTGACAATGAAGTTCGACCAGTCACAAATATAGGAGTGCGTTGTGAAAGAAGGAAAACACATGCATATGCTGAACATATTTTATTCAGCAGGCTACATGGAACAAAGGAAAACATAAATTTCCGCTGCAACGCAGCAATGTATGGTGTCCACACAAAATAAAACATTTTCGTCCATCTACACGTGACATTGAAGTTCGACCACTGTTAGAGGGGATCCTGTTTACCATGGTGTGACGCCGCCCCGTCGGCGAATAACTGTGGCAATGCTGCGGACGAGTCGTTCAAGGTATTCCACATCGATGCGGTGCCATTCCTCCTGCAGGCAGGCCTGTCGTGGGTCCCCTCTGTTGCACACGTCGCTTAACAACACGCCACACATTCTCAATGGGCGAGAGGTCGGGACTCGATGGTGGCCATGGCAGAGTTCGCACGTGATGGCGAGTCAACCATTCTCTTGTCAGCTGCGCTGTATGAGGCCTGGCATTGTCGTGTTGAAAGATGAGACGCCGCCTGTGGAACAGGTGCCTTCGCACTGTGGGAAGATGCCGCTCCAGTATGCGTGTACAGGCGTGTGCATTCACAATGCCCTCACAGACGTGTAGTGGGCCAACCCCAGATGCCGTCATGCATCCCCATACCATCACTGACGCAGGTTTCTGTACCCGACGTGCATAACATTTTGCTTCATTCTGTTCCTCCTTCCGACAAATGACTGTTTTCCATATTTTCCCGTACACAACATTGAAAATGGATTTGTCCGTCCACAAAACCCTGTTCCACTGCCGAAATGTCCATCCCCGGTACATTCGTGCCCACCATAGTCGATTGCCTTTGTTCAACATGGAAAGGAAAGGTGTACGTTTCGCCTTGTACACTCGGTAACTGCATCGCTGTAGGTAACGGCGAATGGTTCTGGTTGACACTTCAATGTGAAAGCATTCTCGAGTCCACAGTCGTAATTTGGCCACAGAAACATCATTGTTGGTCTGGATATAGCACCTAAATATCCATAGGTCACGCACGCTCAGCAGGCGTTTTCGACCGGGGGCCTTACCTGGCTCTGTAAAACCCGTATTTTGGTGGTGTTTGATGATGCAGTGGATGGTTGACTTGGGTAAGTTCAGTTGGCGCCCTATTTCCCGTTCACTGAGTCCATCCCGTTGCAACTCCACCACTCTTCTCCTCACGGTGTTGTCAATAGGTTTGCCCCTGGCCATGGTGATGATGCACTGCGGTTCCTCGGTGCACAGCACGGGCTTATATACGGCGGACTCCCTTATCGTGTCCGTGACGTCATGCTTCCGTCAAATGCGCCACTATCTGGAATTTTCCGTATGGGTCTAGTGCCTGGTCGAAGTTCAATGTCACGCTTATAGTTCCCAGTTTTCGTTCTTTACGTGACCTTGGGTGCAACATGCTGGGATCACGATTCTTGCCTGCTCACATGCCTCCTCTTACACACATGCGTCACTTCTGTGGGTCACCCATTTCACCGCCTATGCCTCTATGCATTTAATCACGTATTCCTTTCTGGTCTAACTTCATTGTCACCAAGGTTGTATTAACCCAAGTTAACTCGTACATATAAGGAAAGTACTACAAATGTTTGAAAATAGCATATAAACTGTCGAAAATAAAGTGTCTTCACATTTTAATGCTGTCCAAGTTTACAGACTATCACACATACTGTCTCACATCAAATGTTACCCACAGTGTGATAAACCCGAAAGCATGGGCTAACACAGAGTTTAACATCGCAATCTGGGCAATAGTATCTTGACTCGCAACGAATCTTCTTTCCTCTCGCATCACTGGAAAGGCGACAACTACATAGTGTCACGGGAATCCAGTAGATGGCAGCAGTACCTCGACAAGCTATCTACACCTTCCACCTAGTGGCCAAAATGGGAATTAACACCTATTAAAGCTCAAACGTGACTGTCCGGGTAGGCAGAAAAGTGCACTGTGGTTGTACGATTTTAACGGGATAACTCTGGTAAAAAATATGTAAAGCAAAAACAAATTCAGAGTTAACTCGGGTTAATCAGGCAAGTGGTTAAATAGCTTAACATACTATCCTACTTGAACATCTTGCACTTGCACCATCAAATATGCTAGATTTATCTGAAAATATAGCTTTAATTTATGTACTTTTGTACAAAAATTTCTGTCCGAAGACAATTCCATTTTTGTTATAAGTCAGGACTATTCCAACCATATTCACATCTTGTGTGTTCGTAATTCCAATTTTCCACAATTTTTTTAAGATGTTTGCTGGCCAATACAACTGTTTGCTATAAAATGTATTTTCTTTTTGTAGTAACTTTAAACAATAGTTTATTTAATTCCCTTCCTTTAAGCAGAATAATTTTGTCATATTTTTAAAGATTTTTCTAGTTTGATTGAGAGTAAGCATTTCATATTTTAACGTGCTTATATGTTAATAATAAACATACTATCCAGTAGGCTATTTATTGAATCCTGCCAAGAAGCTAATACTACATTTCAGTCGCCATGATCGTCGCATATGTTGCCAGAACATATAATTCTTTTATCACTGTAAAGCCCATATGTTACATCTCCCCCTTTTACAAACATGATAATTAATTATACATCAGTTACATAGTCTTTCAAGAATTTTGGTTCCTTTATAAGTCTACCTGATCTAGTGTATACATTTCCATTACTTTCAGACTTGACATCAGAAGTAAATTAGGTACATTTGGATTAGTTACATTGACAGTTTCATCATTTACATTTTCCTTGCTACAATGGTTTGACCTTGAGCTTTGATCAAGTTTACCATCGACATAATTTTGATTTTTCTCATTATTTATTTTCTGTTCTAACAATTGTTCATTTGTTTTGTTTTCCTGAAGGTGAACATGATTTCTACGAACTACCTTACCATTCTGTTTCTGTACAATATATGATCTTGGACTGTTATCTATAGATAATATTTTTCCTCACTCCCAAATATTTCTATCAAGGTTTCTGATCATTACATTATCACCTCGGTTAAGAGGTTTTAATGATTTTGAGTTTTTATCATACCAACTTTTCTGCTTTACCTGATGTTTATGTAATACATCTCTAACTCCTTTAAACAATTCAGGATTCAACAATTGTTAGACATAGGTAATTTAGTTCTTAATCTTCTAGTAAACATCATTTGAGCTGGTGATGACCTAATTGTTGCTAATGGTGTGTTTCGATATTCCATAAGTCCCAGATAATAGTCCTTGTTCATATGTTTTGCTTTCCTCATTATTTGTTTTGCATTACCAACAGCTCTTTCTGCCATACCGTTACAGACTTCACATTGTACTACAACTTCTTCAATGGCCTTGCACATTCCTGGCCAGTACATTACTTCTCTTGCTCTTGCCTTGCACTTTTCGATTCCAAAGTGAGTTTTATGGATTAACATTAACATATCCTTTCTCAATGTGTTTGGAACAATAATTTTGTTGTTGAGGAAACATAGTCCCTCTTCTACATGTAATTCATGCCTTAATTTGTAGTATTGTTTAATTTCAGGGTCACTAACATTTTTGACATTGGGCCAGTTTTCTTCACATGTCACAAAATTGCATATTTTCTTCAGGATTGCATCATTTTCAGTTTCCTTTTGCAATTGTATAATTCTTCTTTCACTCATAGGCAATGATGTGATTACTGAATGTACTATATTTAGCATATCTTCATCCAATTCCTTTGGATTTGTTTTTATGAATGATCTTGATAATGGGTCTGCCAGGACCATCTGACTTCCTGGTAAATATTTAATTTTCATGTCATACTTAAGCAACTTAAGAAGCATTTGTTGCAATCTAGCTGATACTTTATTTATTGCTTTGCATACTATTGCTTCCAATGGTTTATGATCACTTTGTACTAATATCTTTCTTCCATACACAAAATGATGAAATTTTTGTGGCGCAAAAGTAACTGAATAATTTCTTCTCAATTTGTGCATAGGATTTCTCACAGTCAGTTAATGATCTAGAAACAAATGATACTGGATGTCCTTCTTGTATTAAACAAGCAACTAGTTCATCTTTGCTACCATCAAATGGCTGTAGTACTAGATCATTAGTTAATAAAATCTTGTTCTGCAAATGCTTTTGCATGCTCTGGATACCAGTCAGTTTACATTTTGCTTACGTAAATTCCGTAAAGGAGCAGTTACATCTGACATATTTGGTATAAATTTGGATAGAAAATTAACAATTCCCAACAATCTTCTTAGTTCTTGTTTATCCTTTGGTGGTTCCATTTCAACAATTGCCTTTACATGACTTGGATCTCGTTTTATACCTGTCTTTGATAATATTCTGCCAAGATACCATATTTCATTCACTCTATACTGTATCTTACTTTCATTAAACTTGACATTACATTTTCTGGCACATTCTAGCACTCTTTTTAAATTCTCATCATGCTCTTTTCATCTCTGCCTGTTATAATCGAAGTAGATCTCTACATCTGGTATATGTCCAAAGATTTCAAAGTTCTTTCTCTGAAATACTTACGGAGCAGACGAAATTCCAAATGGCAATCTTTTAAAGCAATACTGACCAAATGGTGTGTTAAACGTACACAACTCTGAACTTTCTTCATCTAATGTGACTTGCCAAAATCCATTCTTCAAGTCTAGAACTGCCAGTTTGCTAAGAATATCTTCTGTAAATGGAATGGCATAGTGTTCTCTTTTAATAGCTTTATTTAGTTCTTGTGGATCCAAGCACAAACGTAATGATTTATTTGATTTTTCAACAATCACTAAATTATGGACCCATTCCGTTGGCTTTTGCACTTTATTTATGATGCCTTTGAACTCAAGTTTCTCGAATGTCTTCTTAGCTTTTCATGCACCGATTGTGGTATTCTTCTAGGAGGGCTGATATGTGGTTCATATCCTTCCTTCAATTCTATGTGGTGAGGCTTTCCTGGAAATTTTCCTAATCCTCTAAACACATCTGCATAGTCTTTGGTAATAGTGTGTTCAGAAAAATCTACACGCTTGACCAAATTTAAATCTATACATGCTTTTAAACCTAACAGTGGTATTGTTTTATTTTGCACAATGTAAAATTCAACAGGAACATTTATACATTTTTGTGTTACCTCCATATGACACAAGCAACGTTGAGGTTTCTTTCAATGGTCCAATTCCTTCCTTGCACTTTGTTTTTATAGTACCTCTGAGGCAATATATTAGTTTCACTACCCGTGTCTAGCTTAAATTCTATATTTGTACCATCCACTTGGATTTCTTTTTACCACGATTGACTTGGAACATTATTCGATTTCTTACCTGTGCTTAAATTAACACTTTGCTGCACTATATCAACATACAAGCATGATTCCCGTTGATCACTTGATTCACTTTGTGTTTGCACCTGATGCACTTGCCTTTTCTTATTAATTCTTGTCACAATGCACCCCACTGTAAAGTGATTTTTGACCTTGCACTTATTGCAAATTTTTCCATATGCAAAACACTTACCTCGCACATGAATTTTACCACACTTTTTACACTTATACGGAGCACTTTCTTCTCACCTGTGTTTAGGTTCTTTCTTCCAACAAACTCCACACTTGCTGGAATATCTTCATTACTCTGCACGGTTCTGAACTGCTGCTTACTTGCTTCAGCTGCTCGGACGTAGTCTGCTGCTTTCTCGACTGTCGGCTCCCTCAGTAACCTTTGTTGTAGAACAGCATCTCGTAGATCTAGCACTATTCTGTCACGAATTAGACTGGTTTCTTGGTCTCCAAATTCACATGTGGCTGCTAAAGTTTTTAGCATCGTTAGGTAACTGTCAAAAGATTGGTCAACTTTTTGGCTGCATGAGAAGAATTTGTAGCGTTCAAATACTACATTTTTACGTGGTTGACAGTATTCGTCGAATTTCTTTACTACAATTTCGAAATCATCTTTATCTTCAAATTTGAATGTATTAAACACTTCAAGTCCCTCATCTCCTATGAGATTTAATAATATTGCGACTTTTATCTTGTCCGGCTTCTCACTTTTCTCTGACGCTATTAAATAATTGTTCAACTTATTTCTCCACTTCTGCCAGTTTTCACAAACGTTTCCAGAAAACTGCACAACAGCTCGCGTGTTTAATGTCTCCATGTTTTTGACGATAATATCAAGTTTCTACTTACATATTTCAACGCATCCACTTATATCGAACCCCGAGCCTGACACCATGTTTTGTATTTTAACGTGCTTATATGTTAATAATAAACATACTATCCAGTAGGCTATTTATTGAATCCTGCCAAGAAGCTAATACTACATTTCAGTCACCATGATCGTCGCATGACATCAGTCATGTTGCCAGAACGTATGTTTTATCACTGTAAAGCCCATATGTTACAGTAAGCGTACATTCTTCATATTTTTGTAACAATGAAACAATAATTGCCAACACTATGCTTTCCAGCTATGATTTTCTAACAAAAGTTATTATTTAGACTGATCTACACATGACAATTGTGGACCAACAGCAAATGTGTCAGTTTTTGGGGTAAGTTACATAGATATACCCTCTTGTTTCCCTGCTAACAATGTCTGTGCTTGAAACATGGTAAGACAAATAAATATTGAACACATTTTAATGGCACTTGTTTAAAAGCATGAAATTTAGATTTGTTTGTTATCCTGGGAGGATGAGGAACTTCTCTGGCCACCTGAAAATTTTTAGAAATTCACTTTTCAAAGTGTTTCTCGTTCCTGAAACTCTGCTAAAACCATTCTGTGGTTCATACTTATCCAGAAAATTGATTGATTGGTTCAGTTTATTGTACTTCGCTTTTGTGCCACTTGTGGCTAATTGCAAGATGGGGACGAGTGATGAGATCATGAATGGACACTGACAAACACCCATCCCCAGGCCACGATTCGAACCTACAGGCATTGTAGCCATAGGCGTAGCTACGGGGTGTGTCTAGGCACACCCTAATGGGCTGCTTTATCAAAGAGCATTAAAGACAGATATTTCAATACGAGAGAAAATAAGTGGCATCTTTCTTTTTCCAGAACAAAATTATTAAAAGTAGAGATTATTTGAAATATTGAACTCGTTGAGTTTATCCCCAAATCCCCCCCCCCCCCTTTCCTCAATATTGGTCTAAAACTTACCTATAGTTGTGGAAATAGGTTCTTTTCTTTACTGAGCGCTCAAAATTAAAAACTGATATAATACAGGGAAACAATATAACAGGTGGCTGGTATTTAAATCTCTTTCCTGAACCGACTAGTTTACTTCGTTGTAACTGTCGCCATACTTGGTTTTTTGGATTCTGTTGCAAATTAGTATCTCGGAATAATCGAAGGAGCCATTATTTGATGAAAATTGCTGCTTGTGGATGTGATATTTTGTTCGTGTAAACTTACTGTACTTTTTTAAATAGTGAGTTTATGCTCTAAAAGATGATTGATCGTTTTGTCGTAAGACTGAAAAGAAACAAAGGTGGTCCCAATCGAAAGCAGACAGTTGAAAGTTCAAACGCCTGTGATAGTGCCAGTTTTAGTGGTATCGGTGAACTTGTAAATAACAAACCATCCTGTTTCAATGCTCCTGACGCTGAACAAACACCAGGTCTATTGTCATATCAGTAGATCCTTGTGACTCTGTGAATGCAATACCACATAACAGAACAGAATGTGATGTAAGGGTGAAATTAGGACCGTACCAACCAAACCTGGTGCTTTTCCCTAGATGTACAAAGGCTGTAGCAGAGAAGGTAAGACAGATTTTTTCCTGGCTTGGCAACACTGCCTATGGTTTCGGCACTAGTCACGTTGTGCAGGATGACTCATTCTGTTTCCGTAGCAAGTTGTCACATGTTGCGAAACCACGTTAGTGAGCAGCTGTGTTGATTTACGTGGAACGTGTTTCGTTTACCCCTCCAGGTTTTGGGTATAACATTGCTTTTCGCGATGAGTATTCAAGATGAACAGCGACATGCCATAAAATTTTGTTGGCGTTTAGGGAAAAGTGCTGCGGAAATATATGCAATGTTTCAACAGGCATATGCCGATGAAGACAGATTGAGTAGAGCCACAGTATTACCAAGGAGTCATTGAGACTCTGCGCCAGCACGTAGCAAAAAAAGAGGCTGCATTTGAAGAACTCCTTTCATATTGCACCTCGATAACGCATGCCTGCATACCGCACGGGCTTTTCAGGATTATGCGACAAAGAGAAAAATAGAAATTTTCCTGCATCCAGCATACAACCGGACCTTGCACCCTGCGACTTTTGGCTATTTCCACTTTTAAAGTGGTTGTCATTTCATGACGAACAAAGAAGTGATCACCGCACCACAAGTTTTCTTCAGTTCGCTACCTGACGAATTTTCAAAGACATTCACAAAGTGGCAGGAGCGTATGGACGCTTGCTTAGCTGTCAATGGTGCTTATTTTGAAAAAGATGTACGTCTACTCGATAAGGCTGATTCTGAATAAAAAAATTGTGGTTTGTAATTTTTTTGTTTCATTTTAATGATTCTTGGAGGGGTCCATGTACATGCTTGTCTTTTAACTGCTACGCAGTCACGACTTTTTGACCTATTGCTCTCATTTTGGTCTCAATCGGCAGCTAATGAACCAAATTCTCACCCTAGTACATTTGCTAGCCAATGGAGGTCATTGTTTTCCTATACAGGAATTAGTCTCACCTTCTCTGCGACAGCCTTTGTAAAATAGGTGGGAAAGAAGGGGCTTTTCAATCTAGCTGGTTTCACAGTTACAAATGGTTGGAATATAGTATAGCTGTTGACTCTGCATTTTGCTTTTACTGCAGAGTTTTTGCTTCAAACAATGCATCAGCGAGAGGGCACCTTGATCAAGCATTCATTACACGATGTTTTAAAAACTGGCATAGAGCAAACAAATTTTTTCGAAGTCATGAAAAATCGAAAGGACACCAGCAAAGCTTAAGTTCCTGGTCAAACTACAACAAAAATAAACCAATTGACGTCCAATTAGATGAGTGTAAGAAGGCTTTTCTTTCAAAGCAAGAACAAACAAGACTGCAAAATCGACAAATCACGAAGAGCCTAATAAACATAATTCTTTGTCTTACAAAAGGAGGCCGCCCATTGAGAGGTCATACTGAGAATAAAGAAGCATATGAAAGGGGGTTATTTCTAGATGTAGTTGATTTAATTTTCAAATATGACCCCATTTTGAAAGAACACTTAGTGAACGGGCCAAAAAATTGCACTGAAGTCCACAAATTCAGAATGATCTAATCAGCAGTTTGAAAAATGTTCTTGTAAGGAAGTTGAAAATGTCATTACTTGGTACAAACGTGTGCATTATCCCTGATGAAACGAGTGATTGTGGTCATCATGAACAGATGTCTATAGTTTTTTTGCTATGTCATTAAACAGTTACCTGTTGAGCATTTAGTGGCTCTTCGTAAGTTATCTTCTGTAGGTGCAAAGACAATTTTAAATACGTTAGCACTAGTAGTATCAGAATTTGGTGTTGACTGGCAAAATGTTCTTTCAGTTTGCTTCGATGGAGCCTCAACAATGTCTGGGACACTATCTGGGGTGCAAATGAAGTGCAAAGGAAAGAACAGTTCAATAATGTACTTTACTGCTATGCTCATTGTTTGAATCTTGTACTTGTGGACTCGTGTAACTCGCGACCCAAAAATAGAACAATTCCTTTACTCTTTCATTGAAGGTAGTTCGTCAAGGCATGCAGTTTTTGAAATTGGTCTAAGTTTAAGAACACTTAAGTCTTTATCAACAACGAGATGGGCGTACCGTGCTGAAGCTGTTTCGGCAGTGAAAAGCAACTACTCTACAAATATTTTGGCTTTGGAAGAAATCACTCAAAACAGTCATCAGGGTGATGTAAGAGCTAAAGTGAATGGACTAAAACAACATGTCAGATCGTTTGAGTTTGTCTTATGTCTCACAATGCTGCATCCAGTCCTACAAATGATCGTGAAGGTTAGCAAGTCCAAATGTATCTAGTGTCAGATTGCTTCGTAATGCTGTGCAATCAATGAGAGATTCATCTCAATTCATGGAACTCTTCAACGAAGCTATTAAAGTCTGTGATAGTCTGGAGATTTCAATTCCTCCAGTGAAGAGGCGCAAAATTGCAAAGACTCTTGACGAATCAGTCAGCTCACAGTATTGGAAGAGGAGATGAGAATTTCTTGTTGTTATCCTCTTTTTAGACTCAGTTATTTGTGGTATTGAGAGATTTAGTCAAGAAACTGTTGAGGTCATCAGTGGCATGGGAAATCTGGTTGACTTGAATGTAAAGGATGAAGAAATAGCCATCTTAGCTAGAACATTGAAATTGTCAGATGACGAGTTGGCAGCAGAAGTAAGATTTCTGAAAGAAAAATCCTCTGTACCTAAGGGAAGTTCTTCTGTTACGCTACATGTTGGAGAAAGAAGATATTTACTGCATTCTACCCTGTAATACAGTGCTTTTCTTCTATACCTGTCACAAGCTGCACATGTGAGAGAGCTTTCTCCAAGCTTACCCAAGTTAAAACTAAATGAAGAACAACTCAGAAGCAGGATAGATTGGAAGCCCTGCTCTTGCTATTTGTGAAACAGGAAAAAGGTTCGCCTATTGATGTAATTGAAGTTATTGACGAGTTTAAGAACATTGTACCTTTTGACAGACGTCTCTTGTTATAGATGACATGTATTTTGATATATTTGTTTGTAACATTTATGAACATTTTGTGTGTGTGTAATTTCTATGCAATTTGATTTTTCTTCTACTACATATATTCAAAAATTTTCAACACTGTCATTTAGTGCATTTATATTCCTTTACAAACATCAGTGCAGTTAAAGAGCCAAGTGATTGTATTGGAAAATATGCTATTAAAAAGGAACAAGACCTAAATTTTTTTTCTCTGTGCACACCCAAATATAAAGTTCTAGCTACGCCTATGGTTGTAGCACGATGTGCTAACCAATCCACCATAGGAACAGACCAGACCAAAGTGACACAAAGCATGTTATTAGAAAATGACCCAGTCCAAGTGATGCACAACACGTGCAGCTTGACGTGTCACTTCACTATGAAAAATTGCATTGCTTTCTGAAGATTCATTTCCAGGTGTCACTTCAGCTTGTCAGCTTCCTAGTTCCACTAATTAATGTGAAATATTTGTGTTTTCCATTTACGTGGGTTGGAGATTTAATAGTGGCAACACTGCTGTATATATGTCATGAAATAGAACTGGTGCTTCTTGCTTACAGGACACTTTAGTTTCATACCTAACCTACTTCCCAGTATATGGACTCTTCCTTCCAACATTAGGCTCATGTGCAGTGACGAGAGGAATAGAGTATCGCTGAAGTTGGCAATCTAAATTTCAACTGAAAGTTCAATGTTATGGTGATTCTGGTGTACGACCGCGATGGTGTTATCTTAACAGTCCCTCAAGGACAGATCGTCAATGCGCAGTATTACTGTTCATGTTTGGAACATGACCAGCATTGGGAAAGAAGAGGTGACACTTTCTGCTGAATCCTCCCATCATTTTGCAGGACAATGCTCAGGCACATGTAGCGCAACCTGTGGCTGATTTCTTAGACCAATGGGGCTGGCAGGTGCTCTACCATCCCCCATACTTCCCGGACTTAAGCCCCCGTGACTGATTTGATCCCTACGATGAAGGGCATTTGCTTCCGAACTGTTCCAGAGATTTTTCAGGCAACAGACTGTTCCATTCAAATCATAAACAGAACAGGCGCTGCTACAGAAAAACTACGACTTCCACAGTGCTGGCAACGTGTTGTACACAATACTGGTGACTATCAAAGGATTGTAAAAGTTTCACAGAGGTATCTCTCTCGTATCATTTCTAAATAGTTGCCACTATTAAATCTCCAACCCACGTGTAAAGAAGAGGTATCAAACACAACTTTCCTTAAAATTTTTGTGTTACAAACACAAATTTCAAACAGTAATTCAAACTGGTGTTAACTCTGAAGTATTTATTACGAAATATATTAAGCAGTGAAATATTAACAATATATTAATTCACATGTACATCTCCTTTGGACAGAGTTAACAACATACTTACAAAAATTTCATTCCACATCTAGTGCATCTTACAGCAGCAGAACTTGTAGTGTATTTCATAATTAGTACTTTTTTTTTTACATATAAGTACAATACTGACTGAACACTTACCATAAATCACAATTATAAAACAGATGTAGTAAGGATAATCTCATGGCAGCCATTTCCATGCTAGTCAGATGTAAGTACGGTATTTCGTTTGCATTTCATGCAAACTAACATATTCTTTACAGTGCCTCCAGCAACATAAAATGCAATGCTGCCTGTTATAATCAAAATGACATAAACTGGTAGCAATGCAGCTAAGTACATCCTTCTGGTTAACAATGTCATGCATGAAACCATCATATGGCTCCCAAGAACCCAAATTAAGAGCATCCAGTTTTTCTTTTCAACTGCTGAAAAGAAAATTACACCCCAGAACGTGTGAAGCAATATAAAGCAAAGAGATATTGAAGCTGAAGTTATGAAGAAAAATTCGGAACCACCCTTCAAGCCCATCGTTCCCGGCCCAACTGCATCGGCCAAAACATTGACCAATGAGAAAGCACCGCTCATGATTCCGAAACCTAATCCTGACACGTATGCTAAAACATGTTTATTGTCATTGATCTGAGCACTCCCGTTACTTACTTTCTTCAGCCCACCTTCTGCTTTTTTGAGTAATTTACATAGCAGAAATCTGAACAACTCTTGAAACAGAACTGAGAAAATGACTCCCAATTCTAGCGTGCCTCTAAGGTGTATAACTGCAAACCACACTAATGACGACAGCAGTAATGATAGTAGCCAGAAAAAGGCACTGGCTATCAATATAATTATTCGTATAGGGTCTTTAGCAATTGTGAAGCTGAACATTGCAAGTGGTGGACCAAATGCTAAAAATGCACACCCAATGAATTCGACCAGAGTCATTTTTGGTACGTTTTGAATCACTTTATCTGATCACACTCTTTACTGTTTTAACTCAGGTTTTGTTTAATATTTGTCCTCCTTTCATCTAAACGCTTAACAAAAGTAACTTCAGATTTGTTGCATATCCCGTGCTCCTTCAACGGAATATGATCTTCCTTCAGTTTTTCTCCGTTAAAATATAACCAGTATGTTTTCCAAATGTACTTCCAGCTAAGGGTCACAAAACACTTCTCACGCTTGAGTTTGAGAGTCATGTAACGTTGAATGGCTTTTTTCAAATCTAAAACCGTCGCCTTCTGTTCGACTACGATAGGCAATATTTCACCGTCGGCTCTCCTAACAAGAACTGTCATGGACTGGCCATACTCTAAAGCTATTTGGGAGTTCACTTCTTCCACAGTTACTCCGGCTGGGAGATCGCACAAAAGGGGGTCGAGTTTCAGCAACTCGTTTAAAGTAGTGTGGAAAACATTCACAGCATCTTCGTGAGTCAGTTCTTCGGAACCCTTGTTACTATCCTCAGATTTCACATACTGTTGGCCCGATTCTTTTGATCCGTCACTCTTCTTTTCGTTACCACAGTTTCTTCTTTTGCTACTTCTCTCACCTTTTTCTCCTCCGCTATCTTCGTAATGTCTTTGTCTTTTGCGTTTCCTTTTTTCTCTTCTACGATATTCCACCTCTAGGGCACCTTCCGTATCGCTTTCTGATGACATATCTCTGCCATTTTTAGCTATCTGAAAAAGTAGATAGAAAACAATGTATTTAAAAAAGAATAAAGGATACCCTTAACCCTCTGCACCCCTTGAGAAAGTGAAATATTTTGCATGGTTTATGATAATTATGATGTTTATGAATGTTTTCCATTGTTTTTAGCGCATGAAGATGTGTTACTGTGAAGTAAAGTACATCTGTTACCTTACCGTGTTCTGCATGAAGCAGAACAGCCACAAGGCTTCACTCAAGTGAACATAGCACCCAACACAACACTCGACAAACTATAATTTTATGTCGTTAAGTTAGGAGTGTTAAATTTGGGGCTGATTATACATCCAGCATCTACTAATAAAAACCAGCGAAAGCACTCCGAGATGGCAGGTTTTTACTTACACGGACCATACTTTGGGATCAAATATCTCTGTTATTTGTGTTTTCCGCATGCTGAAATAAGTTTTATGTTATTTATTTGCCTTATTTTACTACACTTTTGGCTAACTTGCGAAGATGGGGATGAGTGATGACATGAATAAATTGATGAATGGACACTCACAAACATTCATGCCCCGCCAGGATTCGAACCAGGAACCCCTGGCATTGTAGCACAATGTGCTAACCACTCTGCCACAGGGGGTCGACATAGAAATCTGATACGTTTCATGACATAACCCCCTGTCAGTGTTTCCAACCCCCCTTTTTTTAACTATGCTTGCCTAACCAAAACTAACCTTATCGGAATTGGTTCGTGGGTCTATCCGTCAGCTACCCGTGCATAATGTGCAATTTGCACACGTGTTGAATATGACAGAAGGTATTTTTCGGTGAATAAGGTTGGAAACACTGCACACCGACAACGGTAGTCAACATGTGCCCGCCATATTGTGTGTTAGGGAAGCGAAAAAAGGAATAACAAAAACTACTCTCTATGTGAAAAATTGCGTTAGTTTTAGTGTAAAAAGCAGAATGGCACTTTGAACTATGTTCCGCAATACACAATTCGGGTAACAGTTTCATGTATCGGAGACAAATTTCTTCATTTTTACAGAAGAAAATACTTACGGAAATGAGCTTCTCTAAGGTTTCCAACATTCGTCGAGGTATTTTCTTTCATCGTGGAATCTATTTGACTGGGAAATCTGTATTTTTCAAGAGAAATATCTCACCGACGCACAATTGCCATTGCTTTCCTTGAACCGGATGCTGCATACTTTTGATGATGTAACACCGTCAGTGTTTCCAACCCCCCCTTTTTTTAACTATGCTTGCCTAACCTAACCTTATCGGAATGGTTTGTGGGACATCTGTCAGCTACCTGTGCATAATGTACAATTTGCACACGTGACAAACACGATAGTAGGTATTTTATGGTGAAGAAGGTTGGAAACACTGCATACCCACTATGGTAATCAAGTTTTGCCCGCCATATTGTGTGTTAAGGAAGCGAAAAAAGGAATAAGAAAAATTACTCTCTATGTGAAAAATTGTGTTTGTTTTCGTGTAAAAAGCATAATGGCACCTTGAACTATGTTTCGCAATACACAATTGGTAAGTACGAACAATGGGAAACACAAAATATCAGATTTTAATGTGTCTCCGATCTATGAAACTGGTACCCCTGGAAATAACAGTGAGGATTGACTGGGATTATGTCATCACACACAGGCTACATCCACCTGGAAGTAAACGGATGCAAGAGTTTTCGTGCATTGGTCACACATTTATATCGAAAAAGTGATGATTTACCGGCAAAATTCAATGAACGGTGCGAGAAAACACTTCCCCGAACTTCCACAAGTATAAAGAAACTGAATTCGGTAAGTAATTTCTCCTGTAAATTTAAAGAAATCCGTTTGTCCGATACGAGAAATTTACCGTGGACAATTGTATTCACACCAAAATATCTTGAGGGAGATGGAGGAGAATGTGAGTTCTTTATGAGTTATGACACACGACTGATACAATTTATTTATCATTATTTAATTCAAGCTGCATGATTGATTGATTTGCTTTATTTTACTTCGCTTTTTGTGCCACTTTTGGCTAATTTGCAAAGCTGGGGATGAGTGATAACATGATGAAATTGATGAATGGACATGTACTATGCTATAGAGGAGCATATGGCCAACAGGCTACATCTGGTTGTACCTTGTTTGGCTAGCTATATCTGCAACTTTCTAATTTTAAAATAAAATAAAGTGATATGTTATATATTGAGGCGTTCCGTACCACGACAGACAGAAATATCGAATGTACTTTAGTCAACAGCGCTCAAATAAAATAAAAATGCAAACCAATTATATGCTTAAAAAGTAACAGTTAATAATATCAATTTTGCGCACGCATTCTGCCTGTTTGAACGCTCACGCACCTAAACATCCGAGAACAGCTAACATAATTTTTTAGGCAAATATCCATAATTTACAAGAACAAAAGCACAGTAGTAGACTGTTGGTGTTATTGCTAACAGGAGACCTACCGAAACACACAACATATAAATATTACATTTCTCTTGAGGAATAACTAACATAACGTAAATTCCACTCACTTTGCATTTACACTAGCTAACTCTTCAACTGTATACATACAATTTGTAAAAAAAAAAAAACAAATCTCACAGCAGATCAGGAGCAAACTTGCGTTTGACAGGCTTTTGCATTTTGCATACCTAGCATCTAGTGACATCTGTAGGAGAGAAACGAAAGCTCGTTAGCTAGCGATGTGGAGGCCATGGAGGCCGCCAGGGAAGGGACGGAGTGGGTAAGAATTATTTATTTTCCTCAGCTTTGCTTATCATTATGCAACTTGTTGTATGCCTCGAAATGACTTTCATATCACTGACTACCATACCATACTGTAATATTTTGCAGACATTACATATTTTGATTGAAATTTTCAGTTAGAAATCGGCACATTCCCAGAAGATTGTGTTGACATGTATAATGTTATTTAATGCTACATTTTGTATTCACGAATAATATATTGATTGAGAGCTCCAAAGTATAATTTCCATAGAACAATCCAAGCGTGCATCTATTGGAATTCGCGTTCGGAGTCTGTTGTCTTATTTTTATTCATGTGTTTTGACAAATGTGGGGTTATTTTGTTTTGTATTGGATTTACTCGTACTATCTGGATGCATTATGTCAATGTATAGTTTCGCTGCGCCCAAAAATTTTTGGTACGTCCTGTGAACAAACAAGCAAAGAAAAGTCGCAATATTTTCTTATACTGAAAAGTATTTTACACTGAGTCTTGCTCTTGATCTTTTGCATCTCTCTACCGGTATAAATAGCTTATTAATTAAACGTTACTATGAAGGGATAACGGTGAGTACTGCATATCAAATCATTCGATGAGAGCGATGAAGAATATGTGGACTTCAGTTCCAGCTTCGAATCAGGCGCTTGTTAAGGCAGGTAGGGGAGGAGATTGTATACTGCAGTCATTACAAGATTTACCTAGCATTCCTTTTACAAACACCACTCTGCTTATATGTGTGCAGGGATTCCCATCTCCCCCTGAGGCCTATGGTGCAACCCCCCCCCTTCTCCCAGATCGTCAATCATCATAAGATATTTAATTAGGACAGCATGTCTACTACTATCCTGTTAGCGAAATACACTTTTTTAGCATTACTGAACACTTTACTTGATGTGCTCCCACCCCTAAATTATTCCTTTTCTTCATCTAAGGGATTAAATATGGTGCACCTGGTACCAAAAGTGACTTGGGCCAAGTTAAATGAAATTAATTACTGAAGAAATATATTCTGATTCCTCATTCCACGTGAAATCACCCAGAGCAGGTTGCTTCATAGTCATGGATTTGCTTCCATTTTTTTTACTGATAGATACTTGGTCCAATGTGACAAATATGTAATGTTAAGCTTGTCCAACAAATACGTTGAAAGTGACAATTTTTAAAAAAATTTGAAGATTTTCAGAAATTGAGAGGATAAACGAATGCACCATGTGACACAAAACATGTCATAACTTGGAAACAATGTGGAGTATTGTGAGGATTTTGGTATTGTTGGCGAGGATAAGGACAGTCCTAACAGAAAATAACTGTGTTATCACTTACCTGCTCATAAAGCAGAAAGTTCTTTAAAGAAAGTAATATGTTGCGTGGAAAAAGACACTCCACTTCGGGTAATTGTTTGATAGGAAATCCCAGGTTTTACCACAATGAAAATTGTTACACAGCATAATCAATAGAATTCAAACATAATATTAAAAAATCAAAATGGTAATATTTTTCATAGTAAAAATATCACCGGTTTCATTATTGGGTGTATGAACCGATGTTTCCACTGGCATACAGCTATATTTTTGACTAATGGCCCTAAAACAAGCACGTATCCAGGAATTCCTTTTGGGGGGTGGGGGGCTCAACACCATTTTTTTAAGGGGTATAGATAGAACCTTACAGTTGTGTATGTTTAAGGCCAGTGGTGGCAATTAGGTTCCAAAATGGAGGGTGGGGGGGGAGAGTGGTGCAAGGAAAGTTTACTTTCTCTTGGTAGACAAGGCCACTAAGAGGCCATAGTGTGGAGGCAAAAAAAATGGAGCAACTATCCCCTAAATCGTCGCCACTGTTTAAGGCTGTCATTTTAATCAGAAAGTGAAATCAGAACGATCTTTACCACTCAACTCCCCTGTTTCCATTCATTATCATCGTGTGTTGAACCATCTGAGTATGTGTTTGACCATTTCTTCTCATCAGGTATCAAAACATCTATGGTGTCTTTGAGTGTCTTTACGAAGCTGTTACACATGCACGGGATGGACAATCCACTCGACAATGCGAGATTCAAACTATGGGCTGCGAAGTGGACGCAGACAGTTCTCGAACATTTCTCTGTGATTCGAGCCTGAACACCACTAATGTGTCTTGTCCTCCCATGCTTTCAGCTCTTAAAAGCCGAAACTCACGAAATTGTTCATATTCAGGCCTAAGCATTCGCAAGTGTTCAAAATTGTGACAACTTCCACAGTCTTGTCATATATCAGCACGAAAGAAAGGAAGTCTTCTCAAATACAGCTGGATCGCTCAACAATTAATGCGCAGCCTTCCGTTCTCAACATATCTCTAATGCTATGCTTACTCATTTATCTCCAGTGACGTGTCCAAGGGAAGGTTGGTGGGTTCATAAGCCCATTTAACCAAGAATTCCTTAAGTAAAGAATGCCAAAGACTGACCACCAAAAATAGTCTGCATGTCACGGTATGCCAGAGCCCCTATTCGGGTCTTGGTAGAGCCTGCCATTTCCGATAAAGTGTCTACATATGCAACATCTTCTTGCTTTCTCTTCTCGACAGTCATAAAATTTTCGGCTGTCCCTTCATGGTAATTAAGTGTTTGAGTGTGTGTCGATCCCAGTAGGCTTAAACAAAAGTATTTTCTATGCCATGAAATTCTCGGACTGCATACACGAAATTTGGTCCGGACACAACTAAATACTCAATCAAAACTTTGATTTTCAGTTGATCTGTGCAGCTTATTTATTTTTTTAATAAACTGCTCCAATACCCGGTACTGCTGAAATATTCTCTTTGTCCCTCGACCGCGGTGGCTCAGTCGGTAACGCGTCTGACTACCATGCTAAAGGTCCCGGGTTCGATCCCCGGCCGGTTCAAATCCGGGAACTTTTCTAACGATGGAAGCGGCCCCGGCGCCCACCCAGCGTCGAATAACATGGGTACCTGGGGGAAACCCTGGGGGGTAAAGGCGGTCAGGGGCGTGATGCTGATCACATCACCCCCACTCACGACCGGATCAAGAAAGTGTGGGGCGTTACCCCCACACCCCCTATACGCCTTCATGGCGTGGTGCTATGCACAGGGGAGCACTTTACCTTTTTTTACCTCGACCCGAACTATAGCACTACACTGAGCCTCCGGAAGTTCTGCTGTTGTCAATGTCTTCAGCTTTGGACCCGAACTGGAACTAGTAGTAGACTTCATTATTGATTGAAGAATTCGTATTTCAAGTCCACTTTATGCACAGTAAGGCTAATCGGGACTGGACCTACAGTTTAAAGTAGAATCGGAACCACTATGTGAGAAAGACTTCGTTACTTTACGGTATTTAGTCCTTTTCATTTTTGAATCATTATATCTTATAAAAAGCTACCAATGGACACTGACTGATCACTAATTGACTGTATGAACTTTCACACTTACCTCTTAAGTCTCATTAACTGTTTTTTTTAAGTTAGAACGTTTCGCAGATAAAAGTGTGCTGGATCATTCGGTATGGACTGACCCATATGCATACTGGACAAAAGCTCTGGTCTTATTACAATTTCTGTGAATTAAAAGTGGATTGACATCATATTAATGCTTCTTCCACTTATTCAACATTTCTAGTAATATTAGTGATAACGTATGAGTGTTTTAGGGCCATTTGTCAAATATATATCTGTATGCCAATGGAAACATCGGTTCATACCCAATACTGAAACCTATGATATTTTTACTATCGAAAATATTACCTTTTTTATTTTTTAATATTATGTTTGGCATGTATTGATTATGCTGTGTAATAATTTTCATTGTGGTAAAACCTGGGATTCCCTATCAAACAATTGCCCGAAATGTGGAGTGTTTTTTTCCACGCAACATATTAGTTTCTTTAAAGATTTTTTCTCCTTTATGAGCAGGTAAGAGTGGTAATACAATTATTTTCTGTTAGGACTGTCCTCCTCCTTCAGTCCAACAATACCTAAATCATCACAATACTCCACATAGTATCCGAGATATGACATGTTTTGTGACACTTCGTGCATTCGTTTATCCTCTCAATTTCTGAAAATCTTCAAATTTTCAAAAATTTGTAACTTTCAACATATTTGTTGGACTAGTCCAATATAACATATTTGTCATATTGGACCAAGTATCTAACAGTGAAAAACAATTGGAATGAAATCCATGATTATGAAGAAACTTTTTGCCTTTCAGTTGGGTGATTTCATGTGAAATGACATGTTGAATTTTATATTATGGAAAAAATCCCTCCTACAATTTCGATGGCATGGTCCTGAACCATCATCCCCATGGCACCCATGTAGGTGTACGGGTGTTGTATTTTCCTCCACTGGAAATCCTTTGAATGCCTCTGTGACTATGTGCGTGTGTGTGTGTATGTGCATGCAAAGTGTCATATCCTTTTTTTTTTAGTGGTGTGGATTCCAGTGACTTCGTGTGAATCATCATGTTGTGAGTAGGTTGGTGTGCTTACACATAAAACTGAGAACCCATCTGACTTAACCAACGTTGAAAGTACCAGACTTGTACAAATTTAGAAATGGATTTGCAAATAACCACAATGTATCTTATTCAGTATGACAAAAGTCATCATACTTAACACATCTCGGATATTGGACAGGCATCTGTCTCTGATTTCTCATGTGTCAGATAGCGTGAAATCTTTTTGAGTCAATGAAAATGACATCATTATACAATTGCTTTATATTATGATAGCAGATGGATCATCCCTTGGAACTCCCATCATCGCTATTAACCAAGAATAGCAGAAATGTGAAATTTAAGGGAGGGTCTAGTGTCCCGCCTCTCCAGTGGATAATGGTCACAAATTGGGTCTTTGTGAAAAAATTATGAGTGTGTTGATGAAATTTTTTTGGGGGGAGGGGCTTGGAGATGTGTGGATAAATCTCTGACCTTGTAATAAGAAGGCCCAGATTCGATACTAGATGGAGGACATAGTGGTTTGGATCCCGATTCAAATTATAAATCCATTCCTGATTAGCCTGTCTGTGCACAAATTGGACCTAAAGAAACTCAAGCCCTTCTGGCTTCAAATATTTGTCCCCCAGGGGATGGTTGTTGTTCAGACATACAAGTAGTCCATACAATTATTAGCAATCTACATAATTGTACCCATTTTGTTAGTTGTGAATCATTTACTGTAATATGGCAAGCTTACACACATGCAGAGTGGTGTTGTACTACACCCACAAACTTCCACAGTAGGAATAGAACATCAAGACACATATTTTCTTAGTAATGATTTACCCTTAAAGTCCTTGTTTTGACATCATGAGTTCTCAAACAAGGCCATGTAATAATTGTTGCGATTAGCATAAAGAGGCAGAAAATCTTTGCAAAATATGAAAATACAAAAACAGTTTTTGTACACTCCTGTTCAGATAAAGTGGCACATATTTCAACTGTTCAATCCTATAACGAGTGCCACTTTATGTGAACAGGAGTGTACATTATTTATTTTCACACTTTTATTTCCCTCTTACTACCTTCAAATACCACCAGTGATATAATGAAGATAATAAATTCTGTTCCCGTAATATTGACAAAAGTTATCAAATTTGTAGTTCAAAAACTGATTTGGTATCAGATTGTTGAATTGCAATTTCCATTCAGGGACAACGGTGGCACCTTGCCTACAAGCGAAAGAAAAGTGTCATGTGATGTCGGATGTAAACAGTTTGATATTTCAAAAGATTCCAGTGAAACCAAAAGCGTATTAAGGGGGGCGGAAGGGGTTCCCGAGTGTGATACTCTGTGAAGGGGAGGCACCTTGCAGAGTGGTTCGAATTCCACTTTAAACTAGGTTGATTTTTGATTTTGATTGTTTATTTTACTTCGCGTTTTGTGCCTCTTGGCTAACTTGCGAAGATGGGGATGAGTGATGAAATTGATGAATTGACATTCACAAACAACCAAGCCCGACCGGGATTCGAACCCCGGACCCTTGGCGTCGCAGCGCGATGTGCTAACCACTCATTTTAAACTAGGTCCACTCCCGATTAGCCTTTCTGAGCATAAAGTAAAACGTGTGTCCCTTCATCAATTTTATCTGTATTTATTCATCCCCGTTGTCGCGATTAGCTTGAACAGACAGAAAAACGACGTGAAATAAGGAAACTTGTGAACGACGTGCGTATGAGACTTCATATCAGCGTAATGAGTTAGTTCGGTTTCCGGCCAACAGATGGCAGATGCATTGCTTCGGAAACGTAGCAGCTGCAGTTGGTCTTCAAGGACCAAATATACCTCACAGAATATATTTTAATTTCTTCACCTGCCAGCAAATTTTTATGCACAAGACTTAAACCACTCATTACTCTACATCTGCTTCCGTTTTGAAACGACGAATTTTGAAAAACCGAAATTTCCTGTCACGTTCTCGTGATCACATGATATGTGCGGTGCGGTGTCTTTTTCGTTTTGCTGTGGAATAGCAAGGAATATAGAGATTAGGTAAAGCCATCCGAAGATTGCCGATCTTGCACGAACGCGTGGTCGCCGCAGAAGCAGTGAGCTCGGCTGAAGCAGACTGCCCCTAGCATTTATATGGGAGATTCAGAGAGCGAAAGTATATTATTACTTTTAGGAGGGGGAAAATAATAATTGTCATCCTCCAAGATGGTATTGAGGCATCCTTTTAATGATTAGTAACATAATTGAAAACGCGCTACTTTTAAAAGGGGGCAAAGCACATGTGAAAAAATTGTATTTTGAAAATCCATATTCCTGAAACTTTCTGACCGATGCGCTACAAAGAAATTTGCGTGTTCTCCTTTAGAATTTCGTCATTTTACAAATCGTAATATAATTTTAACAAAAACGTGGCATGCTAAAGAAGAATTAAAGAGTTTAAAAAAATAATTGATTAATAGACTTAGTTTATTTTACTTCGCTTATCTGTTACATATGGCTAATCGCAAAGATGAGGATGCGTGATGATATGATGAAATTGAAGAAAGGAAAGTAGATCCATGACCGGGCGGGGATTCGAACCTGGGGGCCCTTGGCATCGTAAAGCGTTGTGCTAACCACTTCGCCACGGAGGTCAGAATTACAAGGAAATAAACAGAAATTGGCATCTATGTTTTAATATGCGAGAAACATTTGTGAGGAGGTTATTGAAGTAACAATTATTACAAGACGTTGTGATGAAAATTTTTAATATATCTGAAATATCGAGAGTTGACCTTGCAGTCTCTAAATGTACTTTTAGGGTTACGCAAAACCTTTACTCAAAATTGATAGTGTAAATTTATAAGCTATTAAAATTTAAAACTTATTCCTGTTCGAAAAGAGAAACTGCCAAGTCAAATTAATATTTCGTATAAATACATATATTTTTCTTTCATGAGGCCAAGAGAGTATTTGGAGGGGACGCTGGCTTGGGAAGGCTATAGCCCCGGATCTCGATCTGCAAAGGGGCTTCCAGTGGGAAAACATACCTATGAAATAGTCCAGAAGAAGGGGCGAAATGATTTTTTTTAAATGGCTCAAGAATACAAAGATATAAGTGGATATTTGACAAGCTTAGTCTAAAACTTACAACTGAAGTCGTACGTGTGTGTGGGGGTGGGGGGGTGGCTACGTGAGGTAACACAGTGGAATATGATTCACAATACTAAAATTAAAATAAATATGTGGGAACAATAGAAATCAAAATATGTTGTAGCTAGTGACAGCGCAATAGTAAAGATGGAGGGGTAAATCATATTTTCCCGGGGCAATCATTTTTATTATTCCGTCGTTTTACTGGGGGCAGATAAGAGAGAGAGAGAAATTGTCGAACGAGAATTGGGGGGCGTTCCTGCCCCCCCCCCCTCCCGTAGTGTGGTCACTGCCTATGGCTATGCTGGAGAAGAATGCACCAATTAATACGCTATTAAGTAAAATAGATACTTTTAAAACTTTTAATCAAATTATTTGTGAACTATGATTTAAATTTAGAGAGAGCACATACCTGTTTAATTTAATTTGGATGAGTTAAATTCTGAAGTCTGCCATTTCCGAGCTGCTGCGTTCAGGTGGCGGAACGAGCAGAATACTAATTAAAACAAATATGTGACAAATATATATATAAAAAAACAACGTGTTGAAGCTATTGACGGCGCTAAAGAAAAGACAGAAGAAGATGAACGGGGAGTTCAGTGATATTTTACGGGAAGCAGCAGGCACGTATCCAGGAATTCCTTTCGGGGCGGCGGCTGAACACCATTTTTTAAAGGGCTATCACAATTGTATGTTTAAGGCCAGTGGTGGCAATTGGGTTCCAAAATGTGGGGGCGAGGGTGGACAAGGAGACAAGCATTAAGAGGCCATAGTGTGATAGTGTGGAGGCAAAAGAATGGGGAGCAACTATCTCCTAAATGTCGCCACTGTTTAAGGCTGTCTTTATTTGTTTGTTTGATTTGTTTTATTTTACTTCGCGTTTTGTGCCTCTTGGCTAAGTTGCGAAGATGGGGATGAGGGATGAAATTATGAAATTGATGAATGGACATTTACAAACAACCATGCCCGATCGGGATTCGAACCCGGGACCCCCAGCGTCGCAGCGCCACGGGGTGCGGCGTTTAAGGCTGTCATTTTAATCAGAACGTGAAATCGGGACATTTTCTACCACTCAACTCCTCTGTTTCCATGCATTAATATTGTGTGCCGGAACCATCTCAGTATGTATGTTTGTCCATTTCTTCTCATCAGGCATCAAAACATCTATGTATCAGAAGTGTTTTTACGAAGGTATTACACATGCACGGAATGCACAATCCACTCGACAACGCAAGATTCAAACTGTGTGCTGGGAACTGGAATCCGACAGGATTCAGGAAGACAAAAACCTAATTTTATCTAGTGTAAAATGAAAACTTTACTGGTGGGGGGAGTCCACGAGTTACGATCCCCACCTTGGATACGCACTATTAACAATAACAGGGTTATAGAACATTCTCCGTCTTGTCTCGATAATTATTCCTCTCCTTAAATTACCATCACATTATTCAAGAAGTCAAAAACCTAATTTTATCAGTGTAAACTGAAAAATTTCCTTGGGGGGAGGGGCCTCGAACCACCTGATCCCTACCTTGGATACGCGCTATTAACAATAACAGGCTTATAGAACATTCTCCGTCTTGCCTAGATAATTATCTCTCTCAAATTATCACCATATTATTCAAGAAGCCAAAAACCTAATTTTATCTAGCGTAAACTGAAAATTTTCTGAAGGGGAGCTTGAGCCCCCTGATTCCCACCTTGGATACGAGCTGTTACCAATAACAGGGTTATAGAATATTCTCCGTCTTGCCTCGATAATTATTTCTCTCCTTAAATTAACGTCACATTATTTTATTTGACACCCCAAGAAACAAAAAAAATATCATTTTATCGTGTAAACCGAAAACTTTCGGGGGGGCTTGAGCCCCCTAAGCCCCCCCTTGGATACGTGCCTGGGAAGCAATCACGTTTATTACACCCTTACATTTACATACAATATTATAAAGTTCTACTTTTAGATCTCGCACAATGCCTTTTTCACAAAAATGGGCAATCTCGCATTTTTTATATCAATCAAGCTGTGATATTTTAGATTTCTTCCGTTAGTGATAATAGTTTTCACAGCTTTCCATAGCATTTAGGCATGATTTCAGTTGACAAGAACAAAATAATATTATTTCAAAACATAGAGCAAAGAGAAATCCAACGCGCTTATGTTAAAACTCCCTTACATTGGAAGCCTGGAGAGAACAAAACAGGGGTTCCTTTGTAACACGATTTCTTGAAAACCATTTTACACATTTGAATCAACTTTGTGATAAATTGATTAGAAAGGATGAATCTTAACAGTAAAAGTTGTAACTTTTCCCTTGCTACTATATTTTAGAAGATATTCGTTGTCAAATTTCTCAATATTTGCATAAGGAACCAGCCTTTTCCGTGCCGAGTGTTTCGATGGTGACGTCATGCATCCACGGACAACTGCGCATACGATCTGCGCCGCCGAACGAGCACCCCCTGGTGGAATAGATGTTCACTCAATCGTTCGGTTGTCGTAAGCAGTGTTTAAAAGTAATACGGTTACTTTTTCCGAGTAATAATATGTGCTACAACATGTTACTTTTTCATGTAACGTCACCATAACGCGTTTTAAAATAATGAATAAAATTATAGGTTGGTGAAAAAATGGAATAAAATACTAATCTCTCTCTTGCACACGCACACACACACGCCGACCTCCGTGCAGGCCCGTAGCCAGGAATTCTTTGTAGGGGGGGCAAAGTCAATCCTAGAGGGGGCAAATTTTTAATATATTGTGTCGCATTGGCAGATATAACGGTACACGGAGGCACTTGCCCCCTCCCCAAAAAGAGATAAGTAACAGAAAAGGGATGATATCTTGAAACTGCAATGAACAAACGAACTTCGAGCAACATCAAATAGCAAAATTTCGATAATGACCATTCCAGATTGCCAAAGAATATGAAGTTTAACATAAATACCTAGGTAGGCTAATAAGGACAGTATCTACTTGATATTTACAGGTCGATAATGTTAATAGATTATTAATATGCACCAACAACTTTGGGCCTCTCTGCAGAACTGATTAAGGGAGCCCTTTATAAATCATGCTTCATAATGATTCCCTCTAGTTTCTAGTATGCAAGATTTTTACACACAAAGAAATCTAACGAGAATCCAACAACACCATTGTGTTGTGTTATGCAAGAAAATAGAATTAATTAAATATTGATGGTTACATATTATCTATACTTTGATGAATTGTGTAAACATTTGTAGCTAATACATTTTTTTTTGTACTTGCTAAAACATTAAAACATGGGTCCCTTAGTTCACCACGGACTTATTTCTTTCAAAGGGGAGACTCTTGCATCACTACAGACAACGTTTGCCTACTGGTTACGTTAACCATTTTGCAAAATATTGTGTGAATTGTAGTATAATTGAAATACATGTTTTGACACCTGACAAACAAATAGGAATCCCTTGATTGATCAATGACTTATTGGATTACAGTGTCATCAGTAATATTTCATATTAAGTTTCATAGAAAGAAATTGTTTTAATAGGGTGCAATAATCTTACGGGGCACCATGACATTCTGTTTAACATTTTTTTTCATATAGATCGTTTGGCTTCCAGAGCCGACTCCTGCCGCCCCATAGCTATGGCTCTGAACTTGGACTGTAAGAATAGTAGATAATGCGAGCGAAGCGAGCAAGAAAATTTTACGAAATGTTTTTTTATTTGTATAAAATTTGAAATCGAGGGGGGCAATTACCCCTCTGTGCCCCTTGCAAGTGCCCTTGGCCGTCTGGTAGAAAAATGCAAGGAACACGTAAAAATTAATTCCATCATGAGTATGCAATTGTCCTGCTATTCTTAGATTCTCCTAGTCTTGTTTTTTTACTTCAGTGTTTGCTTTCCCTAGAATGGATTTCCGTCCAAAGTCGGGGAGGGACAATGCCCTCTGCCCCCTGTAGTTGCGGCACTGTTTATGAGTGTCTCTTCATCAATTTCACGTCATCCTTCATTGTTGCGATTAGCTAGAAGTGACAGAAAAGCAACGCAAAGTAACAAATATCCACTCCCTCTCTCTACCACACTATTACCAAAAGATAGACTTGGGAAACAAAAATTTAAGCAGTTCCAAGTTCATAGCAAGACATCCAAGAAAAACATACAAACACATTAGGCACCTTTAATACAATACTACTCAAAATGTCACAACTGTTCTTGATACTGAAAATTGTGAAATCATTTCCCGAAGTCTAATCTGGAAGGAACCCCCCCCCCCAATCCTGATACAACATTATACGGAATCCCATACACCCTAATAAATCTCAAAATCAATAAGTGTCTTTGTAATGTTGCTAGAGTAACACATGATATAATTGTAAAGATTAGTGAGAATTCCAAGTAGGAATGTGTTCTGTATTTTTCACAGGGGGGGCAGAGCAGGCTCTCAGGGGGGGGCAGTTGCCCCCCCTGCCCCCCCTCTAGCTACGGGCCTGCCTCCGTGATGGAATGGTTAGCACAGCATGCTTCGGCGACAGGGTTCCCGGTTCGAATTCTGGACCTGGACATGGATAACCCCAATTACCATTTTTGTGTCTGAATAACTTTTAAAAACAAAGGTTAACAATGATAATTACGAAATATTTTATAGTGTAACTCGCACCTCTTAGAATGGAGATACAGTATATAACATTCTTATTTGTACACACGGATTTTCAAAGAAAATACTTTAATATCTGAAAGGGAATACACTCTTTCGAAATTGTTTCTTTACAATTCAATAACTAATATCATTAGGAACAAATTCTATATAACCGATGACAATAATAAATTAAATGAAAGTGGAAGAGAAACATGCCATTTTTTGTACAACTGTTCTATTCGTACACTTAATAATATAAACGAAAAAAGTATATTCAGAGTAAATAGACTGACAGTTCTAATAATTTGATGCATATCCTTTGGCTTTGATTACTGCTTGACACCTGTTCTTCATAGAATTAACCAGTTTCTAACACTCGGCTTGCACAACAGTTTTCAACTCTTGTTTGGACTTGACGCCTGCTTTATGAACTCGCCTCTTCAAAATTGCCCATAAATGCTCATTGGGATTTAAGACTGGTGTCTTTCAGCTGGTGTTTGTAGTAGTTTCGGCACATTCCATATTAGCCAATTCATGTTAACTCACGCCTTATGCTTACTGTCATTGTCTTGTTGGAATCTGTAGATAGGCGGCATGTCCATTTTTTGGGCACTCTGCTTTACATTGTTCTTCAATATGTCCAAATAGACATATGCATCCATGATACCATCAATAAACTGGATGGTACCAACACCTTTGGACGACATACAGCCCCAAATCAGTAATGATCCACAACCGTGTTTAACTGTTGGAATCGTGTTAATGTGATCATTGTCTTTATTTGATTTTCTCCAGACCCCAGACCCTATTTATCCCATCTGACCCCTATATATTAATCTTGGACTCGTCTGACCATATGACACTATCCCAAAATTCCTGGTCCATGTGGATGTGCTCTTTCGCGAATGAAAGTCTATTCCTGCGATTCGCCTTATTTACATACGGCCTCTTTCGTGGTGTTCTGCCATGATATCCATGCTTCCACAAGGAAAATCGGACAGTTTGATCGGACATCATCTTGCCAGCAACATTTTCTACTAACGGTCGTAACTGAGGAACACTTAGTCGGGGGTTTTCTCGCACTCTTTTTAAAATAAAGCGTTCATCACGTTTATTCAACCGTCTCTCTTTTGGTTTTCTCGGCACATTCTGTGTTGAACCTTCCTCTCTAAATTTGTTTACTATGTATTGAACTGTGGAGTGTGATTTATTGACTCCTGTCCAATTTTTCTTAACGAATAACCTCTAAGGGCCAAATTTATAATAACATCCTTCAGATCGGAACTAAGGTCCTTCACCTTGCCCATTTCTAACATGCTGATACCTACGCCAACATTCCGCTTGACGGGGAGCGCGCCTGCATGTTCAAACTTGTTACGAAGTTGCAAACTGCACGAAATCGCCCGAATAGCGATTATTTCGTGTTTTTTTTACGAATAACAATGTTGCATGAAACAGCGTGTTTTTCTCTTTTGACACAAATTATATGCTCTGTTTATACACTTTGAACATTCATTTTTATTGATATTTGTTGGTGAAACCTTCATTAACATTAATTTCCAGGTACATATGAAAATGATTATATTTACTAGTAGATATGACATTTTCTCCTCGGAAATTCTGTGTGTACGAATAACAAAGTTACATACTGTATGTAATATCCACCTTTAAAATTCCTGCCCCGATGACAACAATTTTACTCGTAAATAGATTTCTGATTTGTAAACTTTGTACCTTAATAACCCTTGAAATTTAATATTAATAAATAAATTGGACATAATCATAGAGTATTCGTTCGATTATGCATAGGCTTGTTGTCAAAGTATAATTTGGTTTAAATTAGTTGACAACGACTAGATCTAATGGAAAGTTTTAGTTTCCTCTGTCCAATATCATTAAATTAATGTGGTAAGTGATTTTCATCATTAATCATAATATTTCCACTTGAATATATTTTTGTTAATGAAAACTGCCGCGCAAACTACAAACTAAATTGGCCTTGGCGCTCGTCTGTCCGCTTCCAAATTTGGAGGCGGCAAGCACCCCCCCCCCCCTTTCCTTTTGTTAGATCGCTCACCGCCACTGTCCCTGAAGCATTACAGTCCAACTGAACCCCGAACTAAATGTCATATTTCCAGATGGTTGCCACTTGCCAGTTCGGGCTGCAAGTCGCTTCACCGTTCCGACTCGTAACTCGAGAAAGACCAAACCGTTTAAATTCAAATTCGGAGGCTATGTGGGTGACAGTACCGTCTCAGCGGCTTTGATTCCTCATTTATTTTTTGTCTATTGGCTTGGTTTGTAAACAATTAGAGACGCATCAGTCAAGAACTATTACAATCGAGGAATTGTTTTTGCATTTCTTTCATCAAGGGGGGTGTTATTTCTAAAACTTTTTTTTTCCAAATTCACATTACCATTGTTTTATTATACTTTAATTAAATAATAATAATCGCAATTAATTAATAATACTTATAATTAATTAATTAGC
This sequence comes from Lepisma saccharinum, assembly GCF_977018435.1. NCBI lineage: Eukaryota > Metazoa > Arthropoda > Insecta > Zygentoma > Lepismatidae > Lepisma > Lepisma saccharinum. Next base: position 12,982,993 of record NC_139254.1, on the reverse strand, counting down.
TAAATTAATACTAATAATACTGCTAAAACCACTACTACTGCTATTAAGTAGTAGAGATCTACATAAATATAGTATTAGAACGAAATTACTTTCTACTCATTCGATTTTTATCAAATCCTGGGAGCATTTTTTTGTTTCTTTGTTACGAAATAATTGTCTGGTCAACGAGGTGAGACATTTCAAGGGTGAAGAAGATCCATAAATACAAGAAAATATATATTAAAATAAATTGAAATAATCAAAGTATGGAACTCATCCAAGGAGCTGCGGTGATCTGGTTGGTAGAGTTTCTGACAAGTGACAATCACGCGGGAGATCTGGATTCGATTCCCGAAATTGGTTGGAATTTTTTCGGCATCTTCGCCGCATAAATGTCCCCGATAATTCACATCTGGATTGTCTCCCTGTTCTTACCAATAAAACATTTTACAATAGTTAAGCTTACTGTCGTTAGAATAATTGTCTAGTCAACAAGGTGAGACATTTTGAAGAGAGACATTCAAACGAGCTGCGGTAAACAATACAATGGGAAGGCGGACTGTTGACTGTATTCTTGTCTGCCTAGCCTTTGTCTATACATTAGCCTCTTACAACGTACCAACAACTTTATTTAGTTAATTCTCATTGTTCACACACAAAAAAAATACATGTTCTTGAACACTGGCGTACGTAGAGGGGTGGCCGATGGTGTTCCAGACCCTACCGAAATTTTGAGAAAATCAGAATTTTCAAATAAAAATCCGTTAAGAACTTTAAAAAATCAAAATGTGTAAATGCGAAACCTCTTTTAAAGTGAATCCCGATTACCATTTTTGTCTTTGAATACAATTTTAATAGACTGAAAAGCTCCAAAAATACGAAATATTTTATTATGCATCCTGCCCTCCAAAACGGAGCCATGTGCTATCCACATTTACTATTCCAGCCTCTCCCGAAAAAAAATCCTGCGTACGGCAGTGTATTGAACATTGTTGCAACTGAGATACAAAACAACTTTTTTTCTCTTTTAAATCAGTTACCCTAACCTAACCTCATAAACTCGTGTTTATTTTCAAGGCATCACTCTGAAAGACGCTTGTGTTTGGAATGCTGTGCTTTTCTCCATGCTGCATGGAAATAATAATTCAAATTATTATTATTATTAGTAGTAGTAGTAGAAGTAGTAATAGTAACATTATTGTCCCAGATCTTTGACTGTGAAAAATTGGCCATTTCATTTTTTTTTCCACAGCATTTTTCATAATATTTCACAAGCTCAAGGGCGGGGGTTTAAACCCCGTAACCCCCCCTTGCGTACGCCACTGCTTGCAGTGTAGAAAACATCGAGAATGAATCACTTTTAAACACATTCGTGCTGAATTTCAGTGCCTAATAATGCGCTCCCTAATCATAACAGTGAGAACATTCGGAAATCGTGTGCGTTCCCTCGGTAACTCTCTCTCTCTATATTTATCTCTGCAGTTTGTTTCCTTTCGGCGGGTGGCGCTTTGGTAACTTCTCTCCCTCTTCTTCGGGCCGAAAGGGAAGGTGACTTTGACTTGCCAATCCGTGCTCTGTTTGCAAACAACGCAGTTTTGTTTTTGCGGAACAGGCCACGTCTCCCCCCTTTCCTTCCTTCCGTCGTAACTTTCAGCTTCACTTCAAGGTCAAGCGACAGGCTGGCAACATAGCAAGCCAAAGGATGCGTGGCCATTTTTTTTTCGCTCTTTTGTACCTTCCGCGTTTTTGTTTCCTCTACTGACCCGCGGATCCTTTGCGCACGGCTGATTCAAACAGAATGGGCTGATTGTCCCCTGTGTGTAGTAAAATTCCACTGCTGAAGTGATGACGAAAATCATCATGGGCGTCCGGGGGTCGTTGTCCCTCTGGAAAAACAATGTCCGCCAAATATTCCCTTATCAGCACAGAAATATTTGTAGAGGGGTGTGCTGGCCACTTGATTAATAGAAATTATAATGACAATAATAATTATTACCACGGTTATAATTGTCATTTACAATAACAACAAGTTATTATAAATAAACCAATTTTAATTCCAAATGTATTATTATAATAATAATATTTAACCCTTAACTTCACAGGTGTGGTCTCACAGATCGCTAGCGTTTATTGTTATTCTGTTGTTTATGCGTAGGGGTGGGGTAGGAGATTGCAGCGCTGTCTAGTTGTCCCTTCTCGAACTCTGCATTGGTTTATTTCGTCAGGTCAGTAGCCACTTGAACATGACCTTGAGCGATATTTATAGCTTTTTCCGTCCTTAGCGGTCTCCGAGACCGAACCTAAGCCTGTGCGTTATGGATTCATTACCCAGCCCTTCGTCTACTGTGTGTGTGACAGAATGCCGGGAGTGAATCCAGTGATCATAGTGATGAATATATTAGCGTACAGGCTGAATCGTGAACCAAAGGAAGGAACGAATAGGAAGACGCCTTATGTTTGCTATTAGTGCAGAGAAAACTTATGAGCAGAAAAAAAATTGGACCTAAAAGTACTAGTGTAATTTTTATTTTATTGGGTTTTTATGAGTCTTTTTTTATTATTACATGTATAATAAACAATAAAAATATAACAAAAAGTAAAATTTAGAGTAAACGGTATTTGATTTTTTACGGTAATAATGATATCATATAATATTAGGTTCATTTTTTGCAGTTTTATGTTTTAATACATTTTTATTGTACTATAAAAGTTAAAATACATTTTTTTAGTTATTTGTGTAGCCTTTTACGTAACAAACCGAATTAGTTCAGTTAAATAGCATTCAGCAGTTGTTAAGTATTTTTTATGTTTATTTTAAAATATTTTTTGTGTTTATTTTAAAACAGAGGTCTGTGAGACCGGACCTGGGACAGAGTGTGACAAAAACATGACCTGGGAAGTTAAGGGTTAATATTATTGTTATATAAATGGAGAGGTTATGCTACTCGATCCACCGTATGAGTGAATATCCAACACTGTTGTCCATTATTTTTCTTACATTTTGTACAGTTAGTGTAATGAAATTCATAGTTATTGTATTTTGTTAATTTGTTATTAACTTTTACACGTTCCGTTAAAAAAGGCTTTAAAGTTAGGGCCAAATTTTACTCATAAAAATTACAGAGAAATAAAAAATACAAAGAAAAAATACATATAAGAATGGTAATCTAATCGTTTATATTGAGGGACCTCGTACAAAGAAAACGATACATTTTGAGAGCTGTGGATCAATTTATTCTTTGGATTAAATGGTAGAAAATACAAATATAACCTCAGGGTGGCGACAGACCTGGAAAACCGGGAAAAGTCAGGGAATTTGAGGTGTTCAAAAAAGTCAGGGAAATGTCAGGGAATTTCGTCTTCATTGATTTTTTTTTAAATTTTTTTTTTTTATTTAAAGATATCGTTATGGAACTCTGCACGGGAACAGGAAATCTCGTTCGCAAGTTTCGGCCTCAACTTTTAAGCCCCTTTTATGCGCAACACAATCACGGCGCCAGAAACCAGTGATGGCAGGAGTAGAGAGAGAGAGAGAGAGATAGAGATAAATTTCTCTCGTTCGGGCTTCTCGGCGGGAATTTTAAATTCGAACACTCTTTGGAGGAAAATTGTTATAACTCGGGCACTATGGGAGCAATCTACTTCGGATAACTTTTGTTTTGCAGCTAAAACATCAGCGCATGCAACCGTCTACAATTCAGAACGCTGGACCGAGGAAGGGACTTGGGGGCATGACCCCCGAATTTCAATGGAAAAGAAACAACGTAAAAATCTGTAGTTTGCCCCTTCTTGCCTCTCTATTTTTGGGAGAGGTCGCGAACTAGTATTCTTTTCAAAGAATGGACATTTCTCAAGAGAATGAAACATATTTCATGTTCTTGTGTGCCATACAAGTTGAATAATAAGTCAAAATGTGTTTTTTTTTACGAAAAATAGGTAATTTGCATTTTTGGAGGAAAATTGTTATAACTCGGGCACTATGGGAGAAATCGACTTCGGATAAGTTTTGTTTTTCAGCTAAAACATCAGAGCATGCAACCGTGCACAATTCAGAACGCCGGACCGAGGAAGGGGGCTTGGGGGCACGTCCCCCGAATTTCAATGAAAAAAATTAAATCTGGAATTTGCCCCCTCTTCTCCCACTATTTTTGGGATAAGGCGCAAATTTTAGTATTCTTTCCAAAGAATCGACATTTCTCAAGAGAATGAAACATATTTTATGTTCTTGGGTGCCATACAAGTCGAATAATAAGCCAAAATGTGATTTTTTTTTTTTTTTACGAAAAATAGGTAATTTGCATTTTTGGAGGAAAATTGTTAAAACTTGGGCACTATCGGAGCAATCTATTTCGGATAAGTTTTGTTTTTCAGCTAAAACATCAGAGCATGCAACCGTGTACAATTCAGAACGCCGAACCGAGGAAGGGTTTGGGGGGCGCGACCACCGAATTTCAATTTAGAAAAAACATAAAAATCTGGAGTTTGCCCCTCTTCTCCCGCTATTTTGGGGAAGAAGGCGCAAACCTTAGTATTCTCTTCAAGGAATGGACGTTTCCATAGAGATTGATTGAAACATATTTCATGTTCCTGGGTGCCATACAAGTTGAATAATGAGCCAAAATGTGAAAGTCTGTTCGGAAATGTGGCATGGATATGTTGCGGAGAGGGGGAGAGGTTGGTCATCAATATGAATTTCCCAGGCTTGCTCCAGACCTGTGTCAGAGTTCCACCCAAACATAAGAGTACGAAGGTCCAAAAAGCACATTCATTTCGTAATCAGCACCATGGTACCATATGGTATCATCGGGGCAGTACGACCTTACTGTGATGATACCATATGGTATCATCGGGGGAGTAAAGGTTTAGTTTAGCATCTAAATATTACTTGGAAAATGCATTGAATTATCATTTTTTTCTTGTCCGTATGGGAGTAGTAAGGGGACTTGTCAACAGATGGAGGGGATAAGAGCGGGTGGCGCCGTCCGATAGTAAGGCATTTTGTTGGGCAAACTGAAGGAACATGGAAAAAAATAGGTTCTATTGATACATACTATTTTTGTCTAATATCGCCACCCTACAAAGTATCTCACTACAACATGCAACAGAAATTGCATGGACTGCAACATCCAACAAAAATCGCATGCATAAACAAGAAGAGCTTTAGACTGAAAATATGCTGCTGGAATTTTATTACTCTTCTGGCTCACTTCACCTTATTTAATGTAGCAGTGCTTGCGAAGGTTTTCTTTCATCATCCTGACGTATTACTGGTTTCGCACAAGTTAACATACGTTTACAATGGCATTGCACTATTATTAGATATCAAGAAGAATCCAACCAAACGGGATATATATTGAATACTATCACGAAAAAGTGAAACATAAAACTGCATTGGTGAACGTTATAAAAATTGACAAGTGCATGCTCGCAACCTCAAATTTACTGCAACACTAGTATTGCAATGAAATTAACGCCACTCTCTGTCCTGTCTGTTTGAACTCGTGAGAGATGGTCATTAATCTCTCACTGAGTAAGGTTAATGTCCAATATTATGAAATAAAATACTAATAATAAAAACGTAAATATTTTAATATATTTACTCGAATCATTCAACCATAAAAGCAAATCACTTTCTTCAAGAATTGACTTTTCTCTGCCAGCCCTGCTAAATTTTCACTTTCCATCTACTGATTTATGCAAGGGGTGGCCAGAAAGTAATTTCCGATTAGTAGGGAACCGTAAACGCCAAAACCGTGAAAACTGGTAATTGCTGCGAAGTTATGTTGAGGAATGTGCAGTGATGTTTGACACATTTTTGGCCTTTCGAAATATCGAAATAATGCGAATTTGGCATAAAATGCGAATTGTTGGCGTTTTTAGCGATTTTTTTTTAAAGAAATGTCGTAAAACAACGAAACATTCTTTTCTTTTCTAGGACATGTTTGTGTACATAGAACATGCAAGTTTTCCAACATTTTACTCAAGAGTAAACTATAGTTATACTTATACGTACATGAAATAATTCCGACAGCCACATTAAATCATGTATTTCCAACGATTTTTTCAACTCCTATCGAAACCATTTGCATCACAGAGCAAAGTGGCAGGGTTCTAACAGGAGATCGAGTGCGTATCTACCGTCACACGGGAGCCACATCTTCGTATTTGTCGCACGAGATATGTTTTGAATTACCAAGCTAAGTGCGCACCATCGGCATTTGTCGAGCGAGTAATAATGGAGTTCAGTCATTAGGGCATCTGACTACTATGAGAGAGACCCGGGGTCGATCCCCTGCAGGGGAGAACCGGGATGTTTTCCACGTATTCAAACTGCTCCGGCACCCACCCAGCATCATATGAAGCTGGTACCTTGGATACTTTGAGGGATAAAGTAGCCAGGAGCGTGGTGCTAATCACATCACCCCCACCTTCGATCGTGATCAAGAAAGTGTGGGATCCTAACTCCACACCCCTATAACAGTTGGGCTGAAAAGTTCGTAGCCTAACATAGTAAAAAATATTTTTTTGAGAAAATTCGATTTTATTATTCAATATAGTTGCCTTCGAGGGCGATACAACGATTATAGCGGTCATACAATTTTTCGATGCCATTTTTATAGTACGATTTCTCTTTAGCCTCAAAATAGGCCTCAGTTTCGGCGTTACCTCTTCATCAGTGCTAAATTTCTTTCCAGCGAGCATTCTTTTAAGGTCTGCAAACAGGAAAAAGTCACTGGGGGCCAGATCTGGAGAATATGGTGGATGGGGAAGCAATTTTATTACGGTTGAATATCGCTAAACATTGCTCCGAATTATCAAAACGTTGTTGCCTTTGATCGATTGTGAGCACGCGCGGCACCCATTTTGCACACAGCTTTCGCATGTTCAAATATTCATGCACAATATGTCCAACGTGTTCCTTTGATATTTTTAAAGTCTCAGCTATCTCGATCAACTTCACTTTACGATCATTTAAAATTATTTTGTGGACTTTTTTGATGTTTTCGTCGGTAACAGCCTCTTTGGGGCATCCATGGGGGAATCGTCTTCGATGCTCATTTCGCCTCGTTTAAATTTAGCAAACCACTTCTCAACGGTTGATTTTCCTGGTGCAGAGTCCGAATAATGTTTATCAAGCCAAGCCTTGGCTTCAACAGTATTTTTTTTCGCCAAAAAGCAATGCTTTATTAACACACGAAATTCTTTTTTATCCATTTTTTTACAATAACAAAAGCTGCTTCACTCACAATGCTATATCTCACGAACTAATTATCCGGCAGCTGTGAAATTTATACACGTATCTTTTGAAGGTTAGTACTAAGTAAAAATCACATGGATTTAATTCTAGTAACGCCATCTATGAGTCAGCCTACGAACTTTTCAGCCCAACTGTTACACCTTCATGGAAAAGTGCAGGGGAGCACTTTACTTTTACTTCCTCAAAAATCTGTTCCAACATATCAAACTGTCACGAAAGTATGTAGACCATGTGACCTACAATTTGAAATAATAGTTTAAAAGCACAATGGAATATTAAGTTTCGGTATATCTGGCAGATAAATGTTCTAAAACAAAAACGCGAATTTTGGGCAACGTAACACTAACAAGTGAAAAAAAGATAATGCCAATTTTTGGTGCCATAATATATCGGTATCTGTCACGTGAGATTGATTGATTTTAATTTTTTGGGTGCGTCGCCACTTATGGTCATTATTAACCCTTCAGTATATACGGGGAAAATTCCATTATCTAAAATTCTTACCTTAAAATTAAAAAAGGGGTATGGAAAATAACTTTCCCAAAATAACTTTCAAGATATCAAACTCTCACGAAGAGACGTAAGCCATGTGACTTACAATTTGAAACAGTAGTTTTAAAACACCATGAAGGTATAATTTCAGATATTTGCCAGAAAATGTGCTAAAATGAAAATTTGAATTTTGGGAAAAATAACACCGGATAGTAAAAAGTAAAAAAATAAGAAAATACACCAATTTGGAAAAAAAATAACAAAATATCAGAGAGTCTGCCGAGGGCTGTACAGGGAGTGGTCCAAGATCTCTCACCTGAAGTGATGCAAAGGGCCCGTGTGTACTCAGTTGTATGGGGTTGTGCACATTCGATTGGCCTTCCGTGAATTGTCTGCACCATCTTCTGACCATACTATCACTCACGACGTCCGGTCTGCACACCTCACACGATTGCTGGTGGCTCTGTGCCAAATTCTGAGCGTGCAATGTAGGCTACATCGCAGTCGGTGGGAGACTGTGTGAGAGCTGTAATCTTTAACCTAGAACTGTCCTAAACCTGCTGCATTGCAACTGTACCAGATTACAGCTACATACCACTTCTTCCTGCCTGCATGTGTGTGTGTGTCGCTCTCCGACCACTAGTGCTGTGTATATACACCATTGGAGCTTTTTTCAGGATGCCCCTCGTATATGAACTTTCATAAGCTTTTATTATTAGTGTTTTCCTGTTTTAATGTGTGGTTAGCTAAATCAGGTACCTATACAATGCAATTCTATAAATTCCTTGCGTTAAATTTTCCTTTTCATCAGCATTAATGGTATAACTGCATGTTGTCAGTTTCACAGTACTTCACTTGGATATACTGTACTGAAGCAGAAATCCCATTGATAATGTAAGGAAATATGACACTTTATTTTGTTCGATTCAATTGTTTCACTTACATATGCAAAAGTTAAGTTGTTTGCTTTACAGAGAATGCATTGAAAAATGAGTCCGCACTCATGGTTTTTGCAAGCAGAGGGCTCCAAATCTCAGTGAAAATATTAATATATAATACCGAGAATGTATAAGGAGACTGATAAATTACAAATTGTATTTCTTAATCAATCACTCTTATCTCATTTAGTCGTAACTTTAAAAATAATGAAGTATTTTGTTTTAAACTTACTGCGTATGACAAAATTCCGTAATCCTTCCCTAGCTTGTGAATTGTAATAATTTTCCAAATTCACTATTTTGCAGTTTGAATTCAAATCATAGAGAATAGAGAATTTAAGTCAATTTCATAGAAGATAATATTGGTACTTAACAAAACCATACGTGGATCTGTATGAGTTTATTATTTCAATTTGCAAAAACATCGATTTTGTTTCGTTTGTAATTGTCAGGGAAAAATGTAAATTTTGTCCTGGAAAACCTGGAAAAGTCAGGGAATTTCATTTCTGCTTGTTTGTAGCCACCCTGAACCTGGTTTCTTTGTTATACAATACACTTTTTTCGATCTAATGGTTTTTCTTGCTAAGGAAGAAAAATTAATTTCCACTACACACTATTTAAATTAGATATTTGTAGGATTTCGGGAGGAGCTTCAGCCCCCTTAGCCCTCCCCCTGGTTACGTGCCTGTTTCACACGTATAATCAGTTTGGCATTTGAAAAATTTCGAGAAGAGGAGGTATTAGCGATATTATTAAATTTACCTAAAAATTCTAGCGGTGATATGAAACCCAGTCGAGAAATAAAAGTGAGAATGCCGAAGGAAGCCTTCAATAGAAGGAAAAGTATTTTCTGTGGATCCATGAACAGGGACAGGACTAAGGAAATGGTTTGGATGGAGTGTACCTTTATATGGTGCGGAAACATGGACACTGAGAAAGAGTGAGAAAAATCGACTGGAAGCTCTGGAAATGTGGCTGTGGAGACGAATGGAACGGGTGAAATGGACAGAAAAAGTGAGAAATGTACACAGAGAAAAATGTTTGTTTGGATTAACCAAAAAAAACGGTAGTGGTGAACAAATCGTTTGTTTAAATAGGCATCAACCAAACAATTGTTCACCAGTACCAAAAGATTTGGTCAAATTCTATTTTGTCGTAAATAATTTTTTGGTTACCAAAACCAAATATTATTTTGGTAAATCTAACAAAATGTAGCCCATTTGTTTAGGAAAACCAAATAATTTAGTCAAAATTACCAAACGATTTGCTAACTCATTTATTCAAAATTACTTATGTTATAACCTGGCTAATTTTAGCTAGGTTGAATAGTTTTAAGAAACTAACTGGTTTCAAAATACACATTCAGAATAGAAAGTTCAGGTGAACGATCGGTTTCTGGAGTGTTTTTTGCGAGTGTTGAGGTTATGCCCTCACTCTTAGCTTCTACTTATTGGTCCAGCGAAGGACTGAAGATCGAACAGCATGGAGGTTGCAAGGAATGACCTGCCCCTGGGCAGAAAACAATGAATGAACTTAAAAATTAAACTCCATGGGGGAGGTATGGGAGTCAACCTCCCCTTTTTTTGGTTGATCATGCCATACAGAAAATTGCTTTTTACCATAAGTTTGTAATGGAACATTTCTCATCCTTGTATCGTTTTCAAATAACAGGAATCACTGTTTGGATCGGCACAGCAGTATTTATCAATCATTGCACCCTTTTGTAGGACTTTCAATTCATCCCGTACCAAAGTTGTTGCTTGCGAGTGAGCACCACGCAAGTTATTTTACTTACAAGTGTTACAATTTTATCGAAAACCCATTTCTGACATTTTAAACGCATCCTTTTTGTCCACTTTTTAGTCTGCTAGAATCTGGATTATATGTGCGTGTATGTAGGGGAAAATGTATTCTTTAATAATTCAGGACATGACCTGCCCCGCCCCTTATGCAATAACTCTGATGAACTTTGTGGCCAGCGAATGAAAATCTGGATCAGAGTAGTTACATGTTGACTCAACGAAACGGTCAGGCATCAAATTTATTTTCAATGTTGTTGACATTTCGAAATCAGCCAATCACAGATCGACGCTTGACGAGTTGATCGCTTTCGCATGTGTGAGGCCCATAGCTGGTTCAGAAAAACTGTTCAGACCGTCTCAGATTTGAAGGAAAGTCCAAATACCATATGTAGATAATTGTACAGTACCACACCAGACGAGAAAATGGAGATTCGAAAATCTCACCAAGACATCGTCATCCCACCATGTTTGGAGTTTTCTGTGAGATGAGGAGGTTATCTCGGAATTGTACAGTAGAAGAAAGTTAGAGCAGATATACAGTATCTAATTTTCCGGAAGTATAGGGTGATTCTAAAATTGCTTAACCCTAAAGTTGACCGTGAATAACATGGAAACCATCACTCAGGATTTTGTGTATTCTGAAACCAGGTCCATTAAGATATGTTTTTATTTCTTTCTTTGGTAATTTCATAGGGGAACGTCTAGAAATACCGAAACTCACGTCACAATACTGATAAATCTCCCGCCGATCTTCGTGTCGGGGTGGTTAGCAACCAGCGAGCTACGACGCCAGAGGTCCCGCGTTCAATCCCAGCCTGGGCATGGGTGTTCTTTGTGAGTGTCCCTTCATCATATCATCTCTCATCTTCGCAAATAGTCAAAAATGGTAGAGAAGCGATTGCGAAGTTAAATAAACCAAACCAAATCAATCAATTAAGACTATTGTCCCTCTGCAAAAAAAGTACAATGAGTTACTCACAAATTTCTCAACGTTCTAAGTTCACAACAGGTGCAAGCCATGAGTAGTGTGGTTTGCAAATCCAAGTGTTTTTATGCGCCAAGTCTCGTCTTGGTGTGTGTGAATAGTGATTATGTGGGATCATGGAAGAGTGATATTTTAGCGGAATAAGGTTCTTTGCTGGAAACACTTCATCAAATAATTATTCTCCAGATGCGTAATATGTATGTGTTTGTGGACGCTAAGGTTTTATTCAGAATTTTCAGTCTGGGGATGTTGTACACACACTGACACTTCTTGGTTGTAACTTTTGGGAGTGTTACAACCCAGAAGTGTCCGTGACTGTACCAATTTGAGGGAGGTTGAAATGGTAAATTTAGCTCCAAAACGACCATAAGTCAGGCATTCGTGATGTGTTTTGGAGAAGCACCGATAAATCGCTGGTGGACTCTTATATTTGCACGGAAATTCACGGTTTCATAAAATCATTTTTTTGCAAGTCAAAGATTGCACTGTCTGGTCAGAATTTGCAGTCATCAAATGAAAAGGTGTGAAACAACTTTAAATTTAGAAAGAGAAAGTATTTATTAGTTTGAGATATAAAAATCTGTAGGAAGAATATACATAATACAAGAAGAGAATTGCGTTGGGTTTTAGTGTTTGTAAATTTCGTGCCCCATCCGTTTTGTGGACACGTGACAATCACGCCAGGTTTTGAACTCCGTATATTGGGAAATGAAACGTGTGTGTCTTATTTTCTGTTTGAAGGTCTCAAATTTGCTTTATGTATTTTGTACCGTGATGTAAAGGTTGTTTTTGCTTGCATCAGCTTGAATTTTAATCCAAGTCATGTTTTCGACCTCATCAGTTTTAGTTTTAGGATTGTACGTGTGCGATAAGATTTGATGATAAGTTAGACCGACCAGACATACTCTATGATACGATCATTTCCTATACATTCAGCTGTCCGGTCAAATCGGTCAGAAGGCACAGGAGCAAATCACATGGAAGTGGCAAGTTTTTCATCGTCAAATATGGAACGATTTGATTAATTCCAATAACCGTGAAGAAACTGAAATAAATGGAGGGTCGAAGCAATGGTAAAAAAAGTAAAAGTAAAGTGTTCCCCTGTGCATAGCACCACGCCATGAAGGCGTATAGGGGGTGTGGGGGTAACGGTGAAAGATATTAAAAATTGTCAGTGGAATGTGATAGCTGTTTGCCTAGAAAATTGTTAAATTTAGGTTGATCATATCGCCGATGGAATGATCAGTTTTTGTAGTCGCATAACGGGCTTTGGTTGGTTACCCAGACCTGCATGAGGAAGAATAGATGATATAATTGTTATCGGCAGTTTTATTTTTAGTGTTTAGAACTAATTTAGAAGCTTTTAGTACAAGTTTAGACAAGTCCGGACCACGGTTCTGGCTTTCCAGACTTGTCTAAACTTGTTCTAAATTAGTTCCAAGCACTGAAATAAAACTGCCTGTACTATTATGTCAGCAGCTTGTTAGCAATTTGTGTTTCAATTTTTGATGTCCTCATTCAACATGGTGATGGACAACTTGGTTGGTAATACTTATGCGTCCCACTGTACCTTACCCATTGTTCATGGGACTTCGTAAAACATCTTCGTCACACACTGTTCACATTGTAGAAGGCTTCGAGAGGAACCATTGATTAACAAAAGTCGTTTTGAGATTGTATACCACGTGAGATGTACAGTTAACGTCAATAAAAATGGGATACGGTGCAGAAGTTGCCATTACAAATTTGCTATTTATATCCACTTATCGACTTAGTGTTAGGCAACCAACATAACTCATTGCGGGGAAGCTATCATTTCAGGATGTAGGTGTCCCATTTTTACTGGCGGTGACGGTACCATTCTGGTGTGAATGCTCCCAGATCCATATGCTGCTTGTTCGCGTTCCGTCTGTATATTGTAATATTTTTTTCTATTTGTTTCTCTCTTTCGCTCTTGTTGAAATACTTGAAACCGTATCTTGGTACGGAAATAATGCTGACAACATATTCGTAGATTTCCATAAGTGTTTGTTTAACTTGCCGGTTTTCTCTGTAGCAAAGAGCATGATTTGTAAGCGTATTCAATGGGACATGGCCGATAAAGAAGTTGAACTGGTTGAAGCTAGTGCAAGCCATCCATGCCCATAATTGTCAAGTCACATGCTTCCTTTTGGTTATTGACGTCATCGCGTGATACAACAGCATCGGAGTTAATGAAGTGATAACAGATGGTCTGTTTACATTGCCTTTTCTAATGTTTGTTGTTGAAGTGAACTCGTCCTGTGGTTAAATTGCTATGCTTTCCTACATTCTGATAGACCGTGGTGGAGCTGCTAGAGCAATAGGGGATCTGAGTTCGAATTGTTTGCGTCATCATCAGAGATGTGCCGTAGACTATCAGTTTACGTCTACATGCGTTGTCTACACGTAATCTACGCGTAGATTACATTGGGTTGTAGTTTACATAGACTACGTAGACAATCCAAAGTGCATTAAAATTAATTTTCAAGGATTTCATGAAAAGAAAGTGACATTTTCAACTATATTAGTTCCCTAACGAACTGAAAATAATCCTATTTACAACAAAATTTCTCTTCTCTTATCAACTATGGAAGAAGATAAATAGTATGAAAAAGAAACAACAGATGGCAGTCGTGAGGCAAAATTAGTGTTTTTCCCATAAAACACTAGAATATTTCCTATCTTAGTTCTTTTTTTCTAGGTGAGAAATTGTTCGAATTTGAAAGGGGGCGTATGAAAAGTTCTCCTCACACATCAGCAACTGATACGCAGTATAATTTTGTTTTCGTTCCACGGCGCCCTTTGCTAAGTTATCACCTTTCGCCATGTTGTTTACATAGATTACGTCATCTACGTGTATAAAAAAGTCTACGTGTAGAATGTAGACTATCGTTGTTTACGCGTAGACGCACATCACTGGTCATCATCCACCGAAGTATTCCCCCCCCCCCTTATCTTTCCTTGCCACACCCTGACTTTTAATATTTTGATGGAAGAGCCGTGCAAAATTGCAAGAAAGAGGTGTGGGTGCTTCAAGCATCAAGTGGTAAATGCTTCCGGACAGCTATTATTTTGTCAGCTACGCTCCAGATGCTGGTTGCTTTGGAGATACCCATTTAAACTCTGTCTCAACTGTTGCGCTCTCTGGAAGCTCCCTTTGCCCCAACTATTTATGCGAGCTCCTATTTGAGACAGGCAATGAATATCCACTAAATCCTATATTTCACTGCACAGACAAGTTCGTATTCATCTAACATGGATTGTTTTGAAATTACTGGTGGAGAAACTGTGTCAAAAAGCCATCGATTGATTTAGCTTATTTTACTTCGCTTTTCTGCCACCTTTGGCTAATCGCGAAGATGACGATGAATTGTGAGATAAAATGGATGAAGGGAGAAACACAAACCACCTATATGGCATAGTGGTAACGTCGTCGCCTTGTAATTAAGGGGTCCCGGGTTCAGTGCCCGGTGGAGGTACAAAGTGGCGCGGATCCCGGTAGAAAAGTAATGTACAATTACCAGAATAAGAACTAATCACCATTCCTCCTCGGTTATCGCAGGTGGCACAAAAGTAATGTTAAAAAAACAAAAATAAAAATCCAGTTGGCTAAGATTATCAAGGATCATGTACCGTAAGTAGGGAATAACTTGCATGGAGTAAAAAATCCCAAAATTTCTACCCCGGTTCGTTGTGGAATTTAGGACATGCCCGTCGTTCAAGTCCATCTAACCCGCTGACGTAAATCGTGACTGTTAATTCTTGGTGCAGCGAGATTCGGATCCAGACCACGTGGTCGCTCCCCGTCACTAGCGTTTCTCGCGATGGCTTTTGTGTATTGGCATCTGTCCATTGCTTGTACGGTTCGGTTCGTCTGCCCCAAAAAGTATGCTGTACGTAGAAAATAGCATTGAAGTAACCTACTTCCTGTCTGAAGATCTACTACAATGGACAATACTTTGTTTTCTTGGGTGGCGCCAGTCTTTTTACCTGGTTGGAAAGGTCGCCTACATAAAGCATGCAATTTAGGTCGCGTTTCTGTTTCTTTCTCGCAGACTGTCACGTGTTCTTCACAAGCAGATAGAAGGTTACATGTTCGAGATGATTTCTTCGAGTTCGCTTTCGGAAATTTACATTAATGTGAAAAGAAGAACTAGTGCAGTGTATGTTTTTAGCGTTTGTGTGTTTTTTCTCTATTATCAGAATAATAAACATGCCATTATAAATTTTTGCACTGGTGCTAACAGAATTTTAAAACTTGAAACCTGCTACCATATGATAGAGTTGGCCATATATTACAATGTATTACATAGTTATTCATGCAGTTGAGAATTCTTTAGGAAGGCCACTCCGGCCCAAGAGATAATTCCTTTCAATCCAATCTTGTATTAATTAATCAATTGAATACTTTAAGATCGCATTTCATAGCCTATTTTAGTTTGATTCATGGGTTTCTTGGCCCTTGGCATCTTCGGCGCCAGCATTGATTGTCTAGGGGTACTGAGGTGGTGCGGAATGAAATTTAAGGGGTGCGATGTTAAAATATGCATGCTTTAGTCACTACATCACATACCAAACAACTTTTAGTTAACTTTCATGAAAATATGCAATTGAAACTATAATTTTCTTATATGATTTTTGCTATTTAACGTCGCATTTCTGCCAATTTCGATGAAACTGAAAACTTTTTTAGACCTGTCTAGAGACACTTCATTTTTGCTTGCTTTGACCATATCAACTATACGTGTTCTGTTGAAAGCCTGTTCAAGCCAGGCTAATGAAAGCTGTATGTTGTCAAAAGAAGAAATCCTCTTCTACCGATTGGTGTCGAGATTTTGTAGAGAGCTCGCCATCTGTCACGATCTTCTGCCAACTTCCTTCCTTCACTCCACGTGATGTTTCTCCTGCTCAGAATATCCTTCATTCCCTCATTCCATATCCTAAGTGGTCTTCCTTTCGGTCTCTTTGCACCCAATCCTCCCATTCTTGCTTCCAATACCTGTTTAGGTATTCGATGTTCAGGCATTCTGCTGAGGTGTCCAAACCATCTGAGTAGTGCTTGCTCAACATCCTGATATATTGGTTTTGGGTTTAATGTTATTCTGATTTTGTCCCTTCTGGTCTTTCCCACTGTTCTCCTCAAATATTTCATTTCTACTGTTTGTAAGTTTTGTTTTTGTTTTTCATTAATTATCCAGGATTCACTTCCATATATCAATGTTGGTACATAAGTTGATTTGTACACAATCATTTTTGTTTTTTGGCTTATTTCCTTTTTCCCTAAAAATCCTTTGTTTATGGCATAATATAATCTGTTTGTATTCTTTATTCGAGTGTTTAATTCTTCATCTATTTTTCCATTACTATTGATTGTAACACCTAGATACTTAAAACTTTGTACTTGTTTGTTCTTAACAACAAAAATGATGACAAAAACAATAGCTACTGATCTTTGTGGAGACTGTCCCCAGTACATGTAAGTAAATGTGGGCTTCTCTTGCAGATTAGCATCAATGGCTTGCCTGTACTAAGCTGTCTTAACTTCAATACCTATGCTTAATATGACAATATGGTTTTATTAAGTTCTCATAACGTAATATAACACTGTAAGATTTAATAGTATTTTCGTTGAAACTAGATTTTGAAAAAGAGGTGCGCACACCCCCCTGCTCCTGAGAATAAGGGCCTGTTGCCTGAATTATTTTTCGTTTTGTGTACCCCTGCATATATGTGTGTGTGAGCATGCATTTAAACAAATATTTTTAATGTTTTTAGCACCTGAAAATTTGCGTTCCGCTAATGAATTTGCCCTGAAATTCCTTTAGACTAGTGGCACCCATCTCCTATCCCGGTATTTCAGTTGCCGCAAATTATAGCTAGACAAACAGTTTTTTCGAAAACAAAAATCCAGACACTTTTAATGCATGTTATTCGCCATTGAACAAGGTCGCCAGGGTTATTATAACCGCTAATGCTGCGAAATAATCATGACCGACGACAGTTAGTCTAGTGCACGTAATGTCTTGGTAACATTATGAGTTGTTTATTACCTGAACAATATTGTCAAACGAAAAATAACATGAATTAAAAGGTAATTGAAATTTATTTTCGAAAAACTTTTTTGCTTTCCGGAAGAGGGGCAGGAAGGATTAGGAAGACCTGGAAATATTATTTTTAAGAAGATCGAGTTAATTAGTGTTATTTGTCACGTAGTAATAACCAGCAGTTAAGTAATTTTCCCCTTCAGCGTCTGTCTGGGTGAAATAGCTTCCAACGCAGCCCCGTACACAGAAAATAGCGCCTACATAAGTTCGTATTTGTAAATCAATAAATGAAAGCGTAACTGCGTTACAAATTCTTTCAGTGCGCTGAGCGGTCGACAAATGACATTGCCACCGAAGATTACGAGTTCAAGTCCCGCCATGAACATTTGTGTATGTTAACGTGACCAGATTTTTAAAGCAACAAAATAGATATGTTTATATTATGATGGTATTTTTTAATATTTAAAACCAAAACTTTTGGTAATTGATGCTAGTAATTGGAGTAATTTTCAAGCGTCGGTGTTGGTATCCGTTCAGAAAAGTATCGTCTCTACCAGGGGTAGAAGAAGCTAAAACAGATTCAGACGCCAGCTCCTTTTTCTGAGGAGCCCTTTTTTTATAGCAAATATGGTCTAAGAAAGCCATATCGAACTAAGATAAAGCTACACTTTTTGAAATATAATCGTGAATCATTACATTTATTAATTAATACAATATTTGATTAAAAGTAATTAAGTCTTGCTCCAGAGTGGCATTCCTAAAGAAGACTCGACTGGTAACAGCATGAATAACTAACTATGCAATACATTCTAATATATGATCGACGCAAAAATTTATAATGGCATGTTTGTTATTCTGATTTAATAATACATGTGATACAGACAAACATTAAAAATTACATACTGTACTCGTTATTTTTTTTAAAAAGAAGTAGGAAGTTTCCACAAGCGAACTTTAAAAAAATATATATTCAGTGCTAAAAAAGATATATTTACCACTGAATTTGAAAATTCAGGCCCCATGGTGACCGGGCACGCTGTATTTTTCTACCCCAGATCTCAACCCTAGTCAAAATTGTTGTGCTTGTTAAGGGGACATCGTTTTCTGCCGTCCTTCCCCACAATGTGATCGCATACTGCGCTGTGCGGATCCAAATATAACCTCACCACGTGCTGTACGACCTCCTGGACAGTGCCACGGTCTAATATTGTTCGCATCTCGTCGTGCGTATATACAGTAGACAAGTGTTCCAAGTTGTCTGAACTGAAATCTTTGGTTGAAATTAGAATTCAGCAAAGTGCACTGCGCCAAAATATTTTGCGTTCGACTACAAAATGCCAGTATCGTCGCGAGAGATTTTCGGGGTGTTAGGGGGTGACTTTCTCGCAAACACCCAAACGTCAACCACTCTTCCACGTAGTACTCCCTGGACCGCATTCTTGTAGACTAACGAAGCTCTGGCGTCCGGACTCACGGCCAGTATGATCCTCTGTGTGAAGAGACCAGACATTTATAACAAAACGGGACGTTTTTCGTATTTTCCTGAAGGAAAAACGGGAAGGCAAAATGTACACATTTTTATATAGAAACTGTTTCGTAATAGATACTTAGGTAAAAAAAAAACAAAAACTATTTAAATCTCTTATCTATATATATTAAAATGTTTGTTTGTTCAACAATAACTCTCGAACGCCTGGAGCGATTTCAACCAAATTTGGTACACGTATCACTTGCAACCTGGAAATAAATACTGTGGGGGTAAGACACCTAGGGGTGGGGTGGGAAGGGGTGACATGTAAAAATAATCGAGAACAACCTACAGTGTGTCCGTAAAGTCATGGTGCACTTTTGACTGGTCACAGGAAAGCAACAAAACAAGATAGAAATGTGAAATCTTCACCAAATAAAAGGAAAACTCTCCAAGTTTCTTACCTATTCAGTGCAGTTCGATGTGGCCTCCATTTGTTGCCCAACACACATCTAAACGATACTCAAGTTCTTCCCACACACGGTTAAGGACGTCTGGTGTAACAGAGTGAATAACGTCTGTGATTCTCTGTTTTAAATTATTAATGTCGTTGATATGTTCACTGTACACATGTTGCTTCACATAACCCCACAAGTAAAAGTCTAAGGGCATCAGATCTGGGGATCATGCTGGCCACAGCTGGGGGAATGTTGTATCCAGAAACTCACAAAAATTGTTGGCGTAGTGTGGAGGCGCGCCGTCATGTTGAAAGATGACACCTTCTGGAAATTGTGGCACTGCATACATTTCCAACATGTCAAGGTAGTTGTTTGCCGTCACAGTCTGCTCCGCAAAGAAAAATGGGCCTATCACTTTATCATGCATCAGGCCACACCACACGTTCACTTTAGGGGTGTTACGTTCGTACTCAACGTAGGCACGAGGATTTTCAGCAACCCATATTCGGACGTTATGGCGATGAACATGTCCCCAGACATGGAATGTCGCCTCATCGCTAAACACAATCTTCTGCAGAAATCGTTCATCATTGTCGATCTTATGAAGCATATCCACTGCTGCGCAGTTCGTGGTGTTGCGTCATCACCTGTGTGCGCACACTCTTGCGCATCATAGTACTGAAACTTGGAGAGTTTTCCTTTTATTTGGTGAAGATTTCACATTTCTATCTTGTTTTGTTGCTTTCCTGTGACCAGTCAAAAGTGCACCATGACTTTACGGACACACTGTATATAAAATTCCGCACAAACATACATCCGTGACTCTATGCAATCCGCACAACGATAGAGTTTCTCGGGTTGTCTAACATTCAGGCTGTGTTGCGAATGGAATCCATAGTTTTCATGACACTCACAATGCGGTTCATCTCCAAGTTCATCACCTATCGGGATGGTGGATGAGAGGGGGTGAAAATTAAAATGTAAAAAATGACCTAGGTTATTGTCGAATCCATAGTTTTCGGAGTCGCTAAGCTAATTGGTGACATTCACGATCACATTTAAAATTAGTTATATTTTACACTATAGTTAGAATTCATTATTTTCCTGTCTAACACAAGATTGGGATAAATAAATACCTGGCCAATGCCGGGTAATCAACTAGTAAGTAAATAAATGCTGTGTAAATAACACATAATATGGTGATATGCACTGTACTCCAACCAAGCATTTCCTTTGGAATTTGAAGTCATTAATTGATATTTTGCCGATGAATGGATCTTTTCCAGTACATTCATTATTTTCAAATAATATTTAGTTAAAGTTTTCACGCCTGTGATTCAAGTTCACCGTATTAATCAACATAGCCTTCAAAGTTTGTACTGAAAGAGCGTTTTTGCTACTTGTCCACAAACCACTCGTTCAGTTGGGACCTTGGTTCCACGTAAACAGAAAGGCAACCCCAATATTTTAAGAAAATTGGAATATTGCACATTGTTGACATTGAAATGTGAAATAATTTCTACCCAACAATGCCATAGTTTATAGTGATACTAGAGAAAGTGTATTGTTGCAGTAATTCTATGGCAATAAGTCATAAGAGGGACATTTTGGTGTCCAATTTTACTTTCAAGAAATTGAGACAGACTCAAAAAAGGGACTGTCACATCAACTTTGAGGGACATTAACGGCCATTACATAGTTACTGTAATTTAGAGTTTTTAAACTAATAATGGACGCAAGTGCGATATTTATAAACATTATTTATCGGGACGTTTTTGTATGTTAACAGGCAGACGGTTAAGTTTTAAAGGTAGAATTATGTAAATGTTAACAGTACGGGTTACAGACGTAAACGAAGATTAGTAAAAATGACGGTATGCAATAAATTTCTGCTTCAACGTATAGTAGAATAAATTAATTTACCTTTTACGGACACCCTGTATATTTATTGTTTAAATGTACGCTTTTGTGTTTTAAAACTTTTCCAGGCCTTTTTTGAGAGGTAAGACATTAATTTTGAATGCCTAATCTGGGAAAATAATAACAGATCCTTCGCTGTGCATAAGTGTAGTGCCTATTTTATATTTTTCTGTGCTTTTTTGCTTACCTATTTGGAGAGTTGAGTGCCTATCAATCCTCATTCTGGTTATAAGACCTTGTCCTTCTTTACTTTCCTAATAACGATGTGATCACGGATAGAGTAAACAGTGTACGACGAAAAGTATCACATTGCAAGAGTAACAACTTATTTCATCTAACTCTCTAGCCTTCTTAAACCCGAAGATTTATGGCTGCAGCAACACAAGCCTTCCATCTAACCCTATCCCTGGCAAGATCAATCCAATCTTTTCTATCCTTACCGATTTCCTTTAGGCCAATCTTTTATTTTTTTATTTTTTTTGTAATATTTTGATACAGTCAGTAATTAAGTTGTAAGAATTCTTAAATATGTAATGACACCTTTTTTCTTCAGCGCGGGGACTTTATTTTTGGGTGGGCTCGTGCCCCACAGGCCCATATAATTTGGCGCCACTGGCTGTTGGCTTTATACCAAGTAAAAGATGAGACCAGTCATATCCGGGATCAAGTTGATGTGTTTTGAAGAGGGTTGCCCGCACGTTCGTCAAGTTTTCCAACTGTTAACCAAGGAGTTGAAAAATTTGGCATGGGTTAGGTCAGTTCATCGCACATCTAAGCTCCGTGAGATGGAAAGGGGGAGGGAGTCAAGGGGGCTTTTACCCCATCTGATATGGATAATGTACCTTGTGTGAGAGCCAAGGTGTGTTGAACTGTTCCAAGGGTTGGTATTTTTAGCAACGCACCTGGTGAAGACGAAAGTGCAATTGACGTCAATGCTTTTCCTTTCTTTGATTGGTCGGTAATGTTTTTTTTTTACAAAAACCAGGGCATCTTGTATCTGTGCGGCATAATTCGGGTAATTAACGTGCTTAATTATGCGAATTTGGCCTTAATTTCTATTCTAGGTATCGCGGGTACTGAAACTTTAAATTTCCTCGTGAAAGTTACGAGTGTCTGTTACCTATATTTTCTCTTGCACTCTTGTTCATATTATCAAACACTCCAGGATTGAATCGCATCCTGAAACTTGATTGATTTGGTTTATTTTACTTCGCTCTTTTTTCTGCCACTTTTGGCTAATTGCGAATATGAGGACGAGTGATGATATGACGACATTGATGAAAGGACGCTCACGAACAACCAGGCCGAGATTCGAACCCGGGACCACTGGCTTCGGAGCGCGCTGTGCTAACCACTCCCCCACGGAGGTCGGCTCCCGGGACTTGGTGTTCCTTTGTGATATCCCTCATCTGCGTCATATGATCATTACTAAGGCTTGGAAGTTAATCTCTCGCACTAAATTACCTTGAAATATTTTTAAATGGCCTTCATTATAAAAATTGACTTTAAAATAGCTTTCGCTCTTGAAAGCTTAATTTTTTTCATAAATTACAAGAGTAGTTGAATAATTCAATAACATATGATGTTTCGTGGTTTAAAGCGAAGGAAAAAGAGCACTTAAGTGTAGTTGACTTTATTTTTACTTTAATATTACCTAAAATACACCGCAGGGGTTTTCTGTATAAACCATTCACCTCCTTTCAGAGTTTGCCTTGTACGATATAGTAGTTGGTCAGCATCTGAAATACAATTGTGTTTCGCATCACATTATATATATTTTTTTGTTGTTTGTGAATAATTTTAATTTAAAATCATAGATCAAAGCGATAATAGTAGCCACCAAGAAACCTGAAAGTGGACTTTACTCAATACTCAATGTATTTTAAGTTTTCTGGAGGAAAATAAATTTACCAAAAATATTTAATCCATTGCCAGAGATTTCAGTGGAAAATAATACTGTGCTTTTGCATTGACCATATTTTCGATTAATGTAAGTTATGCTAGCAAATGCATTTAGAGTTCATTGGAGGCACATAGTGGTTCGGATCCCACTTTAAACTGTAGGTCCAGTCCCGATTAGCCTTACTGTGCATAAAGTGGACTGAAAACACCAAATCAATCAATCAAAGCATTTAAAGTTCACGAAAGAACAGGGAAGGAGAAGAGAGAAACCTCAAACTGATATAAAATGAAGAAAACAAACTATAAAAACCACTGAAAATACAAAATAAAATCAATGTTTTCTCTAAGCCAATGGAAACTAACATCGTCGCCTTGTAATCAAGGTTGATTGATTTGTTTTATTTTACTTTTCTTCTTGTGCCACTTTTGGCTAATTCGCGAAAATGTGGATGACTGATGATATGATGAATGGACACTCACAAATATCCATGCCCAGGCCAGGATTCGCACCCAGGACCCCTGGCCTTGTAGCGCGATGTGCTAACCACTCTTTTTTCTCAATTTTCAGTTTTTCTCATTTGAACAAACACAAATACCCATGCCTTACCCGGGACTCGAACCCGGAACCCCTGGCGGCGTATCGCGCTGTGCTAACCACTCCGCCACTTGTAATCAAGGGGTACCAGGTTTGACATCCGGTGGATTCACATAGTGGGAAATGTTTTTGTATTTGAGGAATTATCATTTTCAACTGCCTTCATGTTGGATTTGCAAATGATTCATGCTTGACTCAACATTGTTGTACAGGAAGTTCATTTCGTTCATTTATTAGGCATGTTGCTCAATTGTTCTATTATCGTTGTAATTAAACGTTTTTTTATGTCAGATATGATTTTTTTACTACAATGCAGTACTCAAAACATGATGATATCTTGCGTTTCCTCTACACCCCCACAAATAAATTGTTTCCAAAAGAGGTTATCGTTTATCAGGAAGTTAATACGCATTATGGTTTGTAAACGGCGTAAATGTGGCGCCGTGTATACTTGTCAGAGAATCTAAGATAAGAAAACAATGCGCGATAAACTCAGGTTCCCACCTAATCTATAGAATTTGCCTGAATTACATAATTTTCTTGTCCCATGATGAGTAAATGCGATTTGATTGATCTTTTTCTTAGTAAGTGTGGCCATGTGTGATTTCTAAAAACACCATGTTGAAACACACTGTGTAGCCTACATGATGTCATTGTCTTTGCATGAGGAATAAGGAATTTTGGAGCATAGTCTTGCAAATAAGGAATTCTGTATTGCATCAGCACCTCCCTAAGCAGTGGGCAGTCTCTAAGTAGCCCGATCTTTCAAAATACCAGACCTCAGAGCTTTAGATAGCGATGCAATATGTTCATTAGGCCTTTTTCTTTTTGTTTTATCATCTTTGTACGTTTATCGCATCTATAATTCTTTGTAGCCCGCTTAGTGATTCGAGCCCGTTCAATTTACTCTACCGAGGGATCGAATCCTGGCCTGGGCGTTCTTTGTCATTTCATCACTTCCATCTTGGGGTGTAAGGGTTTACCTTTTGAAAAGGCACACAAATGTCAACGCCACTTTCACGTAGTAGCTACAACCCGACGTCAGTCGAGCAGGCCAACAAGTCTCTGGCGCCTGGACGTATGACCAGTATAATCCATGTAGGGCTGTATTCTCCTGTGTTTTGTCCATATATGTGCTGAGTGCCCCTTTACAGCCTCAGCGTTTGACTGGGCAAGGAGATTTTAGTTCTCAGAGAGAGACACTGGCGTACGCCCCTCCCCGAAATTTTCAAATGAGAACATTAAAGATCTCGGGAAAAATCAAAGTGGTAGCTGTAACCCCGCCTTGATTTTTTTTTTTTTGTCTTTGAACCATCTTTAAAACGAAGATTCAAATATGGTCATTATGAAATATTTTTACAGTGTATCGCACCCCTTTAGAATGCGGCTATGTAATTTCTATGTTTAGAATTCCAGCGCCCTCCGAAAAAACCCTGCGTACGCCACTGGAGAGAAATATCGATTTTCCGTATAATGTGAAGGGTGGAAATAGCCTAAGTGCTGAAGTAGCCATAATTTTAAGTTACAAATAAGAAAAATCAGTTCTATCTTATCACTCATTTTCATCTTCGCAATTAACCAAAGGTGACAAAAGATAAGTAAAATAAATCAATAATGTATTTGGAAGAATATTGGAACTCCTTTCGTCCATTTCTTGGTTATTTTTCCTTGTGCTTTCATTAATGTTCTTTCCTGTGATGAAAGAGACTCCGTGTGAATTCCTCGAGAAAAGCGGCTTTAACCAGTACTAACTAATCACCTTCGTAGATAACCGGAACTATAAGCCTAAGAAACTAGTTGAAAGCTGTCAAGGAAATCATTCTGCGCGCCATAAAAGTTCCATCTGATCTGTCAAGTGGCTGTGTTCATCTCGCTACCGATGGTTCCAGATTCGACTCCTGATCTCGGCATGAATGTGTGTCTTCGAATGTCCCTTCGTCAATTCCATTCATCTTGATCGGTCCGAATAGCCGAAGGTGGCAGAAAAGCGACACGAGAAAACAAAAAATGCAACCAAATGAACTCGCGTGTTATCTTTCGTCAAAAAAACATGCATGCATCCTTACATGTTGTTGCATAACTTTAAGAATCATTCCACGCACGCACACGCACGTAAAACGAGCATTCGTTCATGTGCGTTCTGTAAAATTGACCTCCAGATATCTTCGGGAACAAGGGGTCATGACTACTTCAGTGACGTTAGCAAGGACGCGCATTGTCCTTATCATTTGCTTACTTTGTGCGTCAATCTCGGGTCATTTCGTTTTTCGGTTGGCATTGTTAAAGGGCCAATGTGCGATAACACTATGGCTACTTTTGTTATTAAAGAATCCTCGAGAATAATAATAAAAAAGTAGCCTTGGCTATAGTTGAATCTACGTTTCAGGAATCTGAGGTAGTAAAATGTAAAGATGATTGGTTGGTTCATAGGCGCCGACTCCATGGGGGCTCGAGTCCCCTTCCAATGTTAACGATGTGGGGGCAGAGCCCCCAAATAATTTTGTTTAAGAGGATCTAATGTATTATTTTGCTTCTCTTGTAAAGTTTACTCTGAATTGTGCCACATGAACTTAACTTTAAATACACATTTGAAACGTTCTAGACCATCAACTTTGGGGAGCTGAGACCGCTAAACCATCAACTTTGGGGGCTATGACCAGAGACAGCAAAACACATGACTTATTACTATATACTAAGTATATAATTATGAGTATTGTTAACATTTTTACTAAAGAGTTTCAAAATAAGATGTGCATGAACTAGGAGAGTGGATGGGACGTTCGGGCCACAAATGGCTCTCACATGACGTTCAGAACGAGATAATTGATATATTAGGAAGATCTGTTTTGCGCTCCGTGGTAGCAGATATTAAAAGTCGGGAATATTTTGCTATTATGGTTAACGAAACTTGTGACATATCCATCCGTGAACAATTGACATTTTGCATTCGAACTGTAAATAAAAATTTTAATATTTTTGAGGAATTCATGGGCTTTTAGGAGAGACCGAACGCTGAGGCCAAAACTTAAAAAAGAGAGGGAGTGAGTCATTCATTAATTTATTTCAGTGATCAGAGGCCCCCCCAATAATTATGACAGTCGGCGCCCCCGGATGGTTGATCGATTTGGTGTTTGAAGTCCACTTTATGCACAGTAAGGCTAATCGGGACTGAACCTAAAGTTTAAAGCGGAACCGAACCACTATGTGCCTCCACCTGGTATCGAACCCGGAACCCCTTGATTAAAAGGCGACTGCGCTACCACTGCGCCATCGGAGAGCCTGAAATGTAAAGATGAAGTGTGCATTACCCTACAAGGTGGATTACAATCCTGCATTAGTCGCTACCGTGCATGAAAGTGCGCATGCGCGGACTGGACGAGTCCACTGGAAAAATAGGAGCGATGGCTGCAAGTGATTTTGTTCCATTTCGAGATTGTGCGTTACGAGTTGTAAGAGCCATCCCAAAGCCCATCACACAAGAAACGAGCGAGCGATAATAAGAAAATCGATTCCATAAAATCGAAATATCAATCTGAAACGCGGGGGGCGTAGTTTCGAATCTAGGACAATTGCGATGATTTTGACGGTGAAGGTCATTTTACAAATTAATGGTAGGACAATCGAGACGATCAGGATGACCAACCCACAGGTGCACCTAACCTAACCTAACCTAAAGGTGGTTGTAATGTAAGTACATTTACAAGCTACCTTGCCAGCAAGGACACCCGCAGGACAAAGTCACATTTTTTATTACTACTACTATTATTATTACTATTATTATTGTTGTTATTACTGCTATTATTGTTTACTATTGTTTTTTATTATTATTACATTACTGTTACTACTACTACTACTACATATGTTTTTAAATTACATACATTTGTAATTTGCATAACTGTATACTTAACATTAATTCTTGTAGGACAAAAAGCTGTTTTTTATAGTTTGATAATCAGTGTAAAATAGACTGTAAGATTAAATGTAATCCTACTTCAAATAATAATAATAATAATAATACGAGGCGCATCCAGAAAGTAAGTTTCCCTATTTTTTTCCCGTGAAAGTAAACATAATGTGTAGTGTTGCCCACGAGACGAGACTTTGGTCTGTCTCGTCCCGTCTCGTGAAAATGCTGTCTCGTCTTGTATCTCGTCTCGAAAATATTCGTTTGTCCCGTCTCGTCTCGTCCCGTCTCGTTTTGTCTCGTCTCGTCTCGTAAAAGTGATCCGGGATATCATGCCAACAAAAGTCAAAAGTAGCAGAAACACAAAATAGTTTTCCGGAAAGTGGGATAAAGCTTCAAATATTTTACCCATTGCGTGGTTAAAATAAATAAGGTTCGTTAATCATGAGGACATTAATATTAAAAATGCAGTTTCTTGGTTACTGATTGCTAGGTATCTTATGAAATCTACCTTGTGTTTTTCTCGCTTCCATACAACTGTCTATCCTTTTGAAATGTTTTCCCCTAGACTATCTTTCTATCTGAATGTTGAACTTTCGTGCACTATGAAAATTTACCTTTCTTCTTTAAATTCTAAATTATTATTATTATTACATGAAATGTTACAAAGATGGTACAAGAATAGTAATATAACAGGTACGAATATTAGCTAATATCTAGCTTACGTGTAGTTAAGTACGCCAAAATTTGCATAAAAACAGCTGTGCTGGCAAGGAAATTAATGACAAAAAAGGTGATTAATTGAATATTTGCTGAATAACAAAAAAGGATGTTAAATCCAGTTGACGAAAAAAAAGTTCCTAATTAATATTTCTGTACATAAATCTTTATTGATATGCAAAGCCGTACGGTCCCAATAGAATCCTTGTTCGGCAGGAATAAGTAACCCTCGATTATGCTAAACAAATATATTTTTTGTTAAGCTAGAGCAAGACCCCAGGCGGATGCAAGTAGCCGTTCCTGCAAAAGTATCTGTTTCACGAAGCGAAGAAACGTGACAAAACCACCACGTATGGAAGGCAAACCTGCATTTATTTTATATCGCACATTTACAGATCCGTGTCTCCTCAAGTTATAAAAATCCAAACTTCAATGACTTTTTAGACATGCTATAGTTGAGAAAAATATGTTTAGATGCACCAAAAGTGCATAATTATCAGATTATGCATATAACGTGTTATTGGAATCAACCTATTTGTGTAAATTGGATGACTCCCCGATGGCGTAGTAATAACGCCGAGGTCTTGTAATTAAGGGTCCTCGCGTTCAATACCCAATGGAGGCACAAAGTGGACCGGCTCGCACTTTAAACTGAAGGTCGAACTGAATTCTCGTTTTATCTGAACTTTTAAAAAACGTGCAAAATACAACCACCCTTTCTCATGTATGTGTGAAATAATCCCACTCTGTCTCAGAAAACCTCTTCCTACGATCAAATGTCGGAAACAACTCTCAAGTCTCAACAATTATAAATTTATGCTTAAATTTCCTATAATTTATACAAACAGTAGCACATATCATGTCCTTTGGTGCAACACTGTCAACAGCTAATGTTACTTTACTCGTCCTAATGAATTTACTTCCAACCAGTGACGGGGCGCCAGGGAAATGTGAACGGGGGGGGCGGAAGGGGGCAAGAAAATATTGTTGGGGGGCAGTCACAGCGCCCGAAAACACTACACATATAACATATATAATAATATTTATAATTATTATTATTATTATTATATGCATGTATGATGTTTTGTGTTTTTCCCTTGTTTAGAGTGGACGTTTACTGCCTAAATTTTCTTGATTACGAGTTTATTCCATATGATTCTATTTAATAAAGGCATTAATTCTTTTTTATTCGTAAGTTGCATTGCCTCGTGTGGCCTATTTCAGTATTCGAAGACATTCATAATTTTATAGTTCATCGTCTTTCATGAGATGAAACTACTGATATAAATATTCAAGTTATAAGATGATAATATAAATGACGAAAAAATGTGCTTCGAAGAGTTTAATTTTCTTGAAAATGAACGTGACGTTGGAAGAAATTAATCTTCTTAAGTATTAGAAACAATGAAAGTCACTTAGTAAAGTGCAATTCTCCTGTAGGAGAATTCTGCTCTATGTGCTTTGGAGAACACATTGCCCACCTTTGGTACGTCCAGGACTTGACATTTCTTCTCAATATCAAGGACAGCCATATGAGGCAGTTTGCATCCAGCATCCTGTTTCGAGCAAGCCCTTTCAAAGATATTAAGGACGAAAAGGTTCTTTCATATTCACACTCTGCATTGGAAACTGGAATTGTTACAGAGAACACAACTAGAGTGTGAACCTTGTGAAATGCCAATTTATATTTTCCTCGGATTTCAAAGAAATCCATTAAGTGGAGTGTTTCAGTGCCATCTTCGTAACGCAGAAGAGTTTTGGGCAAAATTTGTGTTTCACATTTCAGGGAAATGTTATCACAGGATAAAAAATCTGAAAAAGTAATATTCTGACCCTGGCATTACTTACTCTTACTCTACCACTCCAACGTATGTCTGTGCTACACAATTGCAGGCACCTATGGAGTTCCTGGGAAGAAGTTCTTCGACTTTGATATGTACGAGAAAGAGCGAACCTGCCCGCGATGTGTTTTGAATCGAATTTTAAGTGTAATTTGCATTTTAAGGTTCAAGTTCAATACATTTCCGAATAATATCCCCTCATTTTGAAATTAACTTCAAGAGTATCGAAGAAATTCCCTTTGTTAAGGTTTGCCTCAGGCTCATCATCTCGAAATTGAAGTCCCTGAATAGTAAGAAACCGCGATGAATCCACAAAAAACTGACATGTAGTGTCGGTTTTTCTCCGATCACCTTTGCTCCCGGGTTCAATACCCAGTGGAGGCACTTTAAACTGTAGGTCCAGTACCGATTAGCCATACTGTGCATAAAGTGGACTTAAAACACCAAATCAACCAACCCGCCAAATCTTGAATCAACTTTGAATGTATTTTACTAATTAGCTTTGTCACTAACGACCCACGATTAGAATAATCTGTCCGTACTACAGATGATGTGTTGTGGTCCTCAAAATATCCGTGATGTTTTAAAACCATCCACATTCAACGCTTTCTCCCAGTTCTTAAAACTGTTTAAAACTTAGGTTAATCGCGACGATTACAGGAAGTAAATTAATGAGAAATCACCTATGCCCAGGTCAGCGCTGTAATCTTGAACGAAAGTCGCACACACACATTCGAATATATACTAAAACAAAAACAAATTTTGTCAAGTTGGTATTATAAGCAGGAAAGTGATATCATGCAGAATACACCACTTTGAAAAGGTGAAAATCGTCATACTCTTATAAATGAACTCTCTTATTATTCGATATTTAATTATCTTCAGTTGGGGGCACGGGGGGGGGGCGAAGTGTCTGATTTGGGGCGCCCCCTACCCCCTTTGGCGTCGTCACCGCTTCCAACCCTCTAATAACTTCACTGCCGATAGCCTCAGCTTTGAAATGGAAGCTTGCGTGTCGGCGAATAATACAAAGGACTTGTTTATCTTACAAGGAGTTCACTGTCTTTCTTTCATTCAAAGTCTGCCGTTTTCCATTTCCCTCAGCTTTTCCTAGCAGCCGAAAAGAATCCTAAGTGTCCCTCGTATTATTGTTCCTGCAAAACTTCCTGTCCACAAGCGAAGGAAATTACAGAATTTTTATTGCCCCTCCCTTGCGTCAACGTTCATTCCTAGGTCTGGATTTATGGCACTTACCCGCTACTGCAGGTCAACCTCGCCCCTGAAGCAACGGTGTCCATTGTTCAAAGCGAAACCTCTGTCAGTGGTGAGCGGCGAAAAATAGTCTCGGAATACACTCTGGCCGTAACCAGGCAGGTGGTGAGCTGAGCTCCACCCCCCCCCCCCTTTTCCTGGCATTGCTGTCAGCTTCCTTCTGAAGTTTGATAAAAAACTACTTTGTGAAATTTGTTTGGTAACGAGTGAAAATGGAGACAGTAGATACTACATGTATTTTGCTCAAAAACTTGGCTAAATTCACAGAATAAAAAGAACAGATACAACATTCGTTCATCTGATTTACAGAAAGGCTAATCTTGACTGGACCCACAGTTTAAAGTGGGATCCATATCACTATGTGCCTTCACCGGGTATCATACCCGGGACCCCTTGATTACAAGGCGACGACGCTATCACTGTACCATCGGGGAGTCCCCTCATAGAACAAAGTTTAATCCTACGACAATTATACAGAACTTAGTTACCTTCCTTCACTTGAAATCTATTCTATTGTATTTCAGCCTCAGTATTTCGATATTACAATCCAAGGAATAGTATTCTCCGTAAATAAAAATAAAAGCATTGGAAATAATATTTAAACGGACGTAAAATAATCGAATCCAACCACCTGTGGAATGCCTGAGGGAAACAACAAGAATTTTCTCAACAAAGACATTTCCGAAATTTCCATAACATTCTAATAATTTCGCAACCCGTGCAAATAATCATGTGTTAAAATCTTGTCATGGTTCCCTGTAAACACTAAAATCACCAAATTAGTTCTTTCCAAATTTCCCGTATTTTCTCCTCCTCTTTAGCTCTCAGCTGCTCGGAGTGGGATAATGCAAGATTAGTTGTCCCTAATTATCTCCTTCTCTTAGTCTTGCTAATATCTTGGACTCCCTAATAACTTTCCCAACAACTCCTCATCAATTTGTACTGGCATGTTTGCTACAATACTCGAAGGTAGAATTCTGTGTACGGTGAGTGGATACCGTGACAGAGAAACGAAAATCGGAAGCGGAGGTAAAGCAAGGATGTGTTCTGTCACCCCTGCTCTTCACTATATATATTATATAGTGGTGTATATAGAGAGTGAACAAGCAGACATCCACAAGGTGGGGACGACAAGGGTACCGGTGCTCATATTCGCAGATGATATGGTTCTGATCTCAGAGACAAATGCCGGCCTACAAAGGGTTCTGGACGGGTTGGAAAAATACGTACAGCAGAGAATCCAAACTGCAAGTAAATCTCACAAAAACAAAAATTATGGTGTTCACAAACGGATATGTATATGGAAAAGACGAAAGGTGGACTTTCAGAGGGCAAGAATTAGAAAGGGTAAAAATAATAACATACTTGGGACTAGTTCTCTTTATGGCAGGGACGATATACATTTTGTGGAAAACTGTATCGTACATTATTAATAGGGTCAGTAGGGTACGGGAGGGAGATATGGGGAGCAAAGGGGGGGGCCATGTACTAAACAGAATCCAATGCACATTTTACAAGAGGGCTTTGCATATCAGCATGGGCGCTGCAAACTACGGCGTACTACGGGAACTTGGACTGGTCAGGAAGCATACGTGGGATATGTTGAGAAGGGTTAAATACTGGGCGACATAATATCGAGAAGGGAGAACTCGGTAAAATGGCAAGCGCTGATGCAACGGGTACAAGGGGAGAAAATGGGAACATGGGCGAAAGAGATCAGAGGCAAACTATACGAAATTGGACTGGGATGGATATGGGAGGGGGGGACACGTCGACCAGGGGATATTGCAATTAGTGAAATAAAGATTAGAGTATATAGATAGGCAGGAAATAATAGCGGAATGTGAAACTTAGAGATCGCTCGAACTCCAAAGAAGGGAAGTTCCGGGAATGGGGACAAGTAGCGTACATCAAGAAGGTGAGCATGGTGGCAAGAAAGTGGTTGACATGGATGAGGCTGGGGGATGGAGAGACAAGACAGTAAAAAACGAGGAAGGGAGATATAAATGCGTATTACGCAATGGTAATGATAGGCCAGAACATTTAATCTTATGTCAGGACACGCGCGTTCTGCAGGAGGAGAAGCTACACAACATAAGCTTGGAGAAAGTGTTCGAATCAATTGTAGTGCAAAGGAGCATGGAACTATTGGAAAAAGTGGGGGTGTATTTACAAACATTTAGGGGGAAAAGAAGTGCTGTAAAGAGACGGGATAAGGAAGAGGAATAAGTGTTAATTTACCAGAACTGCTATGTTAACATCTATACGGAATGTAACGGATAGTGTAGTCTGTAGGGAATCATAGTTATGTAATAAGAATAGATGTAGTGCGCACAGCCTATGGCTCGCACACGAGAGGAACCAATAAATACTTATACAATGTTTTTCCTACTTCCTTAAAACATTCACTTCTGTACAACCTTTGATGTAAAAATTAAATAATAATAATAATAAACCATATCCGTCGGTCCGTTTATCTTTCCAACTTATAGAACTGAGACTATGTTTACAAGATAAATTTCGGACTCAGATACTCCACGATGTCTTGGCCCCTCCTTCCACCTTCTCTACCTGCCCTTTTACTTGATGTTATTCACAATTGTTTTAGTATCTGGAGTGCCATCGTAACATAATAAAATTATTAATCTGGAATATTTTTTTAAAAAAATGGGTAGTATTGCTGTTTCGAAAGAGTATTAAAAATAAGTTTAGGTCTTCAATTCATTCATTACTCTCTCTAGAATAGTTTTCTTTTGACTTAATACACGCTTATTATCGTTTCTAATTTAAATACTTTATTCCAGGCAAACAAGTATTTGCAACTGATTAAATATTTTGCTTCTATTTTTTTCGAGACATTCGAGACGAGACGAGACTTTTCAAAAGCCGTCTCGTCTCGAAAACGAGACGAGACAGGCATTCCGTCTCGTCCCGTCTCGAATTTCAAAAGCTTTGTCCCGTCTCGTGTCTCGTCTCGTTTTCGAGACGAGACACGAGACGAGACGGGACATGTCCTGTCCCGTGAGCAACACTAATAATGTGCCGTGTAAATTGCGCATGCGCAGCAGAGCTAAGGCGTATCAATCATATGCCAGGCGGACAGATCCCGCCCGGCACCAGTAGCGAGGCAGCAGTGGTCCGAAGTGGAAGCTCGTATTCCTTCTCCCGCCGCATGCGAGGTTCGGTCGGTGATAAAGTTCCTGAATGCACAAAGCATTGCGCCAATTGACATTCATCGTCAGCTCTGTGAGGTCTATGGGCCGAACATTATGAGTAAGCAGATGGTGCGTCGCTGGTGTCGGCAGTTTTCGGAAGGTCGTCAAAGTGTCCATGATGAAGAGCGCAGTGGGCGTCCGTCCCTCATCGCTGATGATCTGGTTGAGCTGGTGCGGCAGCGCATCGTAGAGACCCGTCGCTTCACGATTACGGAGTTGAGTAGCTTTTTTCCGCAGATATCGCGATCCGTGTTGCATGAGATTGTCACGCAGCGCCTGCTGTTCAAAAAATTGTGTGCCAGGTGGGTGCCGAAAAACCTGACACCCGAACACAAAATGAAACGTTCATGAGCAGCATTGACATTCCTGCAACGGTACCATGATGACGGCGATGATTTCCTCGACAGGATCGTCACGGGCGATGAGACGTGGATTTCGCACTTCACCCCGGAAACCAAGCAGCAGTCAATGCATTGGCGGCATAGTGGATCTCCGGTCAAGAAGAAATTCAAACAGACGCTGTCGGTACAGAAAGTGATGTGCACCGTGTTTTGGGACAGGAAGGGCATTTTGCTCATTGACTTCCTCCCCAGAGGTGAAACGGTGAACGCTGACTATTACTGTGAAACACTAAGGAAATTGCGACGTGCCATTCAAAACAAGAGGCGTGGCATGCTTACTGCAGGTGTTGTGCTCCTCCATGACAATGCTCGTCCACATACGGCTCGGCGCACAGCAGCTGTTTTGACGGAATTTGGCTGGGAGTTTGATCATCCACCTTACAGTCCTGATCTGGCTCCCAGCGATTTTCACGTTTTCTTGCACCTCAAGAAATTCCTGTCCTCCGGTTAGCGTTTTGGCAACGAAGAAGAGCTGAAGACGTCTGTCACACGCTGGTTCCATTCACAGGCGGCAGAGTTCTACGACAGTGGGATCCAAAAGTTGATACCACGATACGACAAGTGTCACAATTCCGGTGGTTGCTATGTTGAAAAATAGCTGAACCTTTGCTGTACCTGTTGCCAATAAATGGTTTCCTGAAACTGTGTTTTTTTTTAAAAAAGAAATAGGGAAACTTACTTTCTGGATGCGCCTCGTAGTTGCTGTAACTTACGGTCTGTAAGTCACAGAAAACAATTCTTTTTGTTGTGAAATATTTATACAATTGCACCATTCTAATTACATTAACTCTTTCCAGAAATCTCAGGGGGGGCACCACTTGCCAGTCTCAAGCCTGGAGGAAGTGTGAAGAATCAGTATTCAAAAATATCAATATTTCACATAATTCTCGTGTAAGAGATATTGTACGGGGTGTTAAGTCACCCTTCAATTTGATAGAAGATTAAAAATGTAATCGCAATTGTCCACCCACAATTTCACTTCTAACTGTGTTCATCGCAATTGTCCGGCTACCACATTTCTACCTACTTCCCTTTTCGTGATTGGACCCGTCCACTCCAGATAGGCTCGTCTTCCATGGTCGAGCAGTAATGAACGTTTGTGATACGTATTATGTCGATGTTTAATTATTTTATTAGGTGGGTGTTAAGGATGGAGTTCTGTGTGAAGATGTATATTTTTGAGATATTATTTATTGTTTTGATGTAAAAACGAATGTGTGTGCATTTTATTATTATGTGGTTACTAATATAACAAGTGCCATTAAAGTAAGTCTAGGATAAGCGTTTTTAGCGTCGCTTTTCTGCTAGTTTTAGCTACTTGCAATGATGAGGGATGATTAGGTGATATTGATGAAGGAACATTCATAAAGAATACCCATGCCTAGGCCGAGATTCGAACCAGGGATCTTTGGTGTCGAGATGAAAGCTCTAAACGGGCTTGCCCACCGAAACGGCGTAGAGGATATGGCCTGTTTCGGCCCCAAACGGCCTACGCCTTGAAAGTTAATGGGTGCTCGCGTGTTGTAGGCGCCGCAACCAAATTGCGCACACTTTAGATCCAGAATTGCGCACAAATCTCATTGACATGGTTTGCGCACAGATTTTGTTCGAACGTTGCCACTTTGATAGCTTTAAAGTCTGTGAGCAAAACTGTTTTTTTTTTCTTTAGACAAGAAGAGAGAGAGAAATTAGAAATAAAATAGTAAATCTCTTAAGGACTAAATAAAAAATATAATTTGACCAGTAAATGTAGCAAGTCAAGATACAATTTTCATACCAATTTACTCAAACTCAAAAGTTAGGTTAGGTTAGGGTAATGAGTGCACAACAAACACTTCTGTCAATCGAAGCTCGTGACCTTGGGTATATATACACCGACCATTACATTCTAGTCATCCTCGATGCTTATCTAATGCTACCCTTCCAGCAAAAACACGTGTAAGTCCACACACACACACACACACACACACACACACAAACACAACAGAAGTGAGTACGGCTTGAGAACATTTTACATCTGACATCACCACCTCATTTTTTTATGCGCAATCCTGTACATTGTGACAGCTTGTCAACGGCTTATCAGATACCACTGATCAAACTGGAAAAGTATGCGCAATGCGGCTGTAGCCTCAGGCCGCTGTAGGATGTTGCTTATATAGCCTAAATCCTCGGGTTCGAGTCCCGCCTTGTCCATTAGTGTTGTCTCTCTTCATTAATTTCAAGTAATAATCGCTCATCCTCCTGCCAAATAAGGCAGAAAGCAACGTGAGATAATAACGAAACATCAGGAGACGAGACCGAGAAAGATACAAGGATTTCAACTCGAGACGAGACCGAGACACTGAGAAGTCTCGTTTCATTTCGCCGGCCTCCGTGGCGGAGTGGTTAGCAGATCGCGCTACGGCACCAGGGATACCGGGTTCGAATCCCGTCCTAGGCATGGATATTTGATGTTTCATCAATTTCATCATGTCATCACTCATCCCCATCTTCGCAAATTATCCAAAAGTGGCCCAATAAGCGAAGTAAAATTAAGCAAATCCATCAATTAAGGTCCTATTTTGTGGGGAGCAGAATCAAACTTGGGGCATAACTTTGGGGGGGGGGGGTAGATTTGAAAATTTTCCATCCTAAATATCGTCCTGGATTATGTGCTAAATAATTGTTACATTTGCGAAATCACAAATATTATTGTGTATTCGCTCCTCAGGTCCTAGACGGTTAACAAACTTGTAAACTTTAATACACCTGAAAGTTTCGAGGGCTGGGGCAAGAACCCCCCTTGCTCCCGCCAATTTACGCCCGCAGAATTGAAATAACTAAGACTTTTGATCTTGTCGTTGACGTAAGAACATTATAGTTACAACCACGTCTACAGTTACTCCCCATGTTGGCATGATGCAGATCTCTCACCGGTTTTTCTTTGAAGTCACGGAGGATCTGCGCCTGGACCAGTTCTCGCTGCTGGGGGTTTTCAGACATCGTGCGTCAGGCTGTCTTCCCCAACTGGTTCTATTTTCGTTTATTGGGTTTTCCCATGCGAGCATCCGACCCGCGTTACGTAAATGTCTCGGACACTTCTACTGCTTCCAGGAGGCTCTTTTTTCTTCTTTTCTTTAGCTTCTAGCTTTGTTAACTGGCTAATTGCGATCGATTTACAGTAGTTATTTTAGTTTGCACTGCAACGTTGTTCACACACAACCAGAGTGCGAACTCATTAGAGACTAGTGGGGGGGAAGGAAGATCTTATTCTAGACACTTTATAATTTTATTAAGTACATAACAAAGTAGCAAACCAATTCCTTTTCTAATTCTAACTGGTTAAAGATGTCAATAAAATACGAAATAATTGAAGTGGTTTTATTATATAGTTTTTGCTTTATGTTAATATAAATGAATTAGATTTCATAGTTATTATTTATTGGCTTACATTCTTGTTTTACTTTTATTGTACGTATTGATGTAGATCCGTTATTGATCTTTAGAGAGAGAGAGAGGGAGAGATAGACTGTGTGTGTGTGAGAGAGAAACCATTCATCACTCACAAATACACTCACAGACATACATTATTATCTCTCGTTCTTTTGTCTGTTATTCTTAGTAAACTATTTTTGAAATCCATACAAATTTCTTGCATTTTGTTGTCATCACAAAAACTGTCCCCCCTCCTCCCTGCACACAACCTATTTTGCACTATTCCAAGAACTTATTTTTATTAACAGACTAGCTGATTACCCGGCGTTCCCCGGGTATATATTTATCCCAATCTTCTATTAGACAGGACAATAAATTAATTCTAACTATAGTGTAAAATGTAACTAATTTTAAATGTGATCGTGAATGTCACCAATTAGCTTAGCGACTCCGAAAACTATGGATTCGACACAAATCTAGGTCATTTGTGGCATTTTATGTTTCACCCCCCCCCCCCATGCCGATAGGTGATGAAGTTGAACCACATTGGGAGTGTCACGAAAGCTATGGATTCCATTCGCAACACCGCCTGAATGTTAGACAACCCGAGCAACACTGTCATATTGCGGATTGCGTAGTCACGGGTGTCTTTCTGCGCTGAATTTAATATCGGTGGTTCTCGATTATTTTTACATGTCACCCGTCACCCATTCCCACCCCATCCCTAGGGGTGCCAGGAGTGTCTTACCCCCACAGTATTTATTTCCAGATTGCAAGTGATACGTGTACCAAGTTTGGTTGATATTTCTCCAGGCGTTCGAAAGTTATGCCGGAACAAACATACATACATGCATATATATATATATATATATATATATATATATATACACACACACACACACACACACACACACACATCCATTTTTATATACGTATAGAGATAGATAGATTACCGGGGTGTTCTTTTGTGAAGGCACCCAGAAGTCCACCTTTCTTCCACGTAGTACACCCTGAACTGCAATTGTGCAGGCTAGCGAGGCTCTGGCATCTCCTGGACCCACACAGTCTTTATAATCTCTGTATTTCCTGTTGTGTGTTTATGGATGTCCTTTCATTTGTTTCATTTTATAACAGACCTCCGTGGCGGAGTGGTTAGCACAGTGCGCTACGACGCCAGAGGTTGTGTGTTCGAATCCCAGCCTAGGGATTGATGATGTTTGTGAGTTTCCCTTCATCAATTTCATCATATTATCACTGATCCTCATCTTCGCGATTAGCAAAAGTGGCAGAAAAGCGAAGTACAATAAACCAAGTCAATCGTCTTACAGGGTGGCTACTCACCGGGATTTCCTTGAATTTCGGGAATTCTGCGTGAATTATTTTCTCCTGGAATTATACGTGAATTTTTCTCCGTAGACGTGAAAAATTGCAGCTTTTATTAATCCAAATCCCATTGGGTCCCAGTTTCGATACCTGGTGAAGGCACATAGTGGTTCGGATCCCACTTTAGACTGTAGGTCCAGTCCCGATTAGCCTTCCTGTGCATAAAGTGGACTTAAAACAACAATTCAATCAATCAATCAATCCAAACCCCATTGAATTTATACATATTTATAAATACCCTGAAGCAAGTGTTTCACAGTTTAAGTTTTATTTTTATCGAGGATGGGAAATGAAATAAAGCTGATGGAAAATAAAACAGAATTCTATCAATCCGTTTACTATTTTATTGTCCATTGCAGAACAATCTATCTGGCAGACGGAAGATCGTTGCAAGATAAGATATTTTGAAGCTGATAGGTACATTTGAATTTGAAAATGTTACACAACTAACATTTTCTTGGTAGATTAGTATATCCCGTAACATTTGTAACTTGGGTTTGTATATTAATTTCGAGTCTGAGTATGTGAAGTTGCAAATTCACACCTTAAATTAAATATATATTGTGTAATTGAATTGAATTATAATTTTTGGATATATTGGAATCGCACAGATCCTTTGTATTGTTAATATATTTGTGGGAGGGGGTGAGGGACGGTAGTACATAAGAGTGAAATACAGAAAATATCTGCTTGTACCCTTGAATTTTTGGAAATTTCGCCTTGAAAACCGGGAATTATACTTGAATTTTATCATGGTCCTTGAGTAGCCACCTTACCAAATATTACAGATCTAATCAAATAGATTACCGCGACACAATAAACTGTTTTGTGCCTATGATTTTAGCCACTTGTGTTCCAGTCGTTATAGCATCTCACTGCCACGTAGGAGTCCCGAGTTGGACAACCACATAGATCCTTCCTTGTCAGGTGAGAATTTTCTCCCGCAACTTTTGAATCACCCTGCATATGACTACCACGAAATGGAATGGCAGTGTGCCACAAGTGGCAGGTGATCGCCGATGCGCATTACCCAAGTGTGTTTCCAATGACCTTTGCTTCCAGTGTATACAGGCTGCATCAGCATCACTTCGGTGTTCCGTTATTTGTGGATCATCTCACTCAGCTTTGGCATTATTTTGAGATTTCCCCGAAGGAAGATTCCAGTGGTTTCACGCGGAATGCGTGATGGTTAATCCACGATCGGAAATATTTCCTGCCTTTTTAAAACTTATTTTAACTCTGCTGATGTAAGGGGTTTTCCCGTGCTGGCATCGTTCGGTTTCTTTTCTGTAGGTCTCAATGTTACGACCTTGTTAATATTTTATACTACTTCGTTTACGATACGCTTTACAGAATTATATCGCCACATAATATGCACAGATGAATTGATTTGCTTTAAATCACTTCCCTTTTCTGCCACTTTTGGCTAATCACAAAGATGAGGATGAGTGAAGATATGAAATTGATGAAAGTACACTCACATGAAAGCTGACCTCCGTGGCTGAGTGGTTAGCACAGCACGCTACGACGTCAGAGGTCGCGGTTAGAATCCCGGCCCGAACATGGGTGTTCTCTGTGAGTGTCCCTTCATCATATTATCATTCATCATCTTCGCGATTAGCCAAAAGTGGCAGAAAAGCGAGGTAAAGTAAACCATATCCAACCAACTTACAAAGAACGCCCATGCCCAAACTGGGATTCAAACCCGGGACCTTTGGCGTCGTAGCGCGCTGTGAAAACCACTACGCCACGGTGCTCAGTATACATGTGTATATGTATAGACTTCCAGATTTTCTAACCATAGATGGGCAAGGATGTTAGTTCTCCCATAAAAGAAACAGTGCTCAACATTCCATCACAACTTGAATTTGAAATTGTAACGTCGTCCAAATGAATGTGACTCCATTCTTACTTTTAATTACCTTCTCGTAATAATAACAAAATCAAAGTACTGTTATTAATATGGAGTAGTAACCGAACCCAGGATATCATAGTTCTTACCCTCTGGTCTATTATCGTTGTGACTAACCCACATAAAAAGCAACGTAACGTAATTCAAGTACAATTAGTACGATTAATTAATTATTGATAATTTGGTTGTCGGCCATGAGTGTTCCTTTGTTTGCTCCTCACTAATTAATATACTTAATTATTTTCGTTGAAGCTAACGACCCTAAAGGTATATAAATATGTAAAATTCATACAAAAACGTACTATTTTTAAATCATTTATGGGCTTAATTGACATGTATACATTTTGTTGAAATTTATGAAAACTTTCGTATTTGTATTTTTTGTTATTTAGCGTCGTTTTTCTTCCAGTCTTGGCTAGTAGGATGATGTAGGGACACTCACGAGGAACACCCATGCCGGGACTCGAATCTGGGAACTTCAGTGGCAAGATCAAAAGTCAACCACGTCACGCGATCGTACACCGAGCCTACGATAAACACTTCTTCCTTCTCACATTCTCCCCTCTCTCTTTCTCTCTCGTACTACTTGTACACTTATCTCCCTTTTTCTTTATTTGTCTCTGAATTCCTTTCTTTCTCCATTTTATTCTCTCTCACTTTCTTTTTTTTCTGTATCTTAATTTTGTTCCTCTTACCACACACCTCTCTCTCTCTCTCTCTCTCTCTCTCTCTCTCTCTCTCTCTCTCTCTCTCTCTCTCTCTCTCTCTCTCTCTCTCTCTCTCTCCCTCTTTTTCTTTCTATCTCCATTTCCTTCCTCTTCCATCATCTCTTTCTTTCTCCCTAACTTACACTTTCATTTTCTCTACTTGTTCTGTCTATATCCCTCCTTCCTTTTCTTTCTCTATCTCTTCCTCTTCCTTTCTCTCCCCTCCATCTCAAGGGAGAGAAGAGAAGTCTGGATATATACGAAGAGACGAGCAGCTTTAAATGCAATGCATTCCCCTTGCGTGCTATGCCATACACCAATCAGTCGATTGTCTTTGGTGGCCTATGTTTCAGGATTGAGTGCTCTGCATTGCCTTAACCCCAACACGCTTTTAATCGTGACTGTACCCATCTTTTGCGACCTACATTGACGGGCTATTTTAGTAGCGGAAGGAGGAAGCTCAGGTGAGCGCCCTTAATGCAATTACCTGAATGTCTCCTCCGTCTGGGCAGGCTTCCCTTCCTACGGATGACTAACAGCGTCTCGATGCCCAACGAAAGCGAGAGTTATTCGCTCTGTCAGATATTTTGGAAAGAGAAAGGTGAACTGTAAGAACTGTGCGATATACCGATATGGAATCGATATTTTAAAATATTGAAGCGTGATATCGATATTAACCATAAGTCGATAATTTACAGTCTTGCTCTTTGGGTTTGATTGATTGCTTTGGTTTATTTGACTTTGCTCTTCTCCAACCGCTGGCTAATCGCGACGATGATGATAGATAAGTAATGCTTTGATTTAATTTTTGTTATTTAACGCGAGGATCAGAATGAGTGTTGATATGATGAAGCCCAATGTGCTAATCACTCCGTCACAAAGGTCGGCACTACACCCTGTACAGTGCAATATGCCATGAGGAAGATGTG
Source organism: Lepisma saccharinum (assembly GCF_977018435.1). Classification (NCBI taxonomy): domain Eukaryota; kingdom Metazoa; phylum Arthropoda; class Insecta; order Zygentoma; family Lepismatidae; genus Lepisma; species Lepisma saccharinum. Next base: position 12,939,430 of record NC_139254.1, on the reverse strand, counting down.
AAGATACAGTGACGTGTCTAAGGGAAGGGGGGTTGGTGGGGGTCATACCCCCCTTTGGCTCAGTATTAGAAAAGGGACGTGAAATGCAGGAAAATATATCAAAATGAGGACTTGACTACTAAAAGATGTATACTTAACGCCCCTCGCCTTTCGAAATTCCTCAGCACGCCGCTGTAGGTAGGGCTCCATACATTCGCAATCTCGTCCATTTGTCCGGTCGCCTTTACCAACCAGGGTTACCCCACACACACACATACTGATTTATTAACAGGCTGGATGAAACCCAGGGCCGCTATATGCAGGAACAATGCTGCAAGAATTCGAAACATGAAATTATCTCTCCTGGGTATCGAACCCGGGTTTCCAACATGGCACTAACATGCCTCTCTGCGTTCGAACATGGTACTACCAACGCACAAGTACCATCACATCATACGGCCTCCCCGATGATGATGTGATAACGTCGTCGGTTTGCAAGCAAAGGGTCCTGGATTTGATACCCGGTGGAGGCACATGGTGGTTCGGATCCCACTTTAAATTGTAGGTCTAGTCCCGATTAGCCTTACTGTGCATAAAGTGGACTTAAAACAAAGTTTCAAGCAAGTAGCATCACACACATACACTGCATACATACATATATATTGTGTGTAGCTCTGGTGGTTCCTTAGATATCAGTAACTGTACCAGACAAACGAATACAGTCGTCGTACAAGGATAATTACGGTTTATTTAATTAACAATGTACTACTAATTACATTGTTTCTTCACTTTTATATTATACCACCTGCTAATACGAATGTATACGACTAGAAACCAAGAGAGGGATTTTTCTGAACACTAACGGGAAATTTGGGTGTTTCACGAGGGGAATTTTCAGTCTCTGGCCAGGAATATCCCAGACGAGAGACGATCACGTGAGCCCGGAAATAGAACGCCATCACGGAAGGGCGTATATTGGCTGCTTTTCAAAGTGGCCATAAGGTCCTGCACCCATGACGTCCGCAAAGGATGTAAATTGCAGATACAGCTGCTAAAGTTAGAATCCTGTTCCTATTAATTCATCATTTTCGTTATAAACACCACTTGGGAAAATAATCACGGTGGAGCAGTTCTGTATCCATGGGGTTTGGTTCACTATTGTTTCTAGGGCTAATATTTCTCCTCTGTTTCCAGGTTAATGAGCAGCCTACAAAGGAAATGAGATCAGAAAAGGCCTTTGGTTTCTTTTGGGCGGTTTGACTTTTCTGTCTCTGTGCGTGTGTTTTTTCCTGACTATTATCTCCTTTTCGCCTTGTATATACAGTAAAACCTCGTTAATACGGACCCAGATAAGCCGGACTTCGCTTAATCCGGACAGGCAAAAGGGGAAAAAAATCAGAATGCAAGGTTTTAAATGTGGCTAGAAGTCAACAATCGCATTCGTCATATTGCTCCGTAACTGCTAAGAATACGCACATCCAACGTCCATGGGAGAACTTCCAAACGAAAAGGCCTATACCCTTTAAATGCACCATGATAAACGTGTTTTGTTTTAATGCACTTTCTACTGTTCTTTTAGGTTATTTCAGTTAATCCGGACTTTCGTTAAACCGGTCAACTTATCCCCACATTAGTCCGGATTAACGAGGTTTTACTGTATCTTTTTCACCACCACCTCTCTCTGCCGCGCCAAGGGCCTCGGGTTTGAATCCCGGCCTGGGCATGGGTGTTCTTTGTGAGTGCTTCTTCATGAATTTAATCGTCGACTCGTCACTTATACTCTTATTTGCGATTAGGCAAAACCGTGATCGAATTAGGCCGGTATGCATACCGGTAGTAAATGAAGATGCCAAAAAGCAAACCGGCAGTAAATTTACTTATTTAATGGAGCTGATCGTACAAGTAGCTACGCAATGGCCAACAATGTACTAGCTCATTACTCTCTATCTATTTCTTGCACGTTTGAGTTGTACAGTCACGGACACGTCTGGATTGTAACAATTCCATTGAAAGTCAATGGAATCGTTACAACCCAGAACTGTCCGTGACTGTACCGTAAGTACTCTGCACTCTTCCCACACCCGCAGTCTACTGCCGAGCGCTCCTTGTCGAACATGTCATGAGTAGACCTCGAATTTTTAGGTTCTAAAAAGTGTCCTTTTAGGTTCTAAAAATCCTAAAATAGATTCTAAAAATCCTAAAAAAGGTTCTAAAAATCCTAAAAAGGTTCTAAAAATCTCAAAATAGGCTCTAAAAATCCTAAAATAGGTTCTAAAAATCCTAAAATAGGTTCTAAAAATCATGAAATAGGTTCTAAAAAACTTAAAATTGTACAAAATTCCTGAAAAATTCAGATTATTTATACAATCGTTAAAAACAAAATTTTACAAGAACTGTAAGAATTTTTAATAGCTATATACAAGAACCAAATATTAATTTTCTTACCAAATTTTAATTTCTTTACATCGCTTTCAACGAGTGAATTTTGGTAAAACATGAAGAAAAAGAAAAAAAAGTACAAGCAGAGCAAAAACTACAAGGGAACTGCTCCTCTAATCGCCGCCACGGTGCGCAGGGTAACGTGGCGTCAGACGTTTTGTTTAAATTGAACAATGTATCAGTTGACAGGATAAATCACAGAGATCATGCATGTTAATTTTGTGGCTGATTTTTCTGGTCTTAGGAACTTCTGCAGTAGTGAGTGAGTGGTTTAATGTCTTAAAATTATTAGTTATTACATTTCATGCATGGCACAAATAAAGATGGAGTGCAATTTGTGGTGGTAGAGAGAATGAGAATCGATATATTATTTAAGAAATAAATAAAGAAAAGAATTGTATCAAAAGACATTTCTGTGCATACGAGCATACCAGCAGTAATTAATTTTCAATGCGGCCACTAGGGAAGAGTTTCAGAAATGCGAAGTAAAATAAACCAAATCAATCAATCCAACCACAATGTGCTTCCACCTGGTATCGAACCTGGGTCCCCTTGATTACAAGGCAACATCGTTACCATTATGTCAACGTGGAGGCCCACTGCATCGCCCCTGTCTTAGATAGGCTTCTAACATGGGAATTGTGGCTTTGTATCATGGCACGCTAACCACTACACAAGAGAGGCCGGCTCATATATAGTTTCATACTTCAGCGCATAAACAGTAAGAATTATCTTCTCCACACAAGAACAATCATTCCCTACGCGTCCTTCTTGAGTCGCAGAAACATCGTACTCAACTAACTGCGCACATTTTTGCTGACATTGAATTTTTTCCCCATTTATCCTTGTAATATAAATATTCTCCCATATCAGTGCAAACAACTTCAGATGTCATTTCTCACTGATTATCAATCCAGCGATATACGGTGCGGGCTCTTTTCAAGGGCATCTCGCTTATTACACGAAATATCGCTCTTGTCATCGTGGCGAAATTCGTATTTCGACATTGTCTTCTAGCAAAGTTCAAAGGAACAAAAGCATTGCTGAATCAGCTGTTTCTAGTGCTTGCTTAATGTCTAGACTACGTGGCTGTAAATTGATATATATATATATACAGAATAATTCAAAATGAATGGTGCAACTTTACACCATTTTAAATTACCCTGTAGGGCCTCCCCGATGGCGCAGTGGTGGCGTCGTTGCTTTGTAATCAAGGGGTCCCGGGTTCGATACCCGGTGGAGGCACATGGTGGTTCGGATCGCACTTTGAACTGTAGGTCCAGTCCCAATTAGCCTTATTGTGCATAAAGTGGACTTAAAACGCCAATGCAACTCAATCAATGAATTACCCTGTATATTATGTACCTCTCGCGAGTCATTGCAGGCGACAGTGGTACCGAGACGAGACCTTTTATCTTTGGAATGTTCATCCCTTTTTGATGAAACCATACGGCAAGTCTATTCACTCGAGAGCAGGTTACCAAAACCTTTTATATATATGATGATGGATTGGGGCTAAACAGTATTTTATTTCTTGGACGGGACGAGTTAACGTCAATATCAAAGCATTTGAAGCAATTTGGTTCACTGTTTTATCTCTCTCTCTCTCTCTCTCTCTCTCTCACCTCTCTCTCTCTCACTCTCTCTCTCTCTCTCTCTCTCCCTCTCTCTCTCTCTCTCTCTCTCCCTCTCCCTCTCCCTCTCTCTCTCTCTCTCTCTCTCTCTCTCTCTCTCTCTCTCTCTCTCTCTCTCTCTCTCTCTGTTCACACAGTTATTCAGCACTTTATTGACTAGCGGTAGGACGTCTGACTGCCACGCAGCTGACCCGGGTTCGATTTCAGAGGTCGATGATGTAAGGTCGGAATATTTCCGGCCTTGTCCCTTAATAAATCGGTTCTGGGGTTTACCCAGCCTTAAATAAATGGGTACCCAGGTTCAACCCTAGAGGGTAAAAGTGGTCTCAGCTGAACACATTACCTCCATACTCCTCCCCTATATGTGTCCTCATGGCACGGTTCAGTGTGCACGGGGAAATATACCTTACTTTTACTTTAATTCATTAGCATAGTAGTCACGTGAGTGGAGCAGTAGGTATTTGGGGTTATGTAGTTTTTAACGAATATGCTGTAAAACACTTGTAGAGAAAATTTAGTATTATTTATCTTGGATTAGCCAACAAGTTACTTATGGAAGGGTTTGTTATTTGTACTTCAGAATTGGTGGAAATATGGCTACAATGATGTTGTTGGCTTATGTGTGGAACGTTTCCCAAGCACCGTACCTCCATTTCAACAAGGTATTCACAAGTTGAATAAAGGCTTGAACAGATTGGATCAGCAGCGGGTCTTCCTCGTTCAGGTAGGACTATATCTCTTACTAGCTAAGCTAAAAACTAAGCTCCAAGGGCCAGGATCTGCCATTTGGCTTTTTTCATTGGCGTGACGCGTGGTCAGCGCATCAAGTCCCATCGCTGATTTTTCTGGTTCTCGAGACCTGATCTGCAGGTCCGGTGCAACACTGTAAGGGCATCGAGGAACAGTTTCAGTGTCCAGCCAGACAGAGGTTCTGGAAAGACCCTAAACCGCCCCTCCCTGCCCTCTCCTACCGACCTTAGCTCTTACAGGAATATTATTTTCTTGTTCTCAAACTTCCGATGGCGTAGAAAAACACACGAACGCAAAGAGGACAGGTTGTAGATTTTGTTAGTGGTGGAAAAGCCGAAACTTCCATTTGATTAGCCGTATCTTGAATAAGTTGCTTCTCCATAACGAATCCGTGGGATTCTCTAAATACTTTCTCACCATATTTTTTTACAGATCGTATTTAGCAGCTTAATGATCAACTTAAAGAAAAAAACGCTTGTACTTGCAATATGGGAGAAATTCATACTCTCTTGTAAAATTACTTTGTTTTTTTCCAGTGGCATTGCCCATTCTGACGATATTGAAATAGATGCACACCTGGTGCGAAACGCTGCTGCACAATTCAAGTTCATTTGCTAATCGTTCATACTTGGACATGGACTAATTCACATACTCTTCCAGCTCTTCTTTATCAGTCTTCCTTAATTTTCCAACATCTTTCTCAGTTTTCCGTAATTTCACCCTCTTTTTCTCAGTCTTCCCTCATTTATCCCCCTTGTTTCTCAGTCTTCCTCATTTCTCCGCCTCTTTCTCAGTCTTCCCTCATTTCCCCCACTACTTTCTCAGTCTTCCCTCATTTCTCCCATTACTTTCTCAGTCTTCCCTAATTTCTCCAATTACTTTCCCAGTCTTCCCTCATTTCTCCCTCTCCTTTCTCAGTTTTCCCTTATTTCTCCCAATACTTTCTCAGTCTTCTTTCATTTCTCCCCTTTTCTTAGTCTTCCCTAATTTATCCCACTACTTTCTCAGTCTTCCTCATTTCTCCTCCTTCTTTCTCAGTCTTCCCTCATTTCTCCCACTTCTTTCTCAGTCTTCCCTCATTTCTCCCACTACTTTCTCAGTCTTCCTCATTTCTCCCACTACTTTCTCAGTCTTCCTCATTTCTCCTCCTTCTTTCTAAGTCTTCCCTCATTTCTCCCACTACTTTCTCAATCTTCCCTCATTTCTCCCCCTTTTTCTCAGTCTTCCCTCGTTTCTCCCAATACTTTCTCACTCTTCCCTCATTTCTCCCCCTTCTCTCTCCGTCTTGTCGTTCCACCCCCTTCTTTCTCAGTCTTGTCATTTCTCCCCCTTCTTTCTCAGTCTTCCCTCATTTCTCCCCCTTCTTTCTCAGTCTTCCCTAATTTCTCCAATTACTTTCCCAGTCTTCCCTCATTTCTCCCTCTCCTTTCTCAGTCTTCCCTTATTTCTCCCAATACTTTCTCAGTCTTCTTTCATTTCTCCCCTTTTCTTAGTCTTCCCTAATTTCTCCCACTACTTTCTCAGTCTTCCTCATTTCTCCTCCTTCTTTCTCAGTCTTCCTCATTTCTCCCACTACTTTCTCAGTCTTCCTCATTTCTCCCACTACTTTCTCAGTCTTCCTCATTTCTCCTCCTTCTTTCTAAGTCTTCCCTCATTTCTCCCACTACTTTCTCAATCTTCCCTCATTTCTCCCCCTTTTTCTCAGTCTTCCCTCGTTTCTCCCAATACTTTCTCACTCTTCCCTCATTTCTCCCCCTTCTCTCTCCGTCTTGTCGTTCCACCCCCTTCTTTCTCAGTCTTGTCATTTCTCCCCCTTCTTTCTCAGTCTTCCCTCATTTCTCCCCCTCCTTTCTCAGTCTTCCCTAATTTCTCCAATTACTTTCCCAGTCTTCCCTCATTTCTCCCTCTCCTTTCTCAGTCTTCCCTTATTTCTCCCAATACTTTCTCAGTCTTCTTTCATTTCTCCCCTTTTCTTAGTCTTCCCTAATTTCTCCCACTACTTTCTCAGTCTTCCTCATTTCTCCTCCTTCTTTCTCAGTCTTCCTCATTTCTCCCACTACTTTCTCACTCTTCCCTCATTTCTCCCCCTTCTTTCCCAGTCTTCCCTCATTTCTCCCCCTTCTCTCTCCGTCTTGTCGTTTCAACCCCTTCTTTCTCAGTCTTGTCATTTCTTCCCCCTTCTTTCTCAGTCTTCCCTCATTTCTCCCCCTCCTTTCTCAGTCTCCCCTCATTTCTCCCACTTCTTTCTCAGTCTTCCCTCATTTCTCCCACTACTTTCTCAGTCTTCATTTCTCCCACTACTTTCTCAGTCTTCCTCATTTCTCCCACTACTTTCTCAGTCTTCCCTCATTTCTCCCACTACTTTCTCAGTCTTCCCTCATTTCTCCCACTACTTTCTCACTCTTCCCTCATTTCTCCCACTACTTTCTCAGTCTTCCCTCATTTCTCCCATTACTTTCTCAGTCTTCCCTAATTTCTCCAATTACTTTCCCAGTCTTCCCTCATTTCTCCCTCTCCTTTCTCAGTTTTCCCTTATTTCTCCCAATACTTTCTCAGTCTTCTTTCATTTCTCCCCTTTTCTTAGTCTTCCCTAATTTATCCCACTACTTTCTCAGTCTTCCTCATTTCTCCTCCTTCTTTCTCAGTCTTCCCTCATTTCTCCCACTTCTTTCTCAGTCTTCCCTCATTTCTCCTCCTTCTTTCTCAGTCTTCCCTCATTTCTCCCACTTCTTTCTCAGTCTTCCCTCATTTCTCCCACTACTTTCTCAGTCTTCCCTCATTTCTCCCACTACTTTCTCAGTCTTCCTCATTTCTCCTCCTTCATTCTCAGTCTTCATCATTTCTCCCACTTCTTTCTCTCTTCCCTCATTTCTCCCCCTTCTTTCCCAGTCTTCCCTCATTTCTCTCCCTTCTCTCTCAGTCTTGTCGTTTCACCCCCTTCTCTCTTTCTTGTCATTTCTTCCCCCTTCTTTCTCAGTCTTCCCTCATTTCTCCCCCTTCTTTCTCAGTCAGATCATGATCGTAAGCTGTAATGTATTTGATTCAGTCATTCATTTTGACTTTTCTTTTCATACCTCGAAGTTTATGTATGTAATGAAATACATAAATTCTTAATGTTTTTAACACATTCATGATTTAGACAGGACAGGAAGGTTACTTTGGCATGGCTTCACATCAGTCTTCTCGAGGCGACTCTCTTTGGATCCTTCGTCATCTGTAGGACGGGTTCAGCGAGAACACACGTGCGAACTAAGTTTAGCTTGGCGCAGTCCTTGAGTCTAGTGCAAGGGGAAAGATATTTGGAAAATCTTCCTTCCTTTCTTTAGCTGGCTTCGATCGTTTACCTGTGCAACAGGTGAAGAAACCGCTTGGTCTCTGGGCGTCTGGTTCGTGTGACTTAGGTCATTGTTTCAAATTCTTTGAGCTACGATCATTGTATCTATCCGCGTCGAAAAATTACGTGTCTCAATACTGAATGTGCGGCATATAATTTTCACATTTCTTGCCTGAAGCTATTTTCCACAGCTAGTCATGTTAAGGCACGAAATAAGCTTTTTTTTTTTCCCCCTTTCGAATTGGTTTTGTTGAAATATCTACTGAAAATTTCTAGTCCAGAATTCTATTGCCAGATTGTGTTTAGCTATCCCAGCATTTAATTCATTAACGAGCTCAACAGCCAGTTCATGATTAGCTATCCGAGCGGCCAATTCATGATTTTCTATCATAACAGCCGGTTCATGGTAGCTATCTGAATAGCTAGTTCATGATTAGTTATCCGAGCGGCTAGTTCATAATTAACTATCCGAGCAGCCAGTTCATGATAACTATCAGAGCAGCCAGTTCATGATTAACCATCCCAATAGCCCGTTCGTGATTAGCGATCCGAGCGGCCAGGTCATGAATAGCTACTAGCTATCCGAGCATCTAGTTCACGACTAGCTATCCGAGCATCCAGTTCACGACTAGCTATCCGAGCATCCAGTTCACGACTAGCTATCCGAGCATCCAGTTCACGACTAGCTATCCAAGCATCCAGTTCACGACTAGCTATCCGAGCATCTAGTTCACGACTAGCTATCCGAGCATCCACTTCACGACTAGCTATCCGAGCTTCCAGTTCACGACTAGCTATCCGAGCATCTAGTTCACGACTAGCTATCCGAGCATCCAGTTCACGACTAGCTATCCGAGCATCTAGTTCACGACTAGCTATCCGAGCATCCAGTTCACGACTAGCTATCCGAGCATCTAGTTCACGACTAGCTATCCGAGCATCCAGTTCACGTCTAGCTATCCGAGCATCCAGTTCACGACTAGGTATCCGAGCATCTAGTTCACGACTAGCTATCCGAGCATCCAGTTCACGACTAGCTATCCGAGCATCCAGTTCACGACTAGCTATCCAAGCATCCAATTCACGATCAGCTATCCGAGCATCCAGTTTACGATCAGCTATCCGAGCACCCAGTTCATCAATAGCTATCCCAGCATCCAGTTCACGACTAGCTATCCGCGCATCTAATTCATGAATAGCTAGCTATCCAAGCATCCAGTTCATGAATAGCTGTCCGAGCCCCCAGTTCACGACTAGCTATCCGAGCAGTTTAATTATTATGCACTCATAAGTCCACTAAAATCGTTATTGTAATCACCAAAGATTCCACCCCCATTGTAGCTACCACTTGCAATCCAGTTAATAGTATTAGAAAACACTGATAACAACTGACGATCGTAGCCAAGTAGGGAGTTACAGAAGAATATGGGCCAGCAGAGCAGTCGACCTTTTCTCGATTCGCCAAACGAACCATGTCACGTAGAGGCGTTTACTCCGGGAAACAAGCCAGCCGGGTACGTGACGGGTTGAGGGTTCATCGCTACTCGCACGAAACTGCGACTCGAGAGGAGAGTTCCGAAAGTACTTCTTGCTGCATGAAGCAAGGCGGTCTGTCCGGAAGTCGAGGAAAAGCACCAAAGTTTTGCCCCGCACGACTCCCAGAATGTTATATATCGCATGGCGGTTGAGTGAATGATTGCCACGGAAATTTGAAACTTTAGTAACAAATCACTTTTGAACTTTTTCTGTGTTGTGGAGCTCAGGAAGTTGTAAACTCAAAATTCTCCCTTTCTTCTATCTTGTCGTCGTCATCTTATAATAAACGTGTCCTGTAATCCTTCGATTTCATCACTATTTTATGTTTTAAGTGCATAATTATCGCAATGTGATAGTATTTTCAAATTCCGTGACTACGTATATATGCAACAACTGTTAATTGTTGCGAGTATTGTTGTAATTGTGAGCGTATAAGCACAGATATTAGAACCGTTTCGATAACGGGCCAATTCGTAACAGGATGACGTAATCCCAGCAAGAGATGAACTTTTGCACGAAAGTTAATGCTACATTCTCTGCGACAGTGTTGCATAATGCACATAACCAAAAATATCACATTACTCAACACACCAAATCGAATAATACGTGATATTTTCAGTTGAGATAGTTATATTTAGTTATATTCATTTATTATTTTTTTTAAAAAAAACACATTTTCGTCTTAAACGTTAAGTGTGATTTAATCAGCGTTTTAAGTATAAAAGTGTTAAACACGTCTGCATATTGCAACTCTTTCAGTTTGTATCGCATTTCGTTGATATGTTCGTGTGACTACATCACGTCAAACGCACAACAGAGTACAAACTTTACTTCTGCTCGTCAGTGACGATAGTGTAGCTCCAATGCGAGTCTCTGATGTTCAAGGACATTGTTGCCAAATACGTTGTGTAAATATTGGTAAATGTTATAAATGTTGAACTTCATCAATATTGACTTCTCCATGGGACAAATTGGAAATCAAATAGATTTTAGTGTAAAACAACAGGTATACGATATCCCGTGGCTATAGGTACTGCATAAGCGACCCTTGTATTTTACCGTTTCGGCGTAAAAGTAAAATGTTCCCTCGTAGTACTTAATTCGTGCTTAGAATTGGCACTGTGCATTTTTCACTTAGAAGTTCCTGTTCTGTGAAATAATATAAATTTTCTTACGTTACCTACCATAGCTTCTTTCCTGTATCCACAGTCATGTTGTAAACACACAGTGTTGCCAGGTCGAACTTTGGTTTTTAACGTGGATATAGATGCGAATTTCCACTAGGATTCAACTTTCTTTATTTCGCGTTTTCATCCGTATTTATGATTTGATTTTATATTTTGATATTGAAGTTTCTATCTTTTAATTGAAAATTATTTTCGTTAATTTCAGTTGTTTCCCTTCAATTTGTTTGGGAAATATATGGTTATTTTATTGTTCGAGGTTGTCCTAGCGTTGTGCATTAAGGGAGACCCTGAATTCACTTTCTCCCTTATCGCACAACGCGAGGATAACCTTGCGTTGTGACGTCAGTCGAGGAATGCCTATGTTGTTAGGTTAAGTCTGTTATGTTTGGTTCTCTTAGCATAAATACATGTAAATGTATTATTTATGCTAAGATAACAAAACCTAACAACCCTAATATAACAAATTATGCCTTTAACTTTACATCTGCACCTCTAAAATAGACAACAAAAAGTTGTTCTTTCCGGAACATCATCATCTTATCAAGCTATATCTTCTGGTGTACCTCAAGGCAGTGTGTTTGGACCTCTTCTCTTCATCCTGTACCTTGATGATTTTCCAGAATATCTTTCCGATTCATGCAAAAACCTTCTCGTGTTCGCTGACGATTGCAAAATATATAGTAAAATCTCCAATTTCAGTGACATGACACTTCTGCAAAATAATTTAGATTCTATAATAAAGTGGTGTGAATTATGGAACTTAAAACTCAACCCTCAAAAATTTACCATCATGACCTTCTCCTTAAAGAAAAACACATTTAATACTAAATATTTCATAAAAAATAATTGTGTTCAGAGTGTTGCCGTACAAATAGTGTTGCCCACGGGACGAGACGGGACAGGCTTTTAAAAATTCGAGACGAGACGAGATTGACCATGTGTCATAAGACAAACGAATATTTTCGAGACGAGACAGCATTTCCACGAGACTCCACGAGACGAGACAGGCCAAAGTCTCGTCTCGTGGGCAACACTACGTACAAAAGGACCTGGGCGTCATAACGTTTGCGTCAAAATATATAGTACTCATATTAAAATACGAACATTACATTGTTGTCATCTGTGAGTTTATTTATCCTGAAAGAAACACTACATATACAGTATTAGCGAGTTATAACTTCCTTTTCACTGCTGAGAACACGAGCGGCTGGAGCTATGCCCCATCGACAAACGCACATGCGCGTTCGAGGTGCGCGAGTTTCAGTACTGTATATTTTGGAGCATACCATATTTGACGAGAAACTTTCCTTTTCTGAGCACATATCTGCAGTCACAAAGGGTTCAGTGCGTATGCTGGATCTTCTCTATCGTTTCACCGAACTAAAGAACTTGACTGCCCTCAGCACCTTTTACAAATCTTTTGTGTCACCTAAAATTGAATACTGTTCTTCGATCTGGTACATGGCATGTCCCTCAAATTCAGGTAGACTAAATACTGATAGACGCATGATAAGAGGAAAAATAATAATTTGTATTTTATAGCATGTGATTGATTGGTTGTCATAGTAACCGTGTGTGAGATGTACGTGCATGACTTCCATGCATTAAAGTTATGTTGTTTAATTTGAGCCTACGTGTTTGTATGTCTTGTGCATGTATAGATAAGAAAACACACACAACAACAAGGCTTACAAATACCGTCCTAAATTTCTTCCTGGCCATTGTTCGACCCCGAATCCCGTCCACAAAACACTTGCAAATGTTAAATATCCAAACTTCTCAAGAGAGACATAGACTGGCTGACCATATATTCCTGCATAAAATAGTGAATGGCAACATCAGAAGTGACTGCCTTCATCAGGAAATTCACTTTCGTGTGCCTGCCCGCTCAACAAGAAGCACTAAACTTTTTGCTTCTCAGAAGCCGAGATTGTGCCTCATCCAGCGCTCTCTGTTCCATAGACTGCCCAGTGAATATAATAATCTAGGAAGCCAAATAGACATTTTTGAAAATCTGGGCCGTTTTAGAGGAAAGTGAACTAAAAGTATGTAAGTCTCTTAACCACATGTAATTTTATTCTGTGTTATTATTTTTGTCGTTTTATGTTATTATTTTTGTCCTTATGTTATATAAATTCGTTGGAATGTGAAATGGCTAACGCTGTATTTGGAATCTTCTATTAAATAAATATATAAATAAATTTGGCTCATTATGTTTCTTTTATAATGGAGGTTCCTCACACTTAATACTGCATTTTTTCAACTTCTAATTGTTTTCTCACCATAAATCCTAAATTTCTAAAATCCTTTTGGTTCATACCCTTTCCAACGATGTATTACACATATTTCTATTAGGAAGGGTCTATTCGACGTCCTTACCGGCACTTGTCCCCGCCCCCCTCAAGATATATCTGAAAAGGTCCTGTAAATCGAAAGGTGAATTTTTAGCTGTATTTCATCAGCAATAATATTGTTTTCTGTTACCAACAGGCTGATACCGCCATGTACAACAAATTAATGAGAGAGCGATTTCACCACGGGTATTACAATCATGTCGACTGTTGTAACTAGGGGAGTGCGGAACGAAAAGGTTTGGTCTGGACGGAATTGGGAAGGGACGTTTTTGGGGACGTTCGGGATTGTGAAAATTAAATATTTCTCGACAAGACGAGGATATTTTCGTAACAGAAGACTTTCGAAATTTCTCGATTCGGTGAAAACCTTGAATTACGCATACTATTTCCACCACCAGTCATTGTTTTTGCACTTCTGGAATAAAAACTGTTAATTTATTGAAATTTTAGACACTTTTAGCGTAAAAATACCAAGAATTAGGCACTCTAACTACGATTCTTTTGGAATTTCTCGATTGATTGGGATACCGGAATGTCTAAAATCATTTCCCGAAGTCGGGATTTGACGTTGACAATTCACAACCGGCACGTAAAAGCATGGATCAGAGATACAGTACCATGAAGAAGCTCAAGTGGTGTCTGCTTGATATCTGTGCATCGTGAAGAAGTACAAGAAGACAGAGAATTGTTTATCAACAACAGTGGTAGATGTTTATGGAAAGAAGCAAGTCGAAACCAGTTTCTGACTCAAGTCTGAACTCGTCAACAACACTATTTTCATTCAATTTCCCCGATGGAGGCACAGAGTAGTTCAGTTTCGATTAGCCTATTTGTACACATCGGAGTAATTTTGCGGGGCCACTTGCCTTCCCCCAAAATTTTCCGGTTTATTAAGATTTTCAAGTGAAGGCTGGGTTTGTTATCCTCTTGGAGCATGGGAACCAAAGTAATTTTTGTGATTTCGCAAATGTAACAGCTATGTAGCAAATAATCCTGGATGTTATTTTTTATGGTACGCATAGCTTTTCGATTTGTCCCCCAAATTCGACCCCCCCTTTTTTATGCATAAAGTGGACTTTTAAGGCTCAAACTCGTTCAGTTTCAATTTTATGATTTGTAAAATAATAATAATAACAAAAACAACAATAGTGAGGTAAGAGAGAAGTTTCTGTGCCTCAGTGGCAGGATATGAAATATTTATCTGCCCCCCCCCCCCTCCCGAGAAAAATACTCATACATATGCACGGCGCAGAAAGCAGCAGGATGCCAATTCTCTTTGAAAAGTTGACGGCGTTTGGGAAGAGTGAGAAGGACATTTCCTGCTTGCATATTGTAATTCTTTTTCAAACTGTGCACGCGTGGCAGTATTTTCAATTGACATTAACGTTCCTGCACATTGTACACACCTGCTTGCAAATTTTCGTGTTGACATTTAACGCAGTGGCGCTGAAAGGTGGTCGTTGTATGTAAATTTTTGTAGGCGGAACAGCACGTTGCGGTGTGGCATATTTATCGCCAAAGGGCTTAAATAACTCGTCGCCTCCAAATCCCATGAGTCTTTGCTTGTTTCTCCACTCCTCGACTCCACAGCTAAGTTATGCTTGAGATACAGTCAACGACAGGGTGAGTCAAAAGTCACCATTCACAAGATATGCTCAACTTGGATAATTCCAGCATTCATGGACGTCCGCAGGATTTTTTCCAGTGAGAGGCAAGCAAGGTATTTTTTTTCTAAGGGGGACAAAGGATGTATATTTTCCCCTAAAATATTGATGCCCCCTCAAAAAACACTATTTCAGTCTGAAATTATCATATTTCTTCAACGAATTTATAATAATTACTGTGCCTGAAATGAAATTGTGTGAAATATAGGTAGTATAATTTTTAGGTAGACATTCATTTTCCAGAGGGGCCGTGCCCCCCCCCTTACCCCCAGCATTGCAGGGATGGCGTCTATAATTTCTGTGATTTGTTGTTTCAAATGGCTAAGGATGAGTGATGATTTAATTGATGAAGGTACACTCATAAAGAACACCCATGGCCAGGGCGGGATTCGAACACGGGATCCCTCGCGTTCTAACAACTTCGCCACGGAGGCAGTGATGACGTGTACAGTTTGTTATTTGCTATTTCAGGTGATTTTTTTGGTTTAGTTGACTTCGATTTTCTGCCACTTTTGACTAATTGCGAAGATGATATGATGAAATTGATGACTGGACACTCAAAAAGAACACCCACGGCCATGTCGGAATTCGTAACGCGATGCGCTATCCACTCCGCCACGGGGGAAGGCGCCGATGCTCACTTACCTCTGGGAAACATTCCAAAGGTCAGCAATTTTACGTAATTTCCGAAACGGAAGAAATAAGGTTTTACCGATACTGGCCGATAATTTTGCGGCGTTTTCATGGTTCACTGGGTCCGCAAAAATATAGCGTGACACTTTCCAGGAGTCTAATTATCCTGGAAGTTATGCAAAATTCTAATTTTCGTTGATTTTGAAGTGAAAAATTGGTATTTTGTGATTACATCACATATTCGGATGTAATTTTCTAATATTTTAATTCAAAATTCTGCTAAATTGATGCTTATAACTGGAGTGATATACTCATCCACCAATCAATATTTTGAATAAATTGTTACAATTTTCAAGCATCGATATCGGTACCGGTTATAAGGGTATCGGTATCGTTTCAAAGTGGTATCAGCTCGCTCTAGAAAATATCCATGTGTAAGCTGACTCCCTATATCTGTACGCGTATACGATATTCTCTTTTCATGACCCGCTGTCTCTCGGTTATCGAAACACTACAATAGAGGTTCTTCGTTCGAACTTAATACACGGTATGTATTATGTCCTATCTACTTTGGTATCTTCACTATGGGCCTCCACGATGGAATACTGGTAACGCCTTGTAGTCAAAGGGCCTCAGGTTCGAAGCACATTGTTCAGTAGTTCGTATCCCACTTCAAAGTACTGGTCCATTAGCCCATATGAACATAAAATGGACTTAAAACAAATGTTGTCCATCTTATATGTTCTTTGCACGAAACAAACGAAATACAGGGTGTCTACAAATGATTGGAGCTGTTTCATGATGTTACATGTTTTAATACAGTGAATTAATGGACGTATCACGAAGTAACTCTACAGTTTTGTAGAGAAACTCAACAAGTTTCGTGACACATTACACTTTTTCGACATGTCTCCCCTTTGTAATTCTGCAAGCATCAACTCTATAATCAAGCTCTATAATCAATCTCTTTGTGAGATACTGGTCCTCTAACATCACATTCAAACAAATTACATCTAATACTGTAGTTACAAATAATATTTGAAACCAGGATGAATAAAAATCATGATTTTACATCGATTTTTTTTTAATTAAAAAGGAAACATACTTAAAGTTACTTGTATGGTTTTTGGCACCATATATAGATATGTTTTTTTTGTAGAAATACTTTTTATAGTGAAGGCCCTGCAAAATATTTGAAAAGTTTCATTAAAACAGATAAAAAAATATGTGTAAATATACATTTTCCAGTTTCTGATACAATATATATGAACCTACTATGGAAATGTTTGTTGAGTGTGTTAATGAAACTATAATACATAATTTCAGTAACTTTAATAAAACATTCTGAGTGTACTCTATAATTGTAACTTAAAATATTTTTTATAGTCTTTGTAACTGAATTTTCGCATTTTTTAAAATGATAGTTTGCAAAATATCAGCTGCCATGTTTATTTACAATTTAGCGATAATGACAGTATTTACGGTTTAACATGATTAGAATTTTGTATATTTTTCTACACAAAATGTTTGATTTTTTTTGCCTATAGAAATTATTGAATTTTAAATCGAGAGATACATTTCCTTTCTATGAGCTTCACCCCATTAGTAGATATATTTTGTTTTCTTTATTTTTCTTTCTTAGAGCCTAATAAACACTATTAAATGATTACGACATTAATACACTTTCACTAAATTTGATTCTGATATCTACAAAATCCTTATGTACATTATTCTATAAATTATTTATTGAAAGCGATTTAAATAAATCCACCTTGTTTGAAACCGCTCCAATCATTTGAAGACACCCTGTACATTCACAAATATCCTTCGTAAGCCTTTGGAGGACATTTCTTGTATTCGTATCTGCCATAGTAAGGAGCCTTGAAGTTATCATTAAGATAAAGTGACCTTGCACAAGTGTTCCGGATCAAGAACGTTTCGGTGCCTGTTTGTTATCCAGTTGTTTTCCCTGCACCAAGGTAACAGGAAGATGGCGTACCCTGTGACATTTTAACTCCGATGTTAAAACCTGTTGCTGCTGTGTACCTGATCACATGAGAGCCTTAGGTGAAACCTTGCATGTTGACAAGAAACATGTATGGTTAATGTGTGTCCGTACACTAGACGTACATCGTTGTGCATGCTTCGGGCACATCTTGGACTCGTGGATGTGTCTGGGTGTAAAGAGTGAACCTTTGTTTGTTAAGACACTCAAGTGTCTACCTCCCTTCCACTTAATACACCCTGGACTGCTCTTCTGGACACAGCCAGTATATCCTCTATGGAGATCATGTTGTGTCGTCCCTATGCATTTGTGATTGTCGCTTTAGCCATCTCGTCTTATCACCAGTGCTTTGCATTTATTGTTGTTCCAACTCGCCTCCGTGGCGTAGTGGTTAGCACATCGAATTCCGGCCTGGGCATGCGGGTTTGTGAGTCTCCATTCATCAATTTCATCATATCCACCTTCGCGAATCGCCAAAAGTAGCATAAAGGCGAAGTAATATAAACCCAAACAGTCAATCCTTTTGTTCCTATATCTTCTCTTTTAACGCCTATTTGCTTTTCTTTTAACTCACATATCTCCTATTTCATTGCTTTGCATTTCCTTTTTGTTCCTGTTTCTTCTCTTTTAACTCATTTCCGTCTTTTAACGTTTTGTTTTAAGACTTTCTTCAGTGCTTGTTCTCTTCCGTTTAGTGTACCTTTCCTAAATTTTTCGGGTCACTTCTTTGTAATGCCTATTTCACCATCTTCTTAGCTCCTTGACTTCCAGTCATTGCATATTTCTTTGCTTTTGGTGCTCTGCCTTTTTGTTAGTGTGTATTTCACTGTAGTGTCTTACTGTCGTTTTAGTAGCTACCCTACTTTAGCGCCTGTTTCCGGCTCGCCCAGCCTCAAACCAACGGGTATCTGATAGGAGGGTAAAGCGGCCAGAGAGTGATGATGATCACATCACCTCCAGCAAGGCCAAGAGCGATTTTTCCTTCTACATTCTCAGAAGTCAATTAAGCTAATTGCTCTTATCATGAAATGAAGGTCACAAGCAAAAATC
Source organism: Lepisma saccharinum (assembly GCF_977018435.1). Taxonomy (NCBI): domain Eukaryota; kingdom Metazoa; phylum Arthropoda; class Insecta; order Zygentoma; family Lepismatidae; genus Lepisma; species Lepisma saccharinum. The sequence continues at coordinate 12,920,865 of NC_139254.1, read as the reverse complement.
TTTCACCCGAGATATTGATGCCACCCAGTGGCGTGGACCTTATCATTGACTCACGTGCTGCGCTGTCTGTAAACAAATGCTCCATGGTAAAGGAAACTCTGCCCAGTGCGTGTCTTGCAAAAGATAATAATTCTCATTTCCTGTTGAGATTCGTTTCCTGCGGACGTTTTCACCCGCCGTATCAAACTCACGTTGTCTGTGGTTCTCTGACGGCGTGTGATTTAAAGCCCAAAATAGTTCCATGTATGTTGTGAAACAGGGTGCACCAAAGTGGTTATTTAATGTTGAGGCCTGCGCTATCCTCCAAGCTAAATGTTACATGTTTTACAAAACTATATAATGCAATTAACGAAGACCGGAGGGATAACGTTGAGTGAACCTAATGGAAATCTGTAAAGATGGAAAAGATTGGATTCATTTTGCTCAGGATAGGGAGGGACGGAAGGCTTAGTATAGTAGGATTGATATCGCCATTGAGAAATCTTATGTTATACTGATGGACGTCCGCAGGATTTTTTCTAGGGAGGGGCAAGGTAGGTTTTTTCCAGGGGGTGGCAAACAAGACACATTTTCCCCAAAAATAGTGCTGTTCCCTAAAAAAAAACATTGCTTAATTTTGAATTTATGGTGTTCATGCAATAATTAACACATATTATTGTAGCTAAAATGAAATTATATGTGTGAATATAAAATTTTTGGTTGCCTTTCATTTTCCAAGGCGGGGCACGCCCCTCCCCCTTGCCCCTCTTCCGGACGCCATGTGAAGATTGCTTAATAAATCGTATTTAAAGAAAAAAGTTTTCTTATGAGCCCCCTCCCCCACCCCACCCCGATGGTAGAATGGTGTAACGTATGTAATCTAGGGGTTCCGGTTTCGATCGCCGGTTGAGCTACCACCGGGCCCTGTCACCAATTACACCGGGTCGCGAGAAGTTCTGCAATTTGCTATTTTCGTTTTTGCCTAGGAAGTTTCGGCGTCAAGATGGCGTCATTCTTTCCCTAACCGCGTTGGTGAGTTCAACTCATAAATATTTTCTTTCGACAGCTTTTCTAGAACCAACATAATTAAAGTCAAATAAAATAATATAGTTTTCAGGCCCAGATATTATTAGAATAATTAAATCAATAAGACTTAGGTGGCACGAATGAGAGAGGAAAAAAGAGTTTACAGGATTGGATTGTTGTTGGGAAACTTGATGGTAAGAGACCAGTAGGAAGGCCAAGACGAAGATGGAGGGATAACGTTGAGATGAACCTAAAAGGAAATCGGTAAGGATGGAATAGATTGAAGCGATCTTTCCCAGGATAGGGTCAGATGGAAGGCTTGTGTTGCTGCAGCCTAAACCTTCGGGTTTAAGAATGCTAGAAAGTTAGTTAGTTTTCTAAGTATCATAATACAGTCATCGATTTTCAAATTAGTATTAATTGGAATTTATCGGCGTTAAAAATGCTTCATGCTAATGAAATTCAGCACTTAACAAAATTAATTTAACGATGTTGGCCAGATTTTATGTTTATGATTTTAAACTCTTGACAAGAAATCTACATATGATCGAAGTGTTATTCTTTATGATTATGCCATAATCTATTATTAAAATCAAATTAGTATTAATTGGAATTTATCGGCGTTAAAAATGCTTCATGCTAATGAAATTCAGCACTTAACAAAATTAATTTAACGATGTTGGCCAGATTTTATGTTTATGATTTTAAACTCTTGACAAGAAACCTACATATGATCGAAGTGTTATTCTTTATGATTATGCCATAATCTATTATTAAAATCAAATTTCAAGGATACATATTAATTAACGTGTAAAGTGAAAAAAAACTAGATAGGTATGTAGGAATAAAACTGATGTCGGAGCATTGACGTGTTTAAAAAATATATGAATTTACCGGGCCGTGGACTCACAAAGGTTGAACCATTGCTTGAAACTGTAGTTCCAGTCCCGATTAGGTTATGAGAACATAAGGTGAAGTTTAAACAAACATGTTGCGTTTGACATTTCCGAATATTCTGGGCCAATCTCATGCAAGCTGCTACGTCATTTCCAGTTGAAAATATCTGATACAGCGAATCCCGTCTTTTTCTTCACAAGTGTCCCCTTCGTTTATTCATCTTTTTTTTCCTTTTTTAAGAAATGCTTTTGTTATGACTTTCTTTTTGTTATTGTCCACTACCTTTGACAGTAGCGTTTCATTGCGTCTGTCTTTTCTTCTAATCCATATTCATCTCCGCGATTAGCCTACGCATCAGTGACGATACTACTGATACCTGGGCTCAGTCTCTGGGGTTTCTGCCTGTGTATAGAACCGGTGGCAACCCACCATCGTGAGGAAATAGGGGAGCTACGAGTGAGTAGCGTAACCCGACCTGGGAAATATCCTACAACGGCTGAGGGTTCGACGTGCTGACCTCACGTCACCCCATTACCGGTTGAAGATCTCTACATCTCTACGTAGGATTGTGGGAGGGAGACTGGCAGTCGGGAGATAGGGCACGGGTTATGTTATATTATTATTAATATCTAATCGCGTCAAATAGATATATTCTGCATTAACTTACTACTTCTGGGAACATTTTGCAACCAAGCTCTGAACTGAGAATAGTTTCTCGTAGTTTTAACGAATAAAATTTCTAATTAACATTAATTTTCTTCTTAGGTGTTTTGCTTATTTCTTCTAATACTACGACCGACCTCCGTGGTGGAGTGGTTAGTACAGCACGCTACTACGCCAGTAGTCCCGGGTTCGAATCCCGGCCTGGGCATTCTTTGTGATGTTCCCTTCATCATTTAATCATTCATTCTCATCGTCGCGATTAGCCAAAAGTGGCAAAAATGACATGAAATAACAAAATTAAACGAAACTAATTTTAGAAACGGCAAATTTGTCCCAACAGTACACTCCTGTTCATATAAAGTGGCACATTTTATAAGGTTTAAGAGTTAGAGTATGTGAGACTTCATCTGAACAGAAGTGCACAAGATCTTCGTAAACACACTGTATTCAGACTAGTGCAGGTCATGTCATTTACGTCATGTGCTAAGAGGATAGGAATTTCCTACAGTTTTAAATCGCCTACCGGCCGAAAGATGGCTCTGTTGTACAAAGAAAAGTGGGGTGATACTTCCTGTTGTGGCTTGTATTGGTCACCTTTTATGGCTATGCTGAGCCTAGAGTTAGCTTGTTGCTAACTTCCTTCAAGTCGTAACCTCTCTGCAGTGTGAATGATCTCGTAATTCAGGGGAGGCCATTCTGTAACTTTAATGATGACGCTATAAACAGAATAATGCATTCCTTCGATTGAAATCATATCCGCTGTCCTTCGGATATCAACATCAATTGCAACGTTGGTGATATTTCCACATATGGTCGCTTTCTTTGCTCTGGTTTGCGGGAAGGTTTATTCCAGCGGTTCTTAACCTTTCATTTTAGCGGCAGGATATCTGTTCCCGCGGAAAGTAAGCGAACTATAAGCTTTTCTATGGTTTAACATTCGACACTACCAACACTACTACCAGGCCAGAGCTTCCAGGGTTCCTTTTCAATATAATTTGCTGTTGGGAAGCCCTCACTACGTGCATCAAACAATATTTACATAAAGTTGGTCATCAAGGATTTTTATTATAATTGTACAATTTATTACAATACTAATTTCTTTTGCAATTATAACAATAATGATCATGATGGCCTAATATTTTACATTAGTAGTATTGTTTTATAATCATTGTATTATAAATGATCTCTGATATTGTTAAAAATTATTGTTTTTCTTTTTACCTTTAGCATGGCGTTAAAAAAATCCAAGTATTTATTAGTTGCAGGCCTATGTCCTCCCTTCGCGACAAGTCTAAAAACTTAACATTTCTTTGAGTCTTCGTGGTGGAGTGATTAGCATATCGCGCTACAAGGTTAGGAATCCCGGGTTAGTACCCCCAACCTGGGCATGAATGTGCTTTGTGAGTGTTCCTTCAACAGTTTCATCAGCATCACACTCCCTCGTCGTCGCGATTAGCCAAAAGTGGAAGAAGAGCGACGCTAGATAACAGAAATTAAAGAAATGGGCAGAGTATGGTGACCCCTGCGGTCCACATATTAAGAGCCATTGGCGGCAACGTGAGAGGTGTAGTCAAGTGATATGAAGAACAAGCTTCTAACAGAAGGAAGATATAACTTTATTGCCAATCTTTACGAGTTTGTGTTATCAAAGTACTTAGTACCAGGTTAAATTAGTAACTTTTATACTCACCTCAGTGGGCACCCGCAAAAAAAGATTCTAAAAGCGGTCAAAATAAAAAGTTGTTATCGTCAAATGTAAATGTTTTAGTAGAGAAAGGGAATAGAATAGAAGTAGAGAGAGAGAGACAGGAAGAGAAATAGGGTAGTTAGAAAAGGTGATGGAATATAAGTAGAAAGAGAAATTGAGTGAAGAAGAAATAGAATAAAAGTAGAAAGGGAAATAGAGGGAAACAATAGTGAGAAAAGGGAATAGAGTAAAAGTAGGAAGAGAAATAGAGTGAGGAAGGGGGACAAAGTCACACTAGGAGAGGGGGGAGAGAGAAAGGTAGAAAAGGTAAAGCGAGAAAATGGAATAAAGTTAAAGGAGAGAGGAGAAGAGTGACCAAAGGGAGCAGATTTAAAGGAGAGAGAAAATAAAGTACGAAAGGGAGACATTATTAACCGAGAAATAGTGAGAAAAGGAAACAGAATTATTACAGAATGAGAGATACAAAAATAAAAGGATTTCCAAAGAAATTGAATGAAAGTAAAGGAGAAACAAAACTGAAAGACAAGAAGAAATATATTCTCATACATGGAGAGAGAGAGACGGGGAACGATACTAGGTGAAAGGAATACAAAAATAAGGAAGAAATAAACAAACAGTAAGACTCTTCTGCGGACGTCCATATGTGTATGTATTAATTTTTTCGTCCTATGCGGCACGTAGCCAGGAGAGGGCTCGGGGGCTGAAGCCTCTCCCTGAAATACTACAAATATATTATTTAAATATTGTACAGTGGTAAGTGACATTTTGGTAATTTTTGAGTTACAAAGTAAAATGTGCCATCCTTCAATTTTTGAGTGAAATTGCCATGGCATACAATTTGCATTGGACTCGGTGAAGCCTTCCGAAATTGGTAAATACAACACAAGAACAATTTATCTACAGTATAGCTTCTAATAACCTTTTTTTCTTAATGAACTCAGAAATGACCAAAATGACCATGTTTTATACCCGATCCCTTCAATTAATTTACAGTATTTCAAATATATAGGTGTACTTTCAACAAATAACTTAAATAATCTAACTAGGAAAGAATACATTTTGATCTTCGTCAAACCCCACACATTCGTCTCCAGTGCTAAATGAAAAATCACTTGAAACCTCATCTAAATCAGAATTGGAGGTGCCGGTATTTTAAAGTGCATTTTTTTTTGCCAATTTTCAGGTTTTAGGTCATCTTCTCCGATTTTCGGCATTTTCCCGTCATTTTTCGCAATATTCAGTGTACGCTATTGTTTCGTCATATTTTGTCACTTCTTTCATTTTGGTAATATTCTTGAGTCTTTTCAACAAAGTGAACATAAGCCTCTATATATCTCGCAGGATTTGCAATTTACGAGGAAATGAAATGCTGAACTGGTGACAGTCTTAGTTGTGTCGGGGGAAACCACCAGGTTGGTGCCTTTTTTTCTTTTAAAAGGCAAGATTGCATTTTGTTTAATTTTATTTTAATTTCAATTTATAACCTGAAACTAACAAATTTAATGGTCATTTTTTGCATTTTTTACGTCATTTTTCCCCATTCTTTAGGACATTCTATAGGTCATATACCTATGTTTTTAGGTCATCAACTTCCGCTCCCGAGTCATTCCATGTGAAATCAACACAGCCCCCAACCTGACCATCACCGATTTTCATGAAATTTGGGGAGTTGAAACTATGCATGGAACTTAGTAACTATGGGAATTTTGAGTCTCGTTTGTCTTGTAATTGTTAAATTATTCAAGGTCAAAGTTAGCATAAATTGCCGTTTTTGAACCCGCTTAGCTCTAACCCCTATTTTGCGTACGAAGATCAAATAAAGCTTATTGTACAGGGAATTGAACAAGCTTTCCAGTTATATATATAACAATCATACCTGTGGATAAAATTATAATTTTATCACGTGACCTTGACCTTTGACCTTGAATATCTCAAAACATGTCATCACCAAAAATCATGAAAACAATGTATTTGGTCCCTCATGCCATACTCTAAGACATATCAAAATATGATTCTGGGACTGCAATGGGATCAGAAGATACAAAATAATATGTTTAACTATGTGACTGATAAAAGCCTCATTACATGAACTATGACGAGTCAAATGTCCCTTAACACCCCCTACAAAATGTAAAGGAGTTATCCTGGGTATAATTGGTCATGAAAGAAATAGGTTAAGCACGGGGAGATCCCTAGCCGGGTGTGTCAAGCGCAGGTCCGGCATATCATTGACCGCCATATTGAATTCAACGCAAAAATTTCAAAGGAAAGGGGGTGATGTGATATATCAAATCAGGCTAGAATTTCACGAGAAATGAAGCGGCGAAGGTTTTTTCAACGTATCTTTAGCCAGCAAAAAGTTATACGCATATCTTTGACTTACGAAGTTTGCCCATTATAATGTTGTCAATGTTCCTCTCACACACAGAACATTTGGCAATGTAGCAGGTGCAACATCATCGTAGGCAGCAACTATGCCTTCTTTGAGATGGTCAATATCATGGACTTTGAGTGCATGCACCATTCTCTTCAAATGTTTTTGAAGGTAAAGGTCCTCCTAAGATGTTAGATCTGGGGAATGTGCAGGCCTTTTAATAGATCCCCGTGTGCCCATCAATCTACCTAGAAAATTACCATGACGAAATTGCCAAAATGTGCACATTGTGTGGTCACAGTCTGTCATGTTTCAAAACTCTGGAAAAATGCAATATCCCGTAAGCAAGGATGAAAAACCTGTTCACTTAACAAATCCAAGAAGCCCTCACCATTTAAGGTTCCGTTGTTGAATATGGACCAACCATTCCCGTTCTCCATACACTATACCACATCATTAGCTTACCAGCAACAACCATTCGGCTGGGATCTGTCTACTGTAGATTATCAAATCACATGTATTGCATATTCTTTTTATTAACTTCACCGTGAACATAAAAATTAGCCTCGTCACTGAAGATTTTTTCATTCCAATGGAGGTGATTGTTTGAGATACTTTTCCCAATATTCTTCACTATTCAACTATTTGGTTAATGTCGCTGATTAAAATCATATGCAATGGTGCGTATACTTCTTTCTCTCCCGAGATGTCAGCGTGATCTCGATGAGTTCCGAACACGTTAGAAGCATTCTAATGCTTTGTTTTTAACACCTCGAAAAGGAGAAAATGGTTACAAGTATGCAGTAATAACTTTTTTCTGGCTAAAGATACGTTGGAAAAACCTTCGCCGCTTCATTTCTCGTGAAATTCTAGCCTGATTTGATATATCACATCACCCCCTTTCCTTTGAAATTTTTGCGTTGAATTCAATATGGCGGTCAACAATATGCTGGACCTGCGCTTGACACACCCGGCTAGGGATCTCCCCGTGCTTAACCTATTTCTTTCATGACCAATTATACCCAGGATAACTCCTTCACATTTTGTAGGGGGTGTTAAGGGGCATTTGACTCGTCATAGTTCATGTAATGAGGCTTTTATCAGACACATAGTTACACATATTATTTTTTATCTTCTGATCCCATTGCAGTCCCAGAATCATATTTTGATATGTCTTAGAGTATGGCATGAGGGACCAAATACATTGTTTTCATGATTTTTGGTGATGACATGTTTTGAGATATTCAAGGTCAAAGGTCAAGGTCACGTGATAAAATTATAATTTTATCCACAGGTATGATTGTTATATTATATATATAACTGGAAAGCTTGTTCAATTCCCTGTACAATAAGCTTTATTTGATCTTCGTACGCAAAATAGGGGTTACAGCTAAGCGGGTTCAAAAACGGCAATTTATGCTAACTTTGACCTTGAATAATTTAACAATTACAAGACAAACGAAACTAAAAATTTTCATAGTTACTAAGTTCCATGCATAGTTTCAACTCCTCAAATTTCATGAAAATCGGTGATGGTCAGGTTGGAAATTGCACATATCTGTGTTGATTATGACTATACGGGCCTTTATTTAAGGTTGAAAATCTTAAGGTGTACACAATTTTGCATTATAATTGTTCTCGTACACTATTTCGAACGTCTAATATTTACCATCCCACAATAGCATGTCGGTTTGTGCCTTATCATTGCCATATGTCGCAACGGGAGTAGGCCTATTAAGCAAATGTATGCACGTCTACTGGCAGCATATCGTAACAGGGAGTGATACTTCAATTTTCTCCAAGTGCATATACAATCAGGTTATGCCGTGATTGGATTGTCCTTTACAAAAATGCATGTGCCAACTCACGTTTGATGCAAATTACCAATTTTACTTTCAAATCCCGCGTTCTTCCTGTTGCCGGCAGCCGGAACTCGATCTCCGACCCGAGCTTCAATTTCATGGCCGCAAACATTGTCCTTAAGGGTGACCTGTTTTACACAGTGTGTTTTCCTTGGAAGTGTGAAAATTGACAAACCTTGTCGGTGATGCTGTTACGTTTCAATGTACTTTGAAAGGTAGTGGTCGACATTGGTCTCGAACAAAACTGTGTAAGGTCACAGAATACTTCAATGCACTCCTTTTAAACTTGAATGCCTTTGCAAATGAGCACGCGCATGCGCAGACGGTAGTGTAATTAGGGGTGGATTTTGGGAGTATATGTTATAGGATGTACTGCACCTAGTGCTTTTATCTGGCGGTACGCAGCGGTACACGTACTGGCCCCTTTTTGTAGGTGAGAATAAAACTAGTAACATTTTATTTTATAGAAGGAGACTTGTGTGTGTGTGTAACTATATAGACGATCATTGATGAATATACCCAAATATTTTGAACAATTCGTATGATGAACACAGCAACAAATCAACATAATAGTGTTATAATAAACTTTATTCGATAGTTATTATTATAATTGTTTATTATGTAAACAAAGAGACTTTGCTACTCGATGAACAAGACGAGTGAATATCCAGCACCATTATTTTCTAGGGCTGAGCCGATACCAGTGGTATCGGTATTGGAAATTGGTTGGAATTCATCTGCCGATACTTTTGCGGCATATTTGTCTTTTGTGAGGTTCACAAAGATGCCATGCGCTCAGTGTAATTATCCTGGAAATTATGTAAAATTCTAACTTCTTTTTATTTTGCACCAAATACTGTGTTTTGTAATTGCATAACATCTATTTTCATATTCTGATGTAATTCTTGAATATTCTAAAGCAAATTTCTTGGTAATTTGATGCATGCAATTGCAGAAGAATATTTATATAACAATATTGATCAATATTTTGAACAATTTTTTAATTATTGCAATTTTCAAGTATCGGTATCGATGAGAGTATCGGCATTGGTATCGGTTCAAAGTGGTATCGGCGCAGCCCTATTATTTTCCATTATTTATTTTACATTCACACAGTTAGTATACTGAAATGCGCTGTTATTGTATTTGTTATTAACTTTTGCATGCCTCGTTCAGGAAAAGGCTTGAAATGTTTGGAGAAACATTTGATAACTTTGATAACTGTGGAACCATTTATTCTTTGAATTATATAGTAGAATATGAAAGTATACAGCGTGATCCAAATAAAACTATACCCATAGTGGTTCAAGCAATATAAAGCTGTACCAAGTGAAAGGATGATGAAAGCGTGTTTTATTTACTGCAGTAGTGTCCAAGATATTACAGCAGGTATTGGAAATGAGCGCCCTCATTCTGAAGGCTAAGGGGGATGGGGGGGATTCCCCCCTCTGGGTACTTGTGTCCCCCATCTGCTTGATAAATTTTATCCATGGGGGAAATGTTATATGGCATAAAGTCATTATCACCATGCTGTCCCTAGACAGTCAGTAGAATTCCCCCCCCCCCACTGAAAATTTCCTAAATACCACACTGGTTACAACTGACGTGCTTCAATTTGAGGTGCAACTTTTACACCACCAGTAACCCATAGGCCACTGACCAGTCTCAAGTGTGGCACTGAGTTTTTAAAATCTAGTTAAAAGGACTCCGGAAATTGAGAGAAAGTTGTAGGTCACAAGGCAGAAAAAATGTGTTCGCAATTAGGACGAACCCCTTCGAGTGTATTCCTGTTCAGGCAGGAAGTGTTCGCTATTAGGACTGTTCGCAATTAAGACGACACCGGTATCGAAACCACAGGGCAGAGCACGCCAAGTTGCAGGCTTGGTCACGTGACAAGTGCACTTGTTGTTTATTTGTTTGAAATCGCGGAGGTACAAATTCAGCAAGTTGTTTGTTGCAGTTCTTCATGTGTGGAAATGTATGTATTAGGAACATTTGTAAATGCTATGTAATTTCTGTGGTGATAAACAAGTGTTTAAAACGTGGAAAGCCAACGTGTCCTCGGTTATATCTACTGATCGTATTTGGCGCTGCAGTCGAAGTGCAGTTCGAAAGATTTTCACTTCCAGTCTACGACTTCAAGACCGCACTGGGAGATCATTCTCGAAGTATGCTTGCTTCAAGTATGGTCTTGCATCTTTCGGACACGGCCTTAGTAGATGCGTAGCGAAAGGGAAATGACCGAAAGTTGCACGCATTTTTCAAGAGCGTCCGGTGATTTTCCATTCCATGTGTTTGGGGCAGGCCACAGTTTTTCTTCCTCGATCGACGAGGAAGTTGAGCAAGAAGGAGTGAAGGAACTGTGAAGTTTGTGACTGGTCGATCGGTCGGTGCCTCGCTGCGGGTCCTCTGGCACGTAGGCCACAATGCGGGGCGGTCCTGTTAGGTCAACTTCGTGCGTCACAAGGTCAATAATTCAAGTCGCATTGTTGCGAACAGTTCTGCCCAAGGTCGCATGCAGAATGGAGTCGTTTCTCTTATGTACGAAGGAAGAATTTAGTTGATATGCATCTTCTGTTGTTTGTCTCGACAGTGTGGAATTCCTCTCTTCCTACCCTACCCCATGGGCGGAGTTTGAGCTTTTGCTTTGGAGGGGGGAAGACTCTGGGAGAAGCATATGATGTACCTGAGGGTTGTTGAATATCCCCTAGCTTATAAGGGGTCCGGAGACCTTCCCCCGGAAATTTAAAAAAACAACAACTTAAAAACACTGAGTTCTAGGCCTTTTAGATTTGAAAATGTTAAATTTCTTCGCTTAAATAAACAAATATTAATTAGTATATTGGTTGTCAGTTTTAAAAGAAGCAAAACAGTACGATTATTGCATTTTGCATTTCATTATTTTTTTATTGATACAATACTCGTATTACTTTAAAAAAGTAATTTTTAAAAAAATAAATAAATTGAAAAGTTCTTTTGATGCCTCAGCAGTAACTGTTGACTCAACACAAAGTCACTTTACGTTCTTTTTTCAAACTGTACACATCAATCAAATCGTCTAAGACCCGCTATTGCAGCGCAATTACTCCACATGCCATCATGCCAGACGTCAAGATTTGCGGCATGGCTTCATAACAAAAATGTAGTGACTGAACTCAATCATGTGCTATTTTTTTTAGTCTCTTTTAAGTTGGGGAGGGCAGGCCCCCTCTGGCCCCTCCAGAACTCCGCCTATGCCCTTCCCATAATTCTATGCTTTGGAATTGCTGGATGATTGGTCTACGTCGAGCAGTGGCGTGCCCACGATTTTCTTATGGAATTTGTAGCTTTTTGTTTTAGGAACCAGGGGTAGAAAAATACAGCGCGCCTGTTCGCCATTGCGCCTGAATTTTTAAATTTAGTTTTACATTTTTTTAATCGAGTTGGCTTACGGAAATATGCATTACTTTTTTTTTACTAATGAGTACAGTGTGTGCTTTTTAATGTTTGTCCGTTTTCTGTATGGAATTAAACATGATTGCAGTTTTGCTAATCGAATTTTAAAATCTGCAACGATAGGGTAGAGTCGGCCATATATTGTAATCAGTGGCGTGCCCAGGATTTTCGAAAGGAGGTGGATAGGTATACATTTTTTTTAGTAGTCAGTCCTCATTTTGCCATCTCTTCCTGCGTTTGACGTTCTTTTTTTAGGAATACTGGGCCAAAGGGGGGTTATAACTCCCACCAATCCCCCCCCCCCCTTAGGCACGCTACTGATTAGAATGTATTGCATGGTTATTCATGCCGTTACCAGTTGAGCATTCTTTAGGAAGTCCACTCTAGCGCAAGAATTAATTACTTTTAATCCAATCTTGTATATTGATTAGTTTTCAGTTCACATTCCATAGCTTATTGAAGTTGGATTCATGGCTTTCTTAGCCCGTATTTGGGAAGGAAAAAACACCTGAAGGAAACTGGGCAAGCACCCTCCGAACAATGAGCGCCCACGGGTTTCTTTTCCATACACAAGCGCATTCGGGAACACACCAACTCCACATATACCTTGATGCACATAATACTTCATGTAAAGCTTAACTATTATTTCCGCATATTCCATAACTTGATATAAACGGACTATAAGATTAGATAAGTGGACAGACAGCATTGACAGGAAACAATTACTTTACTACAAAATTCAATAATATGACAAGCCTAGGGTGTTCTGCAAAACTGCGATTTTCTATTGTTTTTTTCGGGCCTCCCCCATGGCGTTGCGTTGTCGTCTTGTAATGAAGGGGTCCCGGTGGAGGCACAAGTGGTTCGGATCCCACTTTAAACTGTAGGTCCAGTCCCGATTAGCCTTTCTGTGCATAAAGTGGACTTAAAACAACAAATCAATCAATCAATTCTATTGGTTTTCATTTAAGTCTCACTGAATAAATTACAGAACATATTACAAGAATAATTTTATATTGAGCATGTGTAAAGATTCTAAACAGAGATATCATGTCGGTAATGTTTGCTATTAAAATAATAATTATAAATAACAGTCTGCTGAAAAATTGCACCTTCTGACTTACGTGCTTTTTCCCCGAACAACCTTATTAGAAATGTAACAGAAACTGCGAGGCTTGTTTCCTGCTACTAATTTTCTTAAAATATTGGAGTTTCTTTTCTGTCTACCTGGAACTAATGCTCTCACTGAACGAGTGTTCTCGTGTACATGAATGGTTTGTGGAAAATTGGAAAGAACGCTCTTTGTACAAATTTCAAAGCTGTGTTGATCATAAAATTGAACTTTAATCACACGTTTGTAAACTTTTACAAAATGTTATTTGAAAAGAAGGATGCATTGTATACATGTTTAATAAATATTTGTTGTGGCCTGTTTTGTATATAGACTTATGTATGAGTGCGTGTATATATATATATATATATATATATATATATATATATATATATATATATATATATATATATATATATATATATACAGGGTGTCTCATAAGTAATAGCGCAAACTGACACAGGTGAAAGTACACGATAATAGAAGCAAAAAAAGTCTCAGTAAACATGGGTCTGCAAACGAGCCGTTTTCGAGATAATCGCGAATGTGCTATTACAAACCGCCACTGACTTCATTGGTTGTAAACGTCGTCCTAGTTGGTAAAATGCTAATAATGTGTGCGAATGTGTGGTTACAAGCCGTCATTGATTGCATTTTGTAAACACAAGAGTGCTTTACTCCTTGTGCGTTCCGAGGTTTGCTCTTTGTTTACAAAACAGAACATTTCCGAGAGGTGACGTTGTAATCAAACAGGATGGATACAATCAGTAGAGAATTGTACATGCTTGTGTCCAATTCCGAAATGAACCGGGGATTTTCTTACTGTATTATTAGCATTTTACCAACTAGGACGACTTTTGCAAACAATGAAGTCAGTGGCGGTTTGTAACAACACATTCGCAATTATCTCGAAAACGGCTCGTTTGCAGACCCATGTTTACTGAGACTTTTTTGATTCTATTATCGTGTACTTTCACCTGTGTCCATTTGCGCTATTACTTTTGAGATACCCTGTATATGTTTTATGTATTTCTTTGAATTACACTGCGGTTGAATTGTTGCGAAAGGTATGTATGATGTATATATATGATCGTTATTTTCAATGTTTGTATATGAATCAAATTATGAATATGTATTATATTATGAACTTTTTGTATGTGATTGAGTGTAATAAAAGGCATGAGCCTTAATCTCCGCCACAAAAAATAAGAAGAAAATAAATAAATACGGAAGTAGGACACCCTGATTCTGAAGATTCATTCATCTGCAAATTATCAATTAATAACTACTTTACGATAATTCTAAACGACTGCTTGGTTTGAGTGCAGTGCATATCACCATATTATTTAAGTCATTTACGTAGTATTTATTTATTTCATTAATTAGTTTTCAAACAAGTATTTATGACGAAACAGTGTACATTTGGGCGTCTCTTTTTCCTTCAGGAAAATGTAATAAATGTTATCTTTTTTTTTTGTTTTAAAAATTTGGTCACTTTACTCTGAACTCTGCTCCCTGACCATTCCCATACAGAGTGGAATAAGGAATCTACACAGTCATTTTCGGGAAATCTGAAACTGTGCAGGATGTTGAATGTGAGACACATTCTCCTCTGAGAGTGACGAATTTGCCCGCATTATTTTTGTATCCGCCCCCTGGATTGCTTGGGTTGTTTCAGGAAGATTATAGGAGGGAGAAACTACCCCTCGCATTGCTTTGTATGGGGTTCATTGTCAGTCGGTGCATTCGTCTGTCGAGTAAACTCACTAACATACATTTAGGCGGCCTCCTCGAACTGACGCTGGCACCTTGTAATCAATGACAACGCCACATTTTCAAATAGAAGTGTATTTTAATTTTTACATCGTCATCATACAGGGTGTCCGAAAAATATGTTTACAGTATGTACAGGGTGATCCGTTTGATAATAACAAGATATTGTTAACTTCCTCGGACCTGAGATGGAAGGTAATGAGTATTTTTTTATTTTGCAAATTTAACACTTATTAGGAAAATAGTCCTGGATGCTATTTTTATGGGATATGAAACTTATTGATTATGCACCCCCGAAAGTGAAACCTCAAAATCGATTCTGCGCCTCCAGATTTATGTCCCAAGGTACACCTATACTTGCGGAGTGGTTCATATCTCAGTCTCAATTGTAGTTCCAGTCCCGATTAGTCGATCTGAACATGGGTGAAAACTTTAACCCAGCGCATGCTATAAATTCCGAAAAATATAATATGGTATAAACTTAGAAACACACCACCCATCTATACATTCAGCATCCACATGGACGTCGGGAAGAGGGGGGGGGGGCGAGTCGAACGAGTCCGTCAACCCCCTTCCCCCTGGAAATTTGCATCGTTCATTTCAAGTTCATTACACAAGCAGAAAACTTTTTATTTTTATTGTTAATAACATAAATAAAGTTCAATTAGTCAGCAGCTATTCGAACAGAATAATTACAGTAAAAACTGCGTTTTGTAGAAGAAATGGGAATATATTACAGGAACTAGGTTATAGCTATTTTCATATTATTCCAAACCAAGGAATAAATGGTTCCACAGTTTTCAAAATTCCAAAAATAAGAGTTTTATGTGAGAGGTCCCGCAAGATAAACTTTATTAGTAAAATTTCCTCTTAACTTTTAAAGCTTTTTTTGAACCTGTTGTGAAACGTTAATAACAAAGTACAATAACTATGCATTTCAGTACACTTAACTGTATGAAATGTAAAAAAAATAATGAAAAAAAAAAACTCCTGGATATTCACATCTGGAGAATGAAGTAGAAAAGTCCCCAAATATGATGATGATGATAATAGTAAAAAATTTGGAATAAAATTAATTTTATTTATTTTAGTTGTTATTGTATAACAACAATAATAGTATTATTTCTAATATTCAATCAATGACATGACCCGCTCTACAAAAATTTCTGGCGACGCGTAAGATTATTCATTATTTTCATATTGCTGTATTATACCAATAACGTAAGCATCGAAAAGCTGTTTCTTTGTGGTCTTTCGCAAACTTTTCTTTTCTTCCTTCGCCTAAGCTTCCTGTGTGAATCGTGGCCTGTGTTTATTGTTTGAATGAAGCAAGAGGATCCCCGTGTGGGTGGTGTGTGTATGTAGACATTTATCTCGCCTCGACTCAGGTGCCACACTTCGCATTGTGAGTACGTGACGTCAGAGGTAGATTTTAGCACAGCGCCAGGTCAACGAACCTATCGCGCCAGTGCCAGCAACGCGTTGATGTGAGGGAGTACAAGAATCCGTGGAAAATTTTGAACGTACGATTTTTTTTCCTGCCAGTTGAGGTGCTGTTTGGGACGCATTGTTACACACACGTGTAATAGCACAATGAGCATACACAAACTTTTTATTCCAGAAGGGGGCAAAAACTAAACTTCTTTCCAGGGGCGAAAACAAAATTTTCCCAGCCAAGGTAAAGAATATATACTTCGAAATTATATCAGTGCTCTCTATTTTGAATTACTTGAAAAGGGAATTATATTTATTTTAACGTTTACAATTAACGTTGTCGCCGTGTAAACATGGGTTCGTTTCCCAGTAAAAACACACATTGGTTCGGATCCCACTTTAAACTGTAGGTCAGTGGATATCTTTTGGATATTTGTGTCTGAAGTCCTGGATATCCAATACATATCCGGGAATGTCCAAAAGACATCCACTGGATATCTGCTGGGTATCCATTTGTCCGCACACGTGATATCCAAAAGATATCTTTTGGATATTTGTGTCGGGAAGTTCTGAATATCCAATACATATCCAGGAATGTCCAAAAGACATCCACTGGATATCTGCTGGATATCCATTTGTCCGCATACGTGATATCCCGGAGATATCCAGAAATGGACATGTTTTGAACATTTTGGACATCAAGTGCGACGTAATCTGTACATTATGCTTTGATTTAGACATTTTTTGTGCATACTTTGGATATTGTGTGGACACGAAAAGTACAATTTTTGGACTACATGGTACATTTGGATCTCATCTGGATATTATTTCGATATGAAAAGATGCATGCAACGGTCAACCAGCAATGTTTGTTGTAAATTTTCTTGTTTCCTGTTAAAATAGGCACTAATCAAGTTGGATAGTTCAATGAACTAACCGATCTGTAACTACGCACTGGTTATGTACAGGCTATGGCTTCTGATTATATAGTCATGAATCAGAAGGGTTGGTCATGGGAGATTCACTTTTATTCACTCCTTTAAATTTTCTTCTCATCCTTGTAGCTTAATGTCCACACATCTTTCGAATATTCCATTATTTGTGTTACGAAAATTTTAGTTTCTTTTATACATTTTGCCAGTGCCATCTAGCGACTGCAGCCCACAGAGCACACAAATGTCCAAAAGACATCCGTTGGATATCCCTTGGATATTTGGGTCGGAAGTTCTGGATATCCAATATACATCCATTGGACGTCCCTTGGATATCCATTTGTCCGCATACATGATATCCAGAAACGGATATGTTTTGGGCTTTCCGGATCACTTCCAAGGTAAAGTATGAGAAAGTATACACAACGGGAATACCATGACCATTTTCTAATATTCGAAACATCCAATTTATGTTCATTGTTGGATTACAAATTCTGGATCAGTTCTATACATGTATTAGATATCCAGAATTGGATGTATTTTGGATATCCCGTTTTGGACAAGATCTAGATATGTTTTGGATATCCTGAATTGGATGTGTTTTTATATCCCGGTTTGGACAATATCTAGATATGTTTTCGATAGTGTTGCCCACGAGACGATACTTTGGCCTGTCTCGGGACACATGATCAATCTCGTCTCGTCTCGAATTTTTAAAATTCTGTCCCGTCTCGTCCCGTGGGCAACACTAGTTTTCGACATCCAGAATTGGATGTGTTTTAGATATCCCGTTTTGGACAAGATCGGGATATGTTTTGAATATCCAGAATTGGATGTGTTTTGGATATCCCGTTTAGGACAAGATCGGGGTATGTTTTGGATATGTAGAATTGGATGTGTTTTGGAAGAGATCTGGCGACGTATTGAATATTCGGAATTGGACAATGTTTCTGGCAGCCAGTTCTACACACGCTTAGACTGTGTATTAGATATGAAGAATTGGTCGAGTTTCAGGTATCCAGTTCTGGATATCCAATAGACGTCCCAAGGTTATCCAGAAATGGATATCGAATGGACATCCAATGGATATTAACATCCATGGATCTGATCTGGACATTGTGTATATGTAATGGATATCCCTGGGAGTTTGGTTATGTACGGGCTATCTGTGTACAAATTGAACTCAAAACCCAAACATGTTTTTTTTTCTTCACAAATTTGCTATATTTAGCGCAGTTCGTTATTTTTCATTCATAATTTCAAATTAAAAATAATACAAAATGTAGTTATTTTTATAAATGCTACATATTTTATTTTGGAGAAAACCTAATGTTCACAGTCAATGTTTTTTTTTATATTTATGAAAAGAGAATTGCTTGGTGTAAATGCGTACTTTATTCCTAAATCCCAGTGTAGTGTGCGTGTGTGTTTTTTTACGGGGAAATTCATATACACACACGCACGCAGTTACGAATGTTATAACTCTGTAGCCGTAATATAATTATATTCGGTTTCATTACCAAGGGTATTGGCCACACGCATATGACGTCTGGTCCATTCAAGACGGGACAGCATATTGCGTAACCTAATGCCTTGAGCAGAGCTCCAACTTGTTTAGTTTTGAGAACTTGTAGTTTTACCGCCTAGTGTTTATTTAATGCAGGTATGGACGAGAATGAGTTGTGTCTATACGTGCCTTGGCCTTTGAATTGCAAGCTTTTTTTGTGCCTTTGCCCACGGTTGTATGAGTATACAAGCTCCTTGACCAAATCTGGTAGTTGTGGCGCGTTTTTTTCTGTTCCAAATCTTATTGCGAAATTGTTCTTGAATGGGTGTCTCAAGCCGGGATTGCTAGCACGTGTTACCAACAAATGTTGGTAACATTTCGAAAAACGCTTGTGAATTTGTTATCAACATCTCATGTTAGGAACAGATTTTCCGTGTTGCCAACAGAAATTTTGTTATCCTTAAGAAGTCGTTCGAGATGAAAGAATGTTAGCAACATTTGTTACCAACACATGTTAACAGAGTATTTTTTGATGTAACAACATTTCCTCCGCTTCCCCTCCTGCAGCATCACTCCAGTGACGGCCAGCCAGCGAGTACGAAAGCATCGTTTCATGCGAGGTGTGTGTTGTTTTGTAATGTATTTATCATGGGAAATATTTTGAGTGAGATGGAGTGGTCAAAGGAAATGTTGCGCGCGAAGCTTGTCCTTTTGGACCAAACGTATCCACAATTTAAAAGACAAAAACCAACAGGTCACTTCCGCTATAATTAGCTCTTGCCCGTAGTGAAGGTCTCACCCAGAATCATCTTGGTCTTCCCTCTTGCGCCAAAATGACACAGGCTGCCGCAGCGAGTACAACTTCCTCCACAGAGGTCATGCAGCCAAAAGGTTAACAAAAGTTAACAAAAATAAAGTGAAACTAATGTTTTGGTTACCAACATTTGTTGGTAGAGTGAGATTACTTTCATAACATCTCTGGCTGTTTTGCATTGGCAGCTTTGGAGCGAGTCGTAAGTCCCGGAGCAGCCAATCAACAAACGAGCCGCTGGCGTCATCTCTACCCAGCACCTATCGCTATTCCTGTTGCTCGCGGTCTGGGCTGTTGGTAGGCTCACTAACTGGACTCGCGCGGTCAGCTGGAGTTGTTATGAAAATAATCTGACTTAATATTCGGTGTAAACGCGGCTTCACAGATGTTATTCGGTTTATGCTAAAATGATTTTGTGAACGCGTTCTGTGTGTGTGAAAATTGCTTGTGTCGATGTGTCGGTTCCATAATTGTAAGTGTGCATACATGCTACCTGTGCGTGTACTTGTGTCTTTAGCAGTGGCGTATACGGAGTCCAATATCTGGGCTATCTCACAATGTCACGTGGTCCTAGGCTATGAATAGAAATAAATGTACCAAATCCTAAGAAATCAGGTTGACAACTCCAGAATCAGCATCATCATCTCACTGATATGAATAATATTATTTACAATCCATTTTTCTCCTGTATTTTATTCTCTAGACTTTAGGCTTCGCAGATAGCCTAACTAGCCTAGAATATACGCTCCTGGTGTTTAGTTACTCAGGTTAAGGTGACCAAATTTTGTAAAAGAACCAAAGGAAACATTGGCTTATGCAGTGAATTCTCTACATATGAGTTAATTTGCTTGGAGAGTCTTAACTAAAGAAATCCGTGTAGGGGTGTAAGGGGGCAACCCCCTCATAATATACCCAAAACTTAACCTCACCTCCACGTAGTACACCTCAGTAACTGCAGGCCAGCGAGGCTCTGGCGTCTGAACCCACGCCAGAGTAATTCTTGGTGGGGTCGTGTTGTCCTATGTTTGTTCTTCTGTGTGCTGAGTGCTCCTTTACTGCGAAAGCGGGAGTTACGTATACTATTTTTTAGTAGTCCCCTCATTTTAACATCTTTTCATGCCTTTGACGTTTTTTTTTAGAAATACTAGGTCAAAGGGGGTGTTATGGCCCCCACAAACCCCCCTTGGGTACGCCATTGGTGTTAGCTCTTGTTGAGTAATAAATGAATGAATTAGTTTTTAAAATTTAGTAAGGAAGTTTTTAACAAACATTTTATTTTCTTGTTAGGGACCTGTCCTAAATTTTGTTTTAGTTAAGTGGCATATCCGCGTATTGCGTGACGGGCAAAGCCTGTGTGCTGCTGTGCTAATAATATAAAAATTAATCTGTCAATCAAAATCGTTTCAAAACATCACGCGGAAATTCCCCAACACAGCAAGTGTCTGGTGGACCTTCCTTTATGTAATTACACCTTGGGCATTTCTGTGAAATAAACACAGGCGCAGATGTTCCTTTAGAATGGCCGACTCAGTCCATAACTTCCAGCCTTTGTTTTATCAAGCTGCTCCTCTCCCGAAGGTCGGTCAGTCTACGGCGACTCCCGTTGAAGGCTGGTCAGATTGGACGTTTCCTTATTTACGTGACCTTCGCAGTCTGGTGGAATATGTTTATGCCCCTTTGGAACCGATATGAGCGTGGAAGACGCTGTTTTGCGCGTTGAAAGTAAGCTTTTGCCAGAGGAGCCTGAGGCGGTTGGTCCTTGAGAAGAATGAATTTCAGGAATTTCTCGGCGTTTTATGCAGCAATATTTTTTCCCCAAAAATAGGCAGGTAGAACTCGCCGACAGCATCACATTATCGTAATTTTCATGTGTCGCTGTATTCGGTCTCGTTTCCTTGCAGGCATCTTCAAAACATGCATTGTTTTCATCATCCTGTGTTGTTTACGATTTTCTCTCCTTTGTTAAAAGAGAATAAAGACTGGTATACTTGAAATTTTAACCTGAACCAAAATGCGACTTATTCAGCCAGACATTAACTGCGAATCTGTGCAACGTGGTTGCATACGTTCAGGATAAAATTCTATTTACATCGCAGCATTGAAACGAGGTGTCAAACAAAAGAAACGTTTGCCGTCGAAAGGAGTAGCGACACATGCCGCTTGGGAACGAACCAATTAGCAGCAACTATTCACATCATGGCGGCATGACAGGCCGCACAAGCCTGCGTTCGATTGGTGAAATCCTCGAACGACACGTGCCGCCTGTTGCTTCGGTGTGAATTCTCCCTAAATGGTTCTCTGTACGATGCAAGCAGTGCATGTATTGTTTAAACATACGCCAAAATGCTCCGTTGAAATCCCTTCGTGACTTTTAGCCCACCCTGTACTACGCATTACGAACCTCGAGACTTGCCAAGCTGGTCCAGCTGCGGAGGCAGAAGAATATGATTTAGGAGGCAAGGAGCGTAAATACGCGAATTTTCTGGTTGGAGTCACTTTTAAAATAGTCCCTAATAGTATTTTTTAATTAATTTATTTATAAATATGTGTTTATACAGGATTCAAAATTTCATATTTGAGCCAAAAATCAGCTTTTATGTATCCAGTTTTTGGACCTCCCGATGACGTACTGGTAATATCACTTTGTAATCAACGAGTCTCGGATTCGATACCCGGTGGAGGCGCACAGTGGTTCAGACCACATTAAACTGCACTCGATTACGTGTATATGTATAAAGTGGACTTAAAAACTTCTGTATCTAGTTTTTCTTCTGGCGCGAACCGATCGAACGGAAGGTGCATCCTCCTTCCCCGTCGCGATTAGCCTAAAGTTGAAAAGCTAAGTAAACTAAAGCAAATCAATAAGTCAATCTTCACGAGTTAAAAAAGATGACACAAAAATACTAAAAATGAATGAAGACGCATGGAAGGGTGGTATACCACCATGGACGCTAATTTTGCGCAAATATAATTTTAAGAATGTCCCATACACACAGAGCCCGTTCGGTGATTGGTCGACTTTCCATGTCGCCACCGAAGTTCCCGGGTTCGAATCACGGCCTGGGCATGTTCGTTCTTCGCGTCTCTTCATCTGATGATCACTCATCCCATCCTCATCGTCACGATTAAGCAAAATTGGTAGAAACGCGACGTAAAATAACAAAACACACACATACATTGCCATAAACCCGTACAGAACGAACTACTAAGAAAAATAGTATCATATTTGCACAGTGAAATTACTTAAAACGTAGTGACATGAATAAGGAAGAAGGTTCGAAAGAGATCGTGCACAATAATACAAAGTTAATTATAAATATTTATATGTTCTAGCACGTTGTGTATGTTGTTAAGTACATGCAAACCCATACAGGCCTTATATGTAACTCAAGTGAAAGTGACTGTGGAGAAGGTGAACGCACGGAAATAAATGACCTGCGTTTCATATGTGGTTCTGGCATACTGCACACCCACGCAGATCGTTCATGCGTTGCAATGTTTGTTTGCGATGTATAAAGCCTTATAAGAAAGACACAATACGATTTTTCCATGTGAATTGTATTGTGGGCGTTTATATAAGTATTTCTTTAGAGCCGACTATGCATGTCGTAACGTTTGTATTAGCATTGTATATGTTCGGTGACCGAAAACCCATACCTGTTTTTAGAATTAGGTTGTCTTGGAAACGACGCCAGTTTGTTGATACTGTGTAAACACTTAGTTTGAATTTGTTTATTGAGTCCACTTTATTCACAGATATGTTAAACGAGACTGGGTCTACAGTTTAACTGGGATCCAGACCACTATGAGTCTTCATCAAGTATCGAATCCGGAACCCCTTCATTACAAGGCAAGGACGTTACCACTATGCAATCGGTCAGGCCTGAAATTTTGCATTTCCAAGTTTTTGGTTGAGTTAACGGAGAACCCAAAAAGTTTGGCGTAGTTTCGTAGATAATTATTCATTCAATACACCAATATCCCACACTTATATTTAATATATAATTATGAATTATTTGGGGGACATATCTGTACTGCCTACACCGCATCCCACCGCAAATTTAATCCGATTACAATATTTACTGGACATGAATTGTGAGCGGCTATTTGACAGGTTATATGAGGATATTTCTTTCCAAATATAAAACTTGGTATTCCTGACAAATCATCTATAAAACTGATATCACACCTTCCTAGATATCGTTAGGATAACGATAACATCAGGGGTGTCATTGATTTATTGATGTTTACAACACTTGTTTTTATCTTAAACTTGTGTTTTGAAACTTACCTTTCGTAGTTACCAAGGGGCTCCAGTATATCAAGCATAAGTGAATTACAATGGACAAGATTTTGTTTAAAATTGTGGGAATCTCCCTCTGTCACCCCACCTATATCTTTCTAGCTCACCCATCCTTTCATTCTATACTCTCACTTCCCTTCTTCCTGTCTTTTGCTACTCTCTCATCAATGTATTCTCTCTCTCTCTCTCTCTCTCTCTCTCTCTCTCTCTCTCTCTCTCTCTCTCTCTCTCTCTCTCTCTTGTCTACGTATATTTCCTATACTCTTGTCTCCACATCTGATCCCTTCTCTCTCTTGTCTGTCCACTTCTCTTTCCTTCACTCTCTCTATCTCTACTTCTGATTCCTTCTCTTTCTTTCATTCTCTCTATCTCTGATTCCTTCTCTCTCTTGTCCACTTCTCTTTTCTACACACTCTATCTCTACTTCTCATTCCTTCATTCTTTCTTGTCTACTTCTCTCTCTGTCTCTACTTCTGATTCCTTAAATTTCTATATTTTCTATGGTCTACTTCTCTTTCTTTCATTCTCTCTATCTTTACTTCTGATTCCTTCACTTTCTCTTGTCGTCTTCTCTTTCCTTCACTCTCTATACATACTTCTGGTTCATCCACTCCCTCTTTTCTACTTCTCATTCCTTAATCTCTTCACATCTCCCTTTTCTTTCCTTCTCTCGTCTCTCCTATCTACGTCTGATCCCTCCACTCTCTCTTGTCTACTTTTATTTCCTTCTATCGCTCTCACTCTACTTCTGATTCCTTCAACTCTAGTCTACTTCCCTCTCTTTCCCCTCTGTCTTCCTCTCCTTCACTCTCTCTACTCCACCTCCCCCCGTTTCTCTGCACCACTCAAACACATTCGGTCGTTGTGATCCAGTACAAAACACCCGAGTGACATTCTACTAAGGTGACCGAGAAGAGCATATGACGTAGGAAAGAAACTAACATTGACTCACATGTAAATGAGCACCCTGTGTCGTACACATCAGACCATCTTTTAAATGGGTTTATCCGTCTGCAAACAAGGCGCTGTTTGTGCTGTCGGTGTTTGTATAGCCATCCCATCTCCTTTTGGAGTTGACGCTCCGGGCGGAGAGGAGAGCGAAATGTACTCGGCTGGGTTTCCTAGCACGAAAGAACAAGCGTTTTGTGTTCACCTTTCCAAGGTCACTCTGTCAGCTAGCAACCTACGTGTGCTTGCACTTTGCACTGGAGGTTGTTTTTCTTTTCCTCAAACTGCTGAATCGTCAGTGCTACATAAGCATCACTTTAGAGGTGTACCTTTTCAGACAGCGCGGAATACGTTCAGTAAACATACATTCTGGAAATTCACAATTCACACATATCGTCCGGCCCTAGTCATCCTCTTCGAGTATGTGTGAATATATAAATAGGGTGTTGTCGTGCAGCACGTATGTAGGAACATCATGACAAACATTTTTTTCTCAATGATGTTTTTGCTTGTGGAGTCCTCATTTCAACGTCATGCTCCTTCATTAAACGATTTCTTTAAACTGTACATATGCAACCACACACACACACTCATACATAATCAGGATTCCTCGCCGATGGCGCAGTGGTATAGTCATCGCCTTGTAATGAAGGGGTCCTGGGTTCGATGCCCGGTGGCAAGGAAGGTATTTTTTCCAGGGGAGCAAACAAGGCACATTTTCTCCAAAAATAGTGTGGTTCCCTAAAAAAAACATTGCTTAATTTTGAATTTATGGTGTTCATGCAATAATTAACACATATTATTGTGGCTAGAATGCAATTATATGTGTGAGATACAAAATTTTTGGTTGACTTCCATTTTCCAGGAGGGGCCACGGCCCCTCTTGCCCCCCTCCCGGACGCCCATGGTTCGGATCCCACTTTAAACTGTAGGTCCGGTCCTAAGTCTATATGTGCATAAACTGGGCTTGAAAACTAAATAAGAAAACTTTTCAGGTATGGTTTGGCGGTTTAAAAATACTTTCCACGTAGAGCCTCCCCGATGGCGTAGTGGTAACGTCGTCACCTTGTAAGCAAGTGGTCCTGGGTTCAATATCATGTGGAAGGACATAGTTGTGTGGATCCCACTTTAAATTTTAGGTCCAGTCCCGATTAGTCTATTTGTACATAAAGTGGGCTTAAAAACTTTCCAGTTATGGGTTGGCGGTTTAGCAGCAACACTAATTGGAGCTTGGTGGCAGCCATCTTTGCAACTAATATCAGTGAAGTGTGCTTGAGTACCTTGATGTGCTGCTCAAAGGTATGACTCAGTGCAAGAATTAAGCAGAAAGATACCATGAAAGCACCGTCTAATCTAGATGAAGAATATCGAACCGTGTCTGACTCATGCGTTGGAAATGCTTTATCGCGTGAATTCCGTTTCGTTTTCATGTCCGCTTATGATACCGTGCTGGGATATCCTGCTAGGAACGGCGAAACTTTTGGTCGCTTAACAAAAAAATTAAAAAGGATGAAGTCAATTCATTACTGAGTATGGGAATGAGTTGATTTTTATCATAACTCCGGCCACGCAGGCCGCCAACCGATTTCACACAAAGAGAAATCCATTCCGTACTTATTATTCATCTGTCGAGACTTTCAAGACTTTCAGTTGTGAAATTAAAGGAACTTATGTTTGTAATGAGTTGTTTTTTTTTATTGATTTCGTTTATTTTACTTCGCCTTTCTACCACGTTTGGCTAATCGCGAAGATGAGAATGAGTGATGATATGAAATTGATGAAAGGACACTCACAAAGTACACCCATGCCTAGACAGGGATTCGAACCTGGAACCCCTGGCGAACGCGCTGTGCTAACCATTTCGTCACAGAGGTCGGATGTAATCGGTGTGTGGTAGGTACGGATGTATACATGTGAACACCCGGAACTAACCTATTGACTCTCCCATGTATAATTTTAGCTTTCAGGCTAAGTTATGCCAGATCAGTTGCGGATTCAGAAAATCTTCAATCGAGGCGACATATAAATTGTTTCCTGTAGTAGCTGGCAGCTCAACAGATATATACAGTGCTCGAAATATGTGTGTTGGGGGGGCGAGGGAGGGGGTCGGTACCTTCCCTTGGCAATTTATTTGCACACATCCCCCAGCGCTGTCTCATTGTCACCATGTTAAACACTAGTAGCATCTCCGCAGCTAACATTTTCCACTTCAACCGCTGCATATACGTGTCGTGAGTAACGTGGCTGTAGTGTAGCAGTGTCAGTGCTCAGAAAACCGGAAATGTTCACAAATCAGGAAAAAGCTCAGCATGTCCTCTGGTATCACGTGACCCGGTCACCAATAACAGTGCAGAGGAACTTTCAAATGTACAGAATTCTTTCGTCTAGAATATCTGCCATCAATAAGTTGGTATTTAAAAAAATGAATTTATCTTCACTCCCAAATCCTGTCAAGTTCAAGAAACATTGTATGGAAAGATGCCACCCGATGTCAAGAGCATTAATTCCGAATTCCTTGGCACTGACACTGCTACACTACAGCCACATTACTAGAAACCTGCAACAAAATAAACTTGGTTAGTTTTCCAACATTTTGGCACCACTTTCACATCTCTACATTGCATATAGCGGATATGAATAAAATTGTAATCAGGGAAAGACTTCTGGGACACCCGGTATATATATATATATATATATTACGCACCTATGACGAGTCACTGCAGCTGGCAGTGGCACTGAGACGAGACCTTTTTACCTTTGGAATGATCCCTTTTTGATAAAACCATATGGCAAGTTTATTATTATTATCAGAGCAGGTTACCAAAGCCTACAGTGCAAATGATGCACCTTGGGTTTACTCCATTTATATGGTGTAGACCGTCATTATTTTCAGGAATAATTACTATATATATATATATATATATATATATATATATATATATACAGGGTGTTTCTAAAGGTCGTTTACAACGCTTGGGAGGTGATTCCTCACACGAAAACAAGCAAAAAGTCTAAGTTCCATTTTTACGACAGAGGCTTCGTTTCCGAGATAGGAGCCTCGCAAAAGGTGACAAAGTGAACGTCACACTTAACTGGGACGAATACTATCACAGATAGAGAGGCGGTTCCAAGGGAATCATAAAGGAATCGTATGTGCTCAGTCCGGAAGTCACTATGAAAAGTTCACTGCACGCATGCGCAATGGAGTCCTCAAAGGAATTGGGGATTTCCAGCAACAACAATGCATGGAAAAGGTATGTAACGCAGCAAGAAGGACCGTGACAATGAGAAATGCGTTCAAGACAACACATCCCGACCTCAAACATCAAAACATGACCACCGAACACAAAATCCGAAAAGTTGAGCACGGTTGCATACCCCAGTTACACGCGAGGAATGAACGAATCATGTCATGTGGCATACGAGAGACAGGAGGAGGGAAAGAAAAACACAATATCAGATGATTGCGACAACGTGTATTTTTACACGCGACAACTACGTAATATCCCCCCACACACACACACAACAAACAACAAATGCTACAATATCTAACGCACAGACAGTCCGTGTCACTGTACACCAACTGAAGATGTCACTTTCACCACACAAAGGGGGTGGGGAGCAATACCAAAAGTGTTCGCACGCGATCATTGTGACGTAAAAGAGACCAGTTTTGGAAGCGCTGCACAGGCAAGTCTGGCTCTCGTAGTCTACGTTTGACCTTCATGACTGCTGTTCCCGCGAGAGGAGCTCGAAGGGTTGGTTCTCTCCGGCAGTCGTCCCAATCGTGTTGCAGGTGCTGGGATATGATCAGCAGTTCGCTCTAGGTTGTCATACGCATTGGAGTACTAGTATGTTGCATTGAAAGAAGTTGACGTGGTGGAGTGGGCAAGTCAAGTATCGCAACAATTGGTCTGTGGTGTTCGTACGGTGATACGGCCAATTTGTGCAGTGTGCCAGTGTTAAACAAAAACAATACTTTGCAGTTCCAGCTCCCTATTACACAGATGGCTGCGTATACGACCCAGCAGCTAGCAGACATGCATCTCATGTATGGGGAGGCACGTGGTAATAGCCGTGAGGCAAGGCGTCTTTATGGAGAACGCTTTCCACATAGACGTTTACCGTCTCACACCTTCTTTCAGGTAGTGGACAGTCGACTGCGTGAAACAGGGTCAGTGTTACCACCGCGACAAGAAGTTGGAAGACCCCGAAGTGTACGCACACATCAGTTTGCAGAAGATGTGTTAACAGCGGTCGCAGAACATCCTGGCACCAGTACGCGAGTGCTCGCTCGGGCACGAAACACGTCTCATGTGAATGTTTGGCGAGTGTTGTCAGATGAAGGAATGCACCCTTTTAAACTGCAGAAAGTACAAGAACTGTTACCTCGTGACTTTCGCCCTCGTATGGAGTTTTGCCAATGGTTGTTGCATCAGCTGGACACAAACCCTCACTTCGGGGCAAACGTATTGTGGACAGATGAAGCCATTTTCACAAGGATGGATGTCTTCAATAGTAGAAACAGTCATGTATGGGACTTTGACAACCCACATGCACTTTTTGTGGCCCATCACCAGCACAGGTTTTCAGTGAATGTGTGGTGCGGGATAGTACATGATCATTTAATTGGACCATACATTCTCCCTGTTCGCCTGAATGGTCGCACGTATCATGCATTTCTTAGTGAGGTTCCGCCTGAACTGTTGGAGACCGTACCTTTGGCACTGCGGCAAGAAATGTGGTACCAACACGATGGTGCACCAGCTCATTTCGATCGTAATGTACGACATTTCCTGCATGACGTGTTTCGCAATAGGTTCATTGGTAGGGATGAGCCTGTGCCTTGGCCACCGAGGTCGCCAGATCTCAACCCTCTCGATTTTTTCTTCTGGGGAGAAATGAAAACCCTCGTATACGACACACCTGTCACATCAGCTGAGGACCTCGTTGCTCGCATCAACGTCGCCGCCGCGACGGTAGCAGATACACCTGGCTTGTTTGCTCGTACTCGACAATCCTTGATTCGTCGCTGTCATCTCTGCGTAGAAGTAAACGGCAGACATTTTGAAAACCGTCTGTGATTATTGCCCTCGGCAAATACCAGTGAGAACACTTTTGGTATTGCTCCCCACCCCCTTTGTGTGGTGAAAGTGACATCTTCAGTTGGTGTACAGTGACACGGACTGTCTGTGCGTTAGATATTGTAGCATTTGTTGTTTGTTGTGTGTGTGTGTGGGGGGAAATTACGTAGTTGTCGCGTGTAAAAATACACGTTGTCGCAATCATCTGATATTGTGTTTTTCTTTCCCTCCTCCTGTCTCTCGTATGCCACATGACATGATTCGTTCATTCCTCGCGTGTAACTGGGGTATGCAACCGTGCTCAACTTTTCGGATTTTGTGTTCGGTGGTCATGTTTTGATGTTTGAGGTCGGGATGTGTTGTCTTGAACGCATTTCTCATTGTCACGGTCCTTCTTGCTGCGTTACATACCTTTTCCATGCATTGTTGTTGCTGGAAATCCCCAATTCCTTTGAGGACTCCATTGCGCATGCGTGCAGTGAACTTTTCATAGTGACTTCCGGACTGAGCACATACGATTCCTTTATGATTCCCTTGGAACCGCCTCTCTATCTGTGATAGTATTCGTCCCAGTTAAGTGTGACGTTCACTTTGTCACCTTTTGCGAGGCTCCTATCTCGGAAACGAAGCCTCTGTCGTAAAAATGGAACTTAGACTTTTTGCTTGTTTTCGTGTGAGGAATCACCTCCCAAGCGTTGTAAACGACCTTTAGAAACACCCTGTATATATATATATATATATATATGCTAAAGAGTCCCTTTATGTGGCTAGAGTAAGCTTTTTCTGAAATGATGATGATGTTTTAACGTACCCAAATGTTTGCTGCAATAGTTACAGGTCTGTCTCCATAATGTTATGTAGTACGCCTTCCCCTACTCTTATTACACTGTTTGCCTTGTTGTGGTGTTCTCAGATGTAACCCGTTTCTTCTTTGTTTTGGCAGGAGGTAGCTGGGTGGATGGTTTCCGGCAGGACCCAGCTTCCCGAGGCCTTCGCACCAGACGAACCTCACCAGCCGCTAGCTCAGGACGCCGGTGAGGACCCCCTGGATGGTAAGATAACATCATTTCCGTTCATTGTTATTGTCGTCGTCATCATCAGTAGTAGTAGTAGTAGTAATAGTGACGTTAGTTTCCGAGGGCATAAAGTATTAACATTTCAAAGATTACTAATATTTTCTAAAGGATCGGAGTCAAAAATGAAAAGCTGTGTCTTTTCTGTCGGAAATATTGACGTCATGTTTGTGTTATCAGAAGTCGTTCACAGGGAGGGATAAAGAAAGAAACGTGAAAGAAGAGAAGGAAACCAGACACTCAAAGAGATAGAGGAATGGAAGGGAAAATAAGAAAATTGATTGATTGATTTAGATTATTTTACTTCGCTTCTTGTGCCACTTTTGGCTAATTTGCGAAGATGGGGATGAGTGATGATATGATGAAATTGATGAATGGACACTTACAAACATCCATGCCCAGGCCAGGATTCGAACCCAGGATCCCTGGCGTCGTAGCGCGATGTGCTACCCACTCCGCCACGGAGGTGGGCCAAAATAAGAAAAGGAAGCGAAGGAGATGTGAAAGAAAATAAACAAACATGACACTGAAACAGAGAAAGGAAAAAAGGAATGATAGATAAAAGCAGAAAAGCGAAAAAGTCGTGAATAAAGAGATGGAATACAGACACTCGAAGAAAAGAGAGAAAAATAGAAGAACGAGATAAAAAGGGGAGAGAAGTGAAGGAGACGTGAAAGTAGAGAGAGAATCCATACGCACAAAGAGAAAAATGAACGAGAGAAAGGATAGGGGGAAAGAATGAAATGAAGCGAAGGAGATGTGAAAGAAGATACAAGGAGAGAGGAAAATAGAGAAATAGAGGAACGATATATAGAGAAGGGGAAAGAAGAGAAAGGAACAAGATACAGAAAGAGAGAATAGGGGAACGATATATAGAGTTGCGGAAAGAAGAAGGTTAGACGCGAAAGAATATAAAAGAAACATGAAGAAAGTAAAAGAGATAGGAACGAGAAGCGGAGATTGACCAGCAGTCACTATTCCCACAATCAGTGTTGCTTGGGAAATATGGCAACAGTGACGAACAGTGTACGCATTGAAGCTTGATTTTTGATGCGTGATTTTCATAGCTTAAAACAAGAATAAGTGAAATCAAAGCAACGATTCTGTCACAAGTAGATAGGAAATACCGAATGTTTAGAGGAATCATGTTTTGAATGTTTGTTCCACAAATACATCCCACTGAAATGGCTCTATTAAAACTAGAGAAATGGCGAAGTGTAAAATATGTAATATACCTCAAAATATGTAAACTGAAATTCATATATATTTCGTCCCTGCCGTTATTCTTCGCCGATATATTGTTATTATTCCTTGGCTGACACGAAGGATATAATTAATTCCATAAAAACCCGACCCTGTTGGTCACCCAAATCTGTGACCTTGAATTTTATTCTAAGTCCACTTTGTTCCTCCACAGGGTATCGATCCCGGGACCCCTTCATTACCACTACGCCACCGAAGGATCAGCAAGTACATTTTCCATGGGCGATTGAGTGAAAACATATCACGGATACCAACTGATAAATAAATATTATTTTGGCAATGTCTACCAACCCCGGCCTCCCTGCCAGTTTAAAAGATCTGAAAAGAAAAAAAAATCCCCTTCGTATAATTCATTTCAAATGTTGTAACGCAGTTATTGACATACAAAGATAATCTCTGTGACACATTACATGTGAATTGTTTCAATAACCTGAGAAATGAGTTGTTCATTTAAGAAACAGGACTTTGTTTTCTATGTGAAGTGTTGGTAATAAGATAAAAAGAAGGTTTAATTGGTGTATTTTGTGTATACTTGACGACTCAGACTTAACTGTGTGATTGAGAATGAGTAATGCACTTCTGGAGAAGATTGCGTATCTTTCAAAGGTGGATGTAACCAGAAAACGGGTGACAGATTGGGAAAAGATTGCTGATTGGTTTATGGATAAGGAGATGGCATTCTTGTTTGCGTAATGTTATAGTTTTGAACTAAAAAATAATTAATTGGCTTTGGAACTTAAAGAGCACAGACATCTCATATAGTACCTTACATTTCTATGAACAGCAGAGAAACATTTACACATTGTCGTGGGTGCCCCCCGTCCCCAAGCCACCTAAAGCCAAAGGCGAATCCTTTTCAGATTATATCATCATCTCTATATAGTATTTAATTATGACAACGTGTCTACTACTGCCGTATTGCTGAAAATCACTTCTTGTTTAGCTTTACTGAACAATTTACTTGATTTGCCCCCAATCCTAAATTCTTCCTTTCCTTCATCTAACGGATTAAGTATGGTGCATCCAGTAGCAATAAGGACTTGAAACCAGTTAAAGTAAATGAATTACTAAGCAAATATATTCTGCTTATAGAAATACATTCTACCCCCGCCTCAGCGTGCAGCGTGTTGTAAAAGTTAAAGTTCCCCGTGCATGTAGCACCGTGTCATGAAGGCACATTTAGGGGATATGGTGGTAGGGCCCCATACATTCTCGATCTCGTCCATTTTGGAGGTGATGTGATCAGCATCTCCCTTCGGCCGCCTTTGTTTGCCATAGCGTGGTCTAACAGTAACAGAATTTGTTTTTTGCAAATTCAACCACACCGAGAGCCTTTTCTACCTGCCTAGCGCCCATATTACTCGACTGACGTCAAGGACACTCTTTGTGAATGTTGTAAAAACAGAAAGTGCGGAACAAAGATGGGTCAATATTTTCAGTGATTTAAGAAACAAACAAACCTAAGTAAGATCTTTTGCTTTCACGTGATGCTGACGTCACGAAATCAATTAAGAAGTGGAGGTCGTAAACTTGAAGACTTTCTGATAAAACAGTTTTGAATTTATAAAGCGTTTAATCTATTTCTTTCAGACTCACCCTGTATTTTAGAAAAATATATATGTTGAATTTCATATTTTAAGGAAATTAATCCCCCCCCCCAAATATTTTGATGGAGCCGTCCGTGTCAATACCCCCCTTCCTTCCCCTTTCTCCCCGTGCACACCACTGCACATCGTAACTTTGTGGTTCAATTCGAACAGCAGAGCTCTGAAACACATGTTGGCAAACCTTGATTCTTCTATGACTCGAAAGTTTTCCGCATTGCATCAGATGTCTTCTGCGAATGTTGATCCACTCCCTGTCTCTGCGTACGTGGTTCCCGGGAGTGGATTCGCTTCCAGGAATCCTCAAATCCCGTTCGATTTTGCATGGGATTATCCAAAGCTGCGGAGTCGTGCCGTGTATCCAGTAGGCTGCCGTCTGTCCCTTTGTTCGTAACGCTCTTGTTTTCCCACTGGTATCTTTATTACGCATTTTTGTGCTGTGCTTTGCATGTGTCACTTTTGTACTTCTTCGCATGGATAGTAATGGTGAGGACATGATGACACTTGTTTTATCTCACCCATTCACGGAAGACTGGCGAATTTTATAGAAATTAACGAAAGTGTCCACGCAATGATGGTAAGGGTGTTCGTTGCTTGTTCAGTAATGGACGTTCAACGATGATTCGGATTTACCCGAGTCTAGATTCATTACCCTTAAAATGAAAACTGGTGTAAAAACTGGATTTGTTTTCCGGATTTCGAATCTTGTGTTACCCAGATCCCTAATTCTCGATTTCTTCCCGGATCCAGAATCCAGATTTTGTTACACGAATGTCGAATATTGCAATACTAAATCCAGAATTTGTTACCCGGATCCATGGGCGTCCGGAAGGTTGGACAAGCGGGAGCCGTGCTCCCCCCCCCCCCTGAAAAATGAAAGTCAACCAAAAATTATGTATTTCACACATAATTTCATTTTACCCACAATAATAGATGTTAATTATTGCATGAACATCATAAATTCAAATGTAAGCAATGTTTTTTTAGGGAACAACGCTATTTTTGGAGAAAATGTGCCTTGTTTGCCCCCTGGAATAAAAAAAATACCTTCCTTGCCCCTCCCTGGAAAAAATCCTGCGGACGTCCATGCCCGGATCCAGATTTCTATCCCTGATATCGACTCGAGGATTTGCTAACTGGGTCCAGATTTCTATCCCTGATACCTAATCCAGGATTTCTTAACTGTATCCAGATTTCCAACCCTGATCCCGAATCCAGAATTTGCTAACTAAATCCAGATATCTATCTGTGATACCGAATCCAGGATTTCTTAACTGTATCTAGATTTCTAACCCTCATATCGAATTCAGGATTTGCTAACTGGTTCCAGATTTCTAGCCCTGATCCCGAATCCAAGGTTTGCTACCTGAATCCAAATTTTCAACTCTGATCCCGAATTCAAAATTTGTTCCCGAATCCGCATTTGTTTTCCTGACCTTCAAATAATAATATCCTTCAAAGGTGATTTCCACAATCTCTGATGATCATAATCATTGACCACCGCAGCCGGCTCAATTGGCGCTCGTTGCAAGCATGATTTGCTCGATTGCGGAGGTTAATTGGCACTTGGGGAGTCGCTCTGCCCCTCCGTTTATAATTAACGCGGCGCGACCTTGGGGGGTTGTTTCTAAGAGAGGCTGGATTCAGCTGACTCTGTTTCCGAGAATCCTGCTGTGCTGTGTATACAAACACTGCTGACTAAGATTCACTGCGCAGCGATACACGTGGTCGGAGTCTGTGCCTTGCAGAAGTGGGGATGATGTATCCTAGCGCCTGGGGAAAATATTTAACCGCGTTCGTCTGTGGATCCTGCGATCTATCTCGTTTTTTCTTTTCTTTGGAGAGAGAGAGAGAGAGAGAGAGAGAGTGAGTGGGTGGGAGGGAGGAATAAATAAAGAAAGAGAAGCGAAAATGGAAAAGGATGGGAGAGAGAGAAGAGAGAAGTGCTTCTTCACCAAAGTGGTTTGGTCGAAGTTTCCTCCAAGTCCAATTTTATACACAGATAGGCTGGACCTATAATTTAAAGTGGGATCCGAACCACTATGTGCTTCCACCGGGCATCGTACCCGGGACCCTTTGATTACAATGCGGTGGCGTTACCACTGCGCCACCGAGGAGGTCCTTCTCCAAGGTGAGAGATTGCTTCGTCAGAAAGAGAAAAAGAGAGTGTGTGAAAGAACGGAGCATCTATCTCTTCTCTCTCTTCTTTTTTTCTTTCTTTCTTTGTGTCACTTACTTCTTACACCCCTTTTCTGCCTTGGAGAGAGATGAAATGTGTAGGAAGAGAGAGAAAAAGACGAAGTAAGAAAGAGGAAAATACAAATAATCTCACACACACATACGATTCTTTCTCTGTTTATGTGTGTGGGTGGTATTTATTTATTTATAAGCAATCCCATAACAGAGCAATGCTCCAATTACAATGGGATATCACAAACCCAATACTCACATTATGCAACACACAAAAAAAAGATAAAAAATACAATACAATATACCCACCGACAAATACAACAAAAGAAAAATTATAAAACTAGAATAATACTATAGTACCAATATACATGAAGCTGAAGTTTCGGACTTCAAACAGTATAACGAAACTCCATATTAAAACCCGCACTAAACAAAAGAGATAAACACCCAACTCTCATTTTGATATTTTTCAGATTATCGAACATATAAACATAAAAGATAATACACAAATCCATAACGTTAAGTGCAATTCAA
The DNA here is from genome assembly GCF_977018435.1 of Lepisma saccharinum. Lineage (NCBI taxonomy): Eukaryota > Metazoa > Arthropoda > Insecta > Zygentoma > Lepismatidae > Lepisma > Lepisma saccharinum. The sequence goes on along the minus strand of NC_139254.1, from coordinate 12,884,354 downwards.
TACATACAATACACAACATAAAAATAAGAAAATTAAATACCATTTATCGTTAAATCTTAACTTTGTCTTGAATAGTGGCCCTTTATTACTGATATGTACTCTGCGTAAGGGAATGCAAAATCTACATCAATTTTATCCTTAACAATACTATTATGTAGTCTACACATATGAATAACCACAGAATTATGATGGACCAAATTTTTGGAAAAAGTGTATATAAACTGTTGACGCAATCTTAATGATTGAGGTTTAGTACAGAAGTTTAATCTTTGCAAAACTTCTTCTGTTTCGGTTAGACCATTAACAACTTTATATAATAAAATATACTTTGCAATATCAGATGTAGTTTTCAAAGAGGAAAATTCAAACTCAGTTAGTAGCATATTATAAGGTATTCTTAACACACAAGACGATGGTGAGAGGTTGACACAGTGAAAACATCTGCTTGTACTCTTGAATTTTTGGAAAGTTCTCCTTGAAAACCGGGAATTAAACTTGATTTTCAACATGAGAATGGCCACCCTCAAGGAGAATATTGCATGGACTTCCAGTGGTAAATCATGATGAGATGAAATGCTGTAATCATGCCCTGAGGATTCGGCTGGCTGTGTATTTCAGCTGAATTTTCACGGTGGATGCTTTTTTTTGCCCCTGCATACAGTGCACACAATCAAAGCATGAGCAGAGATCCTCGTACTGGCAAACAATCAAATAGATGAATTATCTCTTTGCGTCCAAACACCACAAGCGAAGCAGAGAGGGAGATGTTTTCGACCGAATTTATTTTGAATAGAACAGAATGAGTTTGTTTTGTGTGATGAGTTCGAAACGTGGTCATGTTTATCGTGGTAGTTTACTTGTAGAAAGCTCATTAAATAAAAATACTCTATTGTGGGAAGCCCTCGTGATGGAACGTGAGCTCCGGGGCCTGTATTTCGAATCGATCTCCAGCGGTTGTTAACCTGTGGTCCTGGAGTCAGAGAAAACTTGAATAAATGTTACGAGCTATTTTACTTATGAATAGGGCTCGGAAGTTCATGACTTCAAAAATGACCTTAATTTTTTTTAAAAAATGACCTAAAAATAATTTTCGATCTTAAAATTATGAAAGTTCGGTCCTATCCCTCGTTTCTATCCGGCCCTCTGGATTTCTTCCTACTTTATCCCTCAATCTCTCCTTTCACCTCACCCTGAGTGCCAAGCGAGCAGATTGTTTTTGCGCCGGAATTACGAAAGGGGGGTTTCACATAGAATTTATATTTTTATGTCCCTGGTTCGTTTGCACATGTACAGAAAGTGAATATACAACTTGTTAAATGGATAGTACTGTAGTTCTGTGAATCATAACATTCTAGTAAGATATATTGGTTTATTATACGTAGTTATATATATATATATACATATTTTACATAGCGTTTCCATGTGTGTCTGCATAGACCAAATTACCAAATCTCTAAATCAAAATAATTGCGCACCTATGGCATAACCATCGGCACTTCCCTTGCCGCAGAGTTAGCATAACTATCTCTGTGGGCCTATCCTCAGCTTAAATGATATTCCGTTCATTACAAATGCGTTTCCTTACGCCTTCACGCCTTCCTTTGGGCATAAATTATTCAATACGGAAATATCCACATATTCAAAGCTTTTTCTAAAAGGGGACTTGGGACAGCAACAGGGGCTGGCATAACCAGATGCTACATTATTATATCCAGTTTAGCCAACATAAGTGGACTAAACTTGAGGAGACGTTCCTCTTTCGTCGATCAATGGAGAAACACTGTTTTTTTGCTAAAGCCCACTGGCCTTTTTTATGGTCGGGGTAAACGTCCGTGGACGTGAACCCCGTAGCGTTGGAAAACTCCACTGCCAACGGTCTTTTGAAAGACAGCTAGCTCCCCCAACCGGGGAGGTAAAAAACAGGGGAATCTAACATTCCAGCAAAGCACAATCCAATAAGCATATACACTTACATGCAATAATAATATAAAAGTACACTCATGGAAACATATTACTTAACCATACACCTTGTAGCTGGCCAGCAATTAATTAACATATTACCAAAACCAGTAATGGTCAATCCGACCATTACAAAATTACAGCTTGATTTTTCATAAATTACACGAGATGAGTTGAATAATTGGATAAAACCCGTTGTTCGCTGGTTTAAGCTACCGAATCAAAGGGATAAAAGCAATTAAGTTCTGATGTGGTTTTCTTTAATTTTACATCGACCCCCACACCCCCTATACGCCTTCATGGCGTGGTGCTATGTACAGGGGAACACTTTACCTTTTTTTTTTTGTTACATAAAATACGCCGCAAGGTTTCTATGTATAAGTAGGGACGTGCAGTTTTAGTTTTATTTTTTTCCCTAAATTTCGATGTTATTTTTTACTGCAATTCGGTGGTATTTTTCGCGGTTTATGGCAAAATTCGATATTATTTTTATTTACGTTTACTGTTCCTTCTAGTTTTAAGATTTTCACATTTTTTCAGTTCTGGAAAATTCAGACAAATTTTAGTTTTAATCGTAAAAAAAAATTATGGCTTATCTTTGTGAGAAATGACCAAATTCCTTCTATTTGGAAAACTATTTCAACTCATCAGCCACTAAATATGAAATGTTTATTGAATGATGTCACCCAAATCTTTGAACACAGTCCTACACATCACATTTCCTTAACAATGCCAAAAAAAATCCTCTGAGGTCTCAAAATACCGTTTTGTGTACGCACACATACACACCCTTACCCCCTCCCCCGCAACACAACAGTTGCTTCTCCCTGAAAATTTTCCCGTTCCTATACGAAATTTCCTTTCTAGGAAGATCCCCCCCTCGAATTCCTATTCAGGCCGAGGTTAATCAATGTCAGTCATGTCTGCGCCAAACTGCAATAAATGAATCCTGACAATCTCTTTTCAATGGAACTTTCACGAGCTATACTAGAAATGACAGATCTAATAGCGCTTTAGGTAGTTCTATTTGAAGAAAATAAATGTTATTCCCGGTTTATATTGCATATTTCGCGGTGTTTTTCGCGTTTAAGTGGAAAATTCGGTATTATTTTGAAAAATTGCCAAATTCGCTTTATTTAACGATTCAGAAACACCGAAAACTTGCCTCCTTAACCTACCCAAATACATTTTAAACACTTTATTGTGCTTTCCTCAATTTTTCGGTGTTATCGTTAAAACGAAAACTTTACGTCCGTATGTATAAGTCATTCACCTCCTTTCACAGTGGTGTTGCATGATGCAGTAGTCGCTCAACATCCCTGTACAGTTGTGCTTCAAGTGCAACATATAATATATATTTTTTCTATCTCGTGATTAATTTTACTTTAAAACCTCAGATTAAAACAATAAAATAGTGGCCAGCAAAGGCACTTCAAAGTAGGTAGAATATGTAAAGTTTACTGGAGGAAAAATAAATTTACCAGTCCACAATTAATTATTTATTCCACTGTCAAAGATTTTAATTATGAATAATATTGTGATTTTGGATTCACCATACTTTCTATTAATGGTGTATACTTGCTTAAAAGGCCGCGTTAGGAAATTTAAGTACGAAAGTTATGCTAGCAAATGCATTTCATGAAACAACAAGGAAGGAACAAATAGAAACCCCAAAAATGATTTTCATAAATGCAACCAAAACTGGAAAGAATACTGAAAAATTACATAATAGCAAAAAAAAGGTCGGAAGATGCAAAATAAACGAGGTTTTTTTTGTTCTAACGGAAGGGAAACGGACTGTGTTTAGCATTGTCTTCAAGACCCAGAGAAAGAAGATGCTTTTCATCAACTTCGTATGAAGTTTCTTATAAAGCTCCGGGAAATACACTGTCAGTTACAAAACAAACGTATTTGAAAATTAAATATATTACTCGGCTTGAAAGTGGCAATACGATGTATCATTTTGAGTAATATTATAGATTATTTACAGTAGAAAACGTGTTTCAGTTTTTGGTATAAGACTTTCTCTGTCCATGGACGTCCGCAGCAATTTTTCCTGCGAGGAGCGAGCAAGGTCTTTTACTAAGGGCAAATGAGACATAATTTCTCTTATAATAATTTCTATAAATTACTGTGAGTGAAATGACATTATGTGTGTGAAATATATATGATTTTAGGTTGACAATTTTACAGTGGGTAAGGCGCAGCCCCTCCTTATCCTCTGTTCCGAACGTCATGTCTCTATGCCTTTCTTCTTGCTTCTTTCACTTTCCTCATCTTGCACTCTTTCTGTCCTTCGTTTTTTTCTCTGCTTCTCTCTCTCTCTCTCTCTCTCTCTCTCTCTCTACTCGCTATCTTTCTTTCTTTATCTTTCGTTCTTTCTATCATTTTGTCTCCCTTTCTTGTTCCACTCTTTCCCTTTTTCTTCTTACGTTTCCTTCTTTCTTACTTGTGCCTTTTATATCTGCCGTTCTTTCCATACTTCTCCCTTTCGTTCATCATCCGTTTTATTAGTTCTACTCTTTTTATCTTGCGTCTTTTCTCTGGTTTGCTCTCTCCTTGTTACTTATTTGTGATGTTATTTACTCCCACTCTTCCTCATTTTCCGTCTCCTGTTATCTTACTTCTACTCTTTGCATTTTCTTTTTCTCTGCTTCTCTCTCTATATATAATTGCACTCTTTCTCGTTTGTTCATTCTCCGTGTCTCTATCTCATTTTCAGTTTCCTGCTTTTCTCTCGTTCTTTCTCTGCTTCTCTCTCTCTCTCCATATATAAGTTTCACTCTTTCCCTTTTGTTCATTCTCTTCTTGTCTCTCATTTTCAGTTTCCTGTTTTTCTTTCGTTCTTTCTCTGCTTCTCTCTCTCTCCATGTATAAGTTTCACTCTTTCCCTTTTGTTCATTCTCCTGTCTCTCATTTTCAGTTTCCTGCTTTTCTTTCGTTCTTTCTCTTCTCTCTCGCTGTCATCCTTTTGTTTTATCTTCCGTTTCCTGCTTTTTACTTCCACCTTTCCATGCTTCCTTTTCTTCAGTTTCGTATCTTTTTTGTTCTTTCTTTATACCTTTTTATTTTCATCTGTTTCTCTCGTCTCTATGACTTTATTTCTCATTATCCACCTATTTGTGTGATTCATACTCTACTGGCTGAAAATTTCTCATGTAAGCTAGTTAGGGTGGGTGGACAAAGACCTTTTCGGGTGGGCTCTCTTTGGTGACATGCGGATAAGAAGGGTGATGCAGTGGCACGTGTGCCAAGTAGGAAGTGTATGTCTGCAGGTATTGTTCCTCCAGTTGTGCATGCTCCATACACTCGCATGAGTCATAGCCACGTGCCTTATCTGTTGCATTGTTTGATCGAACGATTCTCGCAGAAGGTGAAGCGAGAAAGAGGTCTGACAGGAGAAACACATCCAGGCGAATAATGGATGAATCATGCTGCATGTTTGCTGAAAGAGGAGAAATCTTGTTGCTTGGTCGGTAACCTGTGTAACTACTACGCTGGGAAAACCAGGGGCGCCAACTTTCCAAAAACATTGGGTGGGCTAAAAAATTTGAAGTATAAGTTCACAAAGAATCTCATAATGTATTGTAATATCAATCTGGGTGTCTGCCAGCCAAGAAAAAGTAAAGAAGTCAATGAAAAGTCAACAAAATATACTTTGATTGATTTGGTGTTTTAAGTCCACTTTATGCACAGTAAGGCTAATTGGGACTGGTCCTACAGTTTAAAGTGGGATCCGAACCACTATGTGCCCCCACCGGATATCGAACCCAGGACCCCTTGATTACAAGGCGACGACGCTACCACTGCGCCATCGGGGAGACCAACAAATTATACTTGTGGTCAAGAATTTGTGCTACCACAATTACTGACTGATTAATTTATTTTACCTCACTTTTCTGCCCCTTTGGCTAATCGCGAAGATAAGGATGAATGGTGGTAAGATAGAATGGGTGAAGGGAGAATCACAAACATAGGTACAACAACTCGAGCACCACATAAGGTTATACTGGCTGTGAGTCCAAACGCCAGTGTCTCGCTAATATGCAAGGATGCATTAAGTGATAAAGCAAGTTTAATTCTGTTGATAAATACAGCTTCAGTTATCATCTTAACTTCCTTTTGGTAGGAGTTTTTCATTGTATATTTATTTTCTTAATTGCTAATTTTCATCTTTGCCTAAGTAGAGTCGAATAAATAAAGGTTAAGAAAAACAAAAGAAGGTCAAGAATTTTGGATTTGTTATTTTGGTAGACACTCTTGGCCGTGAAGTCTCGATTAGCCTATCAGTTCATAAAGTCGACTTCGGCAAACTTCAGCGTATCCCTGTACACGTGGGAAGAGGGATAATCAGATAAATTGACTCGCGAAGACCATAAACCGTTCCGATGTAGATGTTGTGCCCCGTGGATGATTTCTTCGCTGCAGTAAGAAAGCGATTTTTATCACCAGCAGCTGCGCCACTTCAAGACGCTCCAAAAATATCCCGAAGCCATCCACTCAGACTCCCTAGGTCAAATACTGGACCTTGAAGTGCTCCAGGAATATCAATTTTTTTAAAAACCCTGCCTCTTGATATTGTCAGGCGCAGATGCTGAGAAGGAAACAGGGATGCTTCGTGCGTCCTCAAAGGTCTTTGCTTACGTAAATAAAGTTGGAAAACAAGTGTGTGTGTGGATGGTATGTTCGTATGGGAAAGAATGCCGAGATCGTTGAGCTGTTGGCCATAGCGCCCTTTTCTGCATCCCAATTCTCATCTCAGTAGGGCCTACCTCCGTGGAAGAGTGGTTAACACAGAGCGTTGCGACGCCAGGGGTCCCTTGTTCGAATCCCGGTCCCGGCATGGGTATTCTGTGTGAGTATCCCTTCATCATATCATCACTCATCCTCATCGTCGCGGTTAGTCAAAAGTGACAGAAATGCAAAGTAAAATAAACTAAATCAATCAATCAACTAAACATATTAAGAGTAATACAAATAATAAATGAAAGCAAATTTGCTATAATATTATCATAAAGTGATCTGCTCTTCCATTTTTGGTGGCGATACGCATGTCCAAAATGTAATCCAGGCTTGATTGATTGATTTGTTGTTTTAAGTCCATTTTATGCACAGTAAGGCTAATCGGGACTAGACCTACAGTTTAAAGTGGGATCCGAACCACTTGTGCTTCCACCGGGTATCGAACCCGGGACTCCTTGATTACAAGGCGACGACGCTACCACTGTACCACGACCAAGATTACAGAATTGACTCTGTCGAGTCTCCAGGGGAGTACATATCGAACATTTGTAAGGTGGGTTAAAAACATGGATGCTTAGTCTCTTCACAGACATGCTCTCGTTCCAGTGGGTGAGTTGATCTCTAAGCAACCGACTTCCGAAATACCGGAGGGAATTATGGAACACCCTGTATTTTGTTTATAGTAGTTTAAAAAGCCAATCCATTAGTGGCAGTTGTGGACCTGTGCTGCGTGAATTCAGAATGAAATACCTTTTGTTTTCTTGTTTCCGAAACCATTGTTCATTTGATTGATTTGCTTTATTTTACTTCGCTTTTCTGCCCCTTTTGGCTAATTGCGAAGATGGGGATGAGTGGTGATATGATGAAATTGATGAATGGACAAAAGGGGGGGGGAAGCAAGGCCCGCCTCTACCCGCATGCATTCGAGGGTATGCGCTTATGCCCTGGTGCCTTTAAATAAACCAGGACGTCTTTTGTTCCGAATTGATCGGTTCCCCCGCTATCTTTTCCTTCTTTATTTTTAATACATACATGTACATCAAACAAAAGAAAAAAAGTATAATAAGAATAGATAATTCAGTTACATATATTATTTAGTTATAATATCTCTCTCTCTCCCTCCCTCCCTCTCTTTCTTTATTATTATTTTCTTTTATATAAGATTTCCCAGACCATTCTGGTGTCCAGAACGAGTCATATATATTGATTTATGACACTTGTAAATTCATATTATATATTTTTAATATTATGAATGGACACTCGCAGACATCCGTTCCGTCGCCGCGATTCGAACCCGGGACACCTGCCGTCGGTCGTAGCGCGATATGCTAACCACTCCGCCACTGGGGCCGGCAAACCATTATTTTGGTAACGGAAGATAAAACACTGAGTACATTTGAATTTTGCATTTCGATTAATGTCATGTAAGCTAAAGTCGTTTTGTGTAGTTAGGTGATCGATCAGCTTGCTTAATACAAATTGTCGTTTTTTTACAATTGTAAGTCAATATTTAATTTCATATGTTGGTTAAAGCAACTAAATACATATCTAACACTTTTTAGTACGTATAAATTCGTTCCCTGTGTACGTTTATTCATGTCTTGTCCACTTGCATTTCAAATTGTTAATTACTAATTTTTAATAGATTAAATTTTCAGTACATTACAAAATGATTGAGAGAAATAATGCCTGTGCCATAATTCCGCCATTTGAAGAACCTAATGGGTGAATTGAAATACAAATCGCCCAAGCCGGGTTCGAATCCTGGCTTGGGCATGGATGTTTGTGAGTGTCCATTCATCATATCATCACACATCGCCATCTTCGCAAATTAGCCAAGAATGGCACAAAAAGCGAAGTAAAATAAATCAATTGATCAATTGAATTACAAATCGCCAATTACTCACAATCCATACACTCACTGTTTTTCCGATTAAAAATTAAATACGAGATCCAACTTGGTAACATAGGATTAGCACACACGGCAGCGGCAGGAAGTTAGTGCCAGAGATGTGTCGCGGAAGACAACTGGTAGACTTATTTTAAAAATAGTTTGACCTTGCCTACCAGCAGTTGGGTTTTCATGTTAGAAATTCTAATATCTGCATGTAGCGTGCTTTTTCTCCCTTGTGACATCGGTATTTTGGCCTTGGTTCAAGCTTGAGGAAAGAAGGGGGGATATATATTGCGTTAGTGGCATGTGATGGCGTACGCGGATTGGTAAGTCGCCACATTCTGAACTGACCTATCCTCTTCGGCAATGGACTTGCCTACCACACGCTTCACCAGTTGGTAAATCACGTGATGTATTGAAGTTGCTTCTCAGGTTTACATGCTTTGTATTGATTTAGGTGAGGTTGCCAAGATTGTTGAAGTATTTGTTGTCCCATGCCTCATACGTGCAGGACAGGTGTACTTAGAATGTACGTCCAGCTGGGTTACGTGTACTTTACCAGGAAAGACTTACCACTAGCGTACACGGAATTTCTTTTTTTTCGGAGGGGGCTGAAACTGTAAAAGTGGCAATTACATACCTGCGTTCCAGAAATTGGGGGATACTCAATAAAATATTTCGTAATTGCCGTTTTTAACCTTCGTTTTAAATTTATTTTATCAAAATTTCGGAAGAGGCTGTAGTCCCATTAGCTTTCCCTTGCGTGCGCCAGTGACTGTTACCGAAAAAATACATAGGATTATGAGCAGGGGACGGAATTATATGTACGAAGAAATATATACCGATATAATATACCGGGTGTTCCGTTCAAATCTCCCTAATTTCAATTAATTACTGTGAACGAATTACGATGAATTGTGAAATAACTATAACACCAAATGAAAGGCCAGTTCAAGTTTTGTTTTCATGACTTGGAGTTGTTAGTTTGCTCACTACGCAGCGCCACGGTCGCATAAATTAAAATTGCGACTGTTCAACAACGCGCGCAGGCAGTGGTGTGGTATGCTGAGACAAAATCTGTGATTGCAACGCAAGACAAGTATACGGAGGAGTTGCACCTGATGTTAAATCAATTAGGCCGCGGTTTAGTAAGTTTCTAACAACCGGCAGTGTCCTAAAACAATCTGGTGGAGCTCGCGTCGTGTGTCAGAAGAAAAGGTGGAAGACATTCGAGCGGGGTTTTAGAGATGCCCAAGGAAATGCATCCGCCAGGCATCTAGGGAATTCAATGTGCCTCCAACAACAATGCATGGAGTTCTACACAAGCGGCTACGGTTGTATCCGTATAAAGTGCAGATTGTGCAACAATTGAAGCCAGATGATAAGCCGCTTCGCCAAAAATTTTTGTATGGAACTGAGGATTCGTCGTGCTGACCAAACGTCACCCCGTAAATGATTGCATGGTCGCCTATCTGTGCTGAGGCGTATTGGAGTGAGGCCTGCAGTGGGTGTCAGGACATTTAAAAAAATGTAGAAATAACAACAGTAATAATAATTATCCCCGGCTAGGAGTTGCTGATCTCCAACCGGTCGCCTCCCCAGGTGGCGGATAGGGGAATGCTATATAGATATATATAGTACTGGCATAGCCAGGGCGGACCAAAATCAGCACTGCTGCCTTGCAGTAGCCAGGGGACTGGCAAAGGCTAGGGGAAGAACACCCCAACAGAAAATTACCTGGCCCTCCAGGTTGGGGGTTGGGCGCAGGGCTAACAACCCGGCCCCATAAAACAAAAAATGGTTCAGAAACCAAACACTATGCCTCGGAAAGGAAGATATAAAGGAAATGAACCTGGCAAACTTTTAAAGGACTACGAGATAAGGATTGGAACATGGAATACTCAAACTATGCTACAAGCAGGAAAGATGATGGAAATGGCACAAGAAATGATGAAATATAAGATAGATGTAATGGCATTACAGGAGATAAGGTGGCAGGGAAGTGGAATTATAAGAAAACCAGAGTTTACCATGATATATAGTGGAACCAGAGAAAGAACTGGATTATTTGGAACTGGTTTTATGATTCAGAAAGAAACCAGCAAGAAAATATTGGAGATAGAAACAATAAATGAGAGAATCTGTAGATTGAGAATAAAAGGAAAGTTTAGAAATCTAACTCTGCTGTCAATACATGCACCAACTGAAGAAAAAGAAGATAGAGAAAAAGAGATATTTTATGAATTATTAGAAAGTACATATGAGAAAATATCCAAAAATGACCAGATCTTAATTATTGGTGATTTTAATGCTAAAATTGGGAAGGAGGAAGCCACATATAAGGCTAGCGGAGAACATACTCTCCACAACATAAGCAATGAAAACGGAGCATATCTAATACAATTTGCTTTAAGAAACAATTTGATAATAAGTAGCACCACTTTCCCTCATAAAAACATTCATTTAGGAACTTGGAAGATTCCAGGAACCCAAGAAGTAAACCAAATTGATCATGTTCTCACCAATAAAAGATATAGGTCATCGATAATGGATGTCAGGAGCCTGAGAGGACCTAACATCGATTCGGATCACTACATGGTGCGAGCAAAAATAAGATTAAAAATTGTTGAAGTGGACAGAAGAAAACAAAGAATGTTAGGAAAAAGATGGGACACAGAGAAATTTAAAGATAGAGAGGTGCGTGAAACCTTTAGAGCCACCATTAATGAAAAAATTACTGAGCAAACAGAAGAGATATAAGAGAGGAATAGTAATGAAGAATGGAAAAATATAAAATCAATAATACTAAAAACAGCTGAAGAGAAAATAGGAGAAAAGAAAAGAGAATATGGAAAACCATGGTTTGATGAAGAATGCGAAGAGGTCATCCAGAAGAAGAATGAAGCAAGAAATAAGAAGTTACAGAGAGAAACTAGAAGCAACTGTGCAAGATACACAGAATTAAGAAGAGCCGCTAAAAGAATATGTACCCAAAAGAAAATACAATATTTAAAACAAAGATTAGTGGAAGTAGAGGAACTAGATAAAAAAAATGAGAGAAGAAAATTCTATCAAGCCATGTTCAGTCTTACAAAAGAATATAAACCAGAAATTGAAGGATGTAAAGATAAAAATGGAGAAATGCTGTATGAAGAAAGTCAGATCAGAAAACGGTGGGCAGAAAGTTTCAAAGAAAAACTGTCAAGAAGAGAAAATGTAATAGAAGCCGGAAATACAGAACGGGAAACAGAAGAAGAGGAAGAAGAAACAATAGAACCACCAACGTTAGATGAAGTAACAAAAGCAATCAGGAGATTAAAAAACAATAAAGCACCAGGAAGTGATAATATGGTAGCCGAAATGATTAAACATGGAGGCGCACAACTATACCAGAAAATACACGAGCTGATTAGTAAAATATGGAGAAAGGAGGAACTACCGGACGAATGGAGACAAGGAACTATATGTGCCATTTATAAGAAAGGAGATAAATATAATTGTAGCAATTATAGAGGAATAACATTGTTAAATGTTGGATATAAATTATTCTCGAGCATATTAAATAAAAGGATACAGGAAATAACTGAACCCATCCTTGGAGAGTATCAATCAGGATTCCGGGAAAATAAGAGCACCATAGACCAAATATTTGTAATTAGACAAATATTAGAGAAACATTATGAACATGGGAGCGAACTACATATGCTATTTGTAGATTTCAAACAGGCCTTTGATAGTGTACAAAGAGAAGAACTAATTAAAGCAATGGAAAGAATTGGTATACCCAAAAAATTAAGACAACTTGTACAGATGACTCTGATGGACACCTCAGCAAGAGTAAAAGTAAAAGGACAACTCAGTGAAGAGTTTACATTTGACAAAGGTGTAAAACAAGGGGACGGATTGTCGACTACACTATTTAATATAGCATTGAATGATGCTATAAAACAGATTGACCAAAGAGGTACCATCTTTAATAAAAGCTCACAAATCTGCGCTTATGCAGATGATATAGCAATCATTGCAAGATCTATGAATAAGTTAATACAAGTATTTAACGACATGGAGAACTATACTAAGGAAATGGGCCTAGAAGTAAATATAAATAAAACAAAATATATGAAAATAGCACGAAAACCAGAAAGAAGAAAAGAAATAGAGATAGGTAATAAGAAGTTCGAGGTAGTACATGAATTCAAATACCTGGGAAATCAAATAAATGAAATAAATAACATAGGAAGATGCGTAGAAGGAAGGATCAGAGCAGGAACCTTGTCACTGCCCAGAGCGGCAAATTTTCAGGGCGGCAAAATTTGACTGAAGAGAAGTAAAAAAGAAGCCTAATGAAAATTTGAAAGATATATAACTTAGAAGTTAATATATGCCAGCACACCGTTTTTAAGGAACATATCAGTAGTCTCACTTTAAAACCACTGAGTGCCACAAGTTGGGAAAGCATATTCGATGCCTTAACTCAGAGGTCTATGATGCGCTCCCTCAAATAAGTGACGACAATAGAATTGTCCAAATGGTCGCATACGAGGCTCAGTCTATTGCAAACCAGTTGGGTGGCTTTGCATTCCTTTGCTCACTAGTTATCTGGTATGACTTTTTACTCCACGTAATGTAATAAGCATAAACATTAATCTACGATGTGTTAGATGATTTCTTGCACACATATCAGCGCTTTTGAAAAAAGCAGGAGTGATGAAAAATTTCAAAGTTTCTTAGACGCCACTTGGCAGCCTGGCAGGGCCTCCCTTCCTCCACTCGTGGAGACGTAGGGGGGCGGCGACCTGTGAGTCCCGGTTGATGAGAAAGAATTGGCATCGAATGTAGATATAGATGATTCAAAGATAGTGTCGCATTTTTTAAAGTTTAACTGTGGTCGAGTGAGATATCCTTTTGTGCTTAATACTATCGAAATGGCGTAACAAATCTCATTATTTATTTTATAGTTTGATATTTTACATAGGAATATATTGATTTTCAATTTCCCGTTGCTGCGTAATAGCGGGTATCGGGGAGGGCATCTGCCGCTACTGCCCAGGGCGGCAAAATGACTAGCGCCGACCCTGTATTTGGGACGAAATCCAGACGTGCTTTTGGAGATGTTTATACATCGTGATGAGGCGGAGAACGAGACAAACAACACACGCACTGCACACACATGAAACTGCCGTTGATTTAGTTGATAAAGCGGTATGCGAAATTATCTATGTGTATACATCATACTTCATCAAATGGTGGCATGGGAGATAATGTGGTGTTTGTACCGGGATAAAAGAAACAGTTGAAGAGTGCGTCGCTATTACTGCCTTACCAGATGTGCAAAGTACGTGGCTTGGTCGTGATGGAAACTTCACGAACACACCTTAAATTTCAAAGTCTCGCAAAGCGTGTAGTGGTAATGACAGGTCATGGGTAATTTGAATTATGCTTGTAATCAGTGGACGCCCGATTCCAGCAAGAGCAGTAAACTCTTATCTTCTAGAGCAGAAAGTAACAAAGTAGAAATGTTAGCCAGCCAAAAATTTCCTGCGTGCAGCACCCTGAATAAATTGAGTTTTTGTGCATGTTACAGGTCCTCCCCGATGGCGCAGTGGTAGCGTCGTCGCCTTGTAATCAAGGGATCCCTGGTTCGATACCCGGTGGAGGCACATAGTGATTCGGATCCCACTTTAAACTGTAGGTTCAATGCCGATTAGCATAAAGTGGACTTAGAACACCAAATCAACCAATCAGTTGTGTGTGTTACGCAAGAAATCTGTATTTCAAAAACTGAAATTGCATTTTTATCGCACGTTATACATATATTTTATTTTTCTTATTTAGCGTCGTATTTTCTGCACTTTTGACTAATCGCGACAATGAGGATGAATGATGATTTCAGGGAATTGATAAAGGTACAGTCTCAAGGAAATAACACCCCTATCTAGGCCAAGACTGGAATGCGGAACCTTCTTTGCGAGATAGTGGGACGAGTACTCAATACCTTCGGCCAGAATAATGTTTAACATATTTGATTACAGCCAGTGTTCGAAACAGGCGGCGATTACGGAGCGAGGGGGGGGCAATTGCCCCCACTCTTCGCCACTTTTGTCCCCGCACTATGCTAAACCTTATATACAAATGGAAATATACTGTCTTTTCCCCTCCAGTTTTGGCACCTTGCCCCCCCCCCCAGTTTTGGAACCCAATCGCCGCCACTGGAAACTAGGTTTCTATATGGACGCTCCATTTGGCGATTAATGTTTAATTTCTAGTCGCTGAGTAGTCATGTACAATTAGAGGCAGTGCTAGAAATAAAGCCTGGTATACATTGGTCGAGTAGACGGGAGAGTAGCTGGAGCGAGTACGGTAAAACGAGCGAGCTACTCTCCCCGTGTAAACAACTGGGGAGAGTACTGGAGCCAGTACTCGCTCCAGTAGTCAGGACAGCCGAGTGGCTGTCCACGGAGCTGTCACTCGCGCGTAAACTCGACAGACCATTTGATCAATGTAATGCTTTCTGAGGACAGTATGGAGTCTGTGTTGTGTGTCAATGGAATTTGTGTCGATCGTAGGAAGAAAGAAAATAAACTGCGGGCGTATAAGAATGAGACTTGATGTATTTGGCGTAGGAGAAGTAAAATTAAAAATAAATACATTACGTTCTACGTACAACCAAGAACGATTTCTCGTGAAAAAAAAGTGTGTAAACAGTTTCAGATTTTTTTCACAAGACTCGACAACGACGTCGATGGGTTCATTCTGCCAAAAGAGCAGAAGAGCACCATCATTCTGCCAAAAGAGCACCAAACTGGAGTCTAGTAGAAAGTGTGTAAAGAGCTACTCGCCATAGAAAGGTAGAGTCGAGTAGACAGGCCAGTAACTCTCCCGCTCACTCGACCAATGTAAACCGCCTTAAGGAGGGATGAACGGGGATGCTATCCACCAGCTAGCAACATTTTGCGGAAAGCAACCTCCAGCTGTCACATTGTTACCATGTTAAACCACAGGAGCACGCCCCAGCTAACATTTTCCACTTCAGGGGCTGATCAGATGTGATCACCATCCGTAGGGTGCTCACTGTCCAGAAGTCTTGTGAGATGAGGTCGAGTGGTAAAGGGTGAGAGTTAACCTTGTGGGTGAGATATGTAGCTAAAAGTAACAAAATCTTCACCGAATGACACAGAACCACAGTGCTGTCTAGCGACGCTGCCTTCTCTTCATAAGCTACAAGTTCTGCTTATGCACGTGGAAAGTGGAACAGCTATTGTGTTTGCTACGGGCCACTGGAATCATGGCAAATGGGCAGATTGAGTGCGAGATTTAAATTTTTTTTCGTGGAATGTCGGATACATCATTGGGGTGTTTACTATCCGGAGGGCGAACTTCCTGAAGCACACCTCAATCTCACCCTCCAGAATTGTGCAGAATTGTTCGTTAATGAAACAAAGGTGTCAGCGAGGGTGTGTTGATTACAAATTAACACAACTGTGTAGAATTGCTCATTAATGACGCGAAGGTTCAGTATTGTACTGTAGAAAAGTATGGGTGAAATGGAATTTTATCTATATGTATATTGATTATACGTAAGATTTTCCTTTTTGTTAAGCAGTGGAGGAAATGAGTTCTAGGGCGCAAGGGGGGCAAACATTGATGGCAAAAGGTACCTGCAGGGGGCAATTACCACCCCCAACATCAAATGTTATACAAATAAAAATACTTTTCGTTAAATTTTGTTAGTCTTATAAAGTTCAGAGCCGTAGCTAGGGGGCGGCGGGAGTCGGCCATGGGCACCGAACGATCTAAATTAAAAATGTAGAATGCCATGGCGCCCCGTGAAATTACATGCTCCCTATTAATTCAATATTGATTTCAGTCTGCAAAAAAATTGGATCTAAAAATTTTCTTCCTCGCTTCGCTTGCAATTCGTAATTATTTTCTATAATTCATTGTAAATTACCAGAGAGGTGAAGTAAGACTTCTCTTAATTGGTCTATCTTAAATGCATGAACAATTGTTTTGAGGAAAGGGAGCGTGCACATTTGAGAGACAATTTATGTAATTTTTGCTTTTGGTTTATTATGAGATGGATGAATTGATTGCGTAATGTATTTAAATAATATATGCTGTATATACAGTATATGCATTAAGAAACATTTATTACGTTCAATTTAGTGTTGGCATGTTGCATATGTGTGAAATATATATCGTCTATACATGTTAATATAAAAAAATATATTTGGAATACATTTATCAAGCATTTTCTGTCTTTCAAGAATAGTTTGTGTGCTTGTTTTCCATTACGATGATAATGGCGTCTTTGATATTACTACTACTACTAATAATAATAATAATGTTATTATTATTATTATTATTAGGTCTATTAACATTATTGGTACGTTTATCCTTGTACTTGCCCCCCGATAAAAAATCGTGGTTGCGCCTCTGCTCTTTAGGCCTGTGTCTTGAATGAATCAACTAAGATGTGCCTCTTTCTAACTATTGGTGCACTCAGTCATTAACCCAGCGAGTTCGTTGCTACATCCGCCGTAAGAAATTGGCGCCCGCAAAGAAAATACACAAGCGACTGCCACCAGTCAAACGATACCGAAATAGGCGCAGTGTCGTCAGTGCAGACGTTCAACTGAGATGGAAAGGTGACTTGCGAAGAAGAAGCGACCAACCTTTTTTTTTTTTTTTTTTTTCGTGAAAAGAACCGAGTTCAAGGCAGTGTGGTATTTGAGCGCAAAACGCACTCGCCGCTCCTATTCGTGCCAACGTTGGAAGTACGCTGTTACCTACTTTTGCGTTGTTCTGTATTTCCGTCTGCCAAATCAGTGATTCTGAATCTTAGCCTTTGTATCTTGGGCGTCGCCAGAAGGAGGGTTCAAGTCGTTGATATAAATTTGAGTAGTAGAATTAATAATAATCAAAACGTATAATTAATCTAATATACAGGGTGTCCGAATTGAAACGCCCTAATTTCAAATACTTATATAAACATAATATACCGGCAAGAACAGTGTGGTAGGTGGTATATGGTGGCTTAGCTGTGGAAATTTTAAATAGATAATGAATAGTAAGGATTCGTTTATTTTGTATTGTTCCAGGGGGTGAAGTGGAAATGACAACCAATGCTGAAAAAGCGCAAACTGTGTGGTGGTACGCAGAATTGGGATGCATGAAGCGTAAGACGCTTGTGAAGCACATCGTGGACTGTTGATTTTGGGAGAGCAACCTCACGTGACGCCGTACGAACGGATTTCTTGGGACTTCGTGCAAATGCATCTGCAATGCGCTGAACGTTTTCCTCTTATGTTCGCGATCGGCTACCGCCATGCCTCTTAGCGACAGATCCTGTCTGTAGAAACGCTGCTTTCCACGCCTTGATTCTCTTGGCATCTGGAGTGTCTCTGTGATACTCTGCACGACACCGTCGTTGAACTGCAATAATGGATCCCAATGCTGCGTACCACCACACAGTCTGCGCTTTTTCAGCATTGGTTGTCATTTTCACTTTTCACCCCCTGGAACGATACAAAATAAACGAAACCTTACTATTCATTATCTATTTAAAATTTCCACAGCGAAGCTACCATATACCACATTACCACGCTATTCATGCCTGTATATTATGTTTAATATAAGTATTTGAAATTAGGGCGTTTCAATTCGGACACCCGGTATTATTATATATTTTGCGAGACACTTCAATACACCAGATGAGTGAATAAACATATTTCATTTTGCGACATATTCCATATTCATGCTATTAATACATTTCTTATTATGTTGGGGCCTCCCCAATGGCGCAGTGGTAGCGTCTTCGCCTTGTAATCAAGGGGTCCCGGGTTCGATTCCCGGTGGAGGCACATAGTGGTTCGGATCCCACTTTAAACTGTAGGTCCAGTCCCAATTAGCCTTACTGTGCACAAAGTGGACTTAAAACACCAACTCAATCAATCTTATTGTGTTAAATGCTAAAGATTTTCCATCATCTGTATTCTGTTCGTTTTTTATTTTCTGTTTAGTTCAAATCTTGACTATATGCACCATGTTATTCTAACATTATCAACAATTATAGAGAATAGAAGCTCAAGCTTTCGCGGTGAAATCCATTGCGTATTTTAAATATTCTCCCATTACCTCATTTGGCCTCCCCGGTGGCGTAGTGGTAACGTCGTCACTTTGTATTCAAGGTGTCCCGGATTCGATACCCGGTGGAGGCACATAGTGATTCGGCTCCCACTTTAAACTGTAGGTCCGGTCCCGATTAGCCTTCTGTGCATAAAAGTGGACTTAAAAACTGAAATAAACCAAACCATTACTTCATTCGATATTGAACGCAGTTTCAGTTAATGTAAATCTGGTTTTGGGGACAACAAGAGGAGATTCACACTTAAAAGAAAGTACAGTAATCCATTGCTTTGGTAACAAAAAATAAAATACGTTTTGTATTTGAATTTTGCATTACAATTAATGCAAGTCTATTGCATTTAATTGAGTAGGTGGTTGATTGCTTAAATGAAGTTGCAGTTTTTCAAGTTGCAAGTCAATATCTAATTCCATTTATTTCCATTAGAACAACTAAATGTACATTTACATATCTAACACTTTTTTAGTACATGTATATATCCGTCCCCTGTTGGTAACCGGTCCGAGCCTAAAATAAACTTTGCAGAGAATTTGTCCCTGAACTGGCAAAATGTGGTTAAAAATTGGCAACACTGCCTCTTACTCAAGCACCTCATTACTTGTGAACTTATTATTACAAATCCAAATTTGGTCCTTGACTTTCTGCAGCATCCTTATTAACATTGTAGATCCATTGTTGCCAGTTATGTTAAAGTCTTACGAGTTTTCTTCTTGTAAAAAGAAAGGAAAAAAAGACAATCGCTCTTTTGTTGAGCATTCTCCGAGTACGTGAG
This sequence comes from Lepisma saccharinum, assembly GCF_977018435.1. Classification (NCBI taxonomy): domain Eukaryota; kingdom Metazoa; phylum Arthropoda; class Insecta; order Zygentoma; family Lepismatidae; genus Lepisma; species Lepisma saccharinum. The sequence goes on along the minus strand of NC_139254.1, from coordinate 12,864,839 downwards.
CACCGATTACCTTGTAGTTTCACCTTGACATTGCTCTATCCTGGTAGTACACGCGGTATAAAAACGCGGGAAAAATTTGTTTGCATTTTCTGACTAAGTTTGGGTTTAACCTTGGGCGGCTCTGTGCCTTACGTAACTGCAGATTTCGTGGATTGGAAGCGAGCAAGCACTGTGTGCGTGACGTGTGTGTGTACAGCCAACAGCGTCCTGATAGCGTGCTGATGAAGTACTCGCGAATCACATGTACCGGCGTGACTTTTTTCGTCCAACATATTGCTTCGCGCTGGTGTTGTGGTTGATAGGTACCCCGTAGCGCGAGTGCTTACTTTTCCATTGCATAACCTACAAGTGCTTGCGTAGAAAACGTACACCGTCCCAGTGATTTTAACATATACGATTAGGGCTATACCGGTGCTTGAAAATTAGTTAAAAGTGTGTAATTATACAGGGTGTATCATAAGTAATAGCTCAAACTGACACAGTTGAAAGTACACGATAATAGAAGCAAGAAAAAGTCTCAGTAAACACGGTTCTGCAAACGAGCCGTTTTCGAGATAATTGCGAATGTGTGGTTACAAACCGCCACTGACTTCATTGTTTCTAAACGTCGTCCTAGTTAGTAAAATGCTAATAATACAGTAAGAAAACCCCCGGTTCATTTCGCAATTGGTAACAAGCATGTACAATTCTCTGTATTGAGTGTATCCATCCTGTTTGATTACAACGCCACTTCTCGGAAATGTTGTTTTGTAAACAAAGAGCAAGGAGTAAAGCACTCGGTGTTTACAAAATGCAATCAGTGAGAGCTTCTAACCACACATTCGCACACATTATTAGCATTTTACCAACTAGGACGACGTTTACAAGCAATGAAGTCCGTGATGGCTTGTAACCACGCACCACATACACTCGTTTGCAGACCCATGTGTACTGAGACTTTTTTGCTTCCATTGTCGTGTACTTTCAACTGTGTCAGTTTGCGCTATTACTTATGATACACCCTGTATGCTTGGATTTTGGAATTGCATGAGAATATTAAATTGCATGTTATATTATCACAAAATTCAGTTTTTTCACACAAAACTGGTGCAAAATATAAAGAAACATGGAATTTGCAAAATTTCAGAATAATTAGAATAGTCCTTGAAAGACCCAAACACTGGAGAAGTATCGGTAATTAAATTCGAACCGATACTTTCCGGTACCGTACCCTTTAAAGGTCCAGGAATTGTAAATAAATTCAATTCCGGTCCGGGAGAGAAAATCAGAAATCGTAAATGGGTTGCGGTCTGAAAAGAACCATTTTATGTTTCATAAATTCGGTCCCGAAATCTTTTTTTTTTTTCCTCCAGGATCAATTTAAATACTGTCCAAGTTGAGATGAAATAATACGGAACTTGGACCGAATTTAAATTGGGGGGGGGGGAGGTTCCGGTCTTGTGCCGTGAAGACCAGAGTCGCCTACCTACCGACTGACGGCATCACTTGCAGATGCCTCTGCAGAGATGGACGTTCATCCAATCAGTTATGGGTGGCGTGTGGTCAGCACGTCGAACAACATGCAGTCATTAGTATAGGTTTCCGTGACCGGGTTACGCTACTCATTCGTAACTCCCCAATGTACTCACGATGGTGGGTGGTCACCGGTCCCATACACGGGCCGAAATCTTACGAGAAAAGTTATTACGCTTTCCCCGAGAAGACTCGAACCAGCGTGCTTCTCGTAGCTCGAGTCCAGTCCCAAACCTGACGTCTTAGTACATTAATAACAACTATGGATTCATGAGAAATGAGCACCTGTCCGAAGTGATGTGTGGCAAATGCGAGGTCTTAATAATAATAATGATAATAATAATAGTTATTTAAGCGGATGAGGTTTTTATTCTGAGGTGTGTTCTACAACCTAACCCTTGTCATCGTGATATTGCATACAATAATATTTTACATAGTATGTTGCAACGTACTCCAGTTGGACACTAGTCGTTACAAAGTTAGTCCGCTACTCCTTTAGTCGGGACCATGCGAATCTTTGCAAATCATCAGGACATGCTGGGTAGAACAGAAACACAACACAGTATTCAAAGTTAAACGCAGTTTTATAATCACTTATATTTCCTATCGTATGTGGACTTACAAGCAAGGTGCAGATTTGTTTACGTTTGCCTGAAGAGGAACAATTCTATAGCGCCGGTTGAAATCCGGGAACTTTTCTAACGGTGAAAGCGGCCCCGGCGCCCACCCAGCGTCGAATAACATGGGTACCTGGGGGAAACCCCGGGGGGTAAAGGCGGTCAGGGGCGTGATGCTGATCACATTACCCCCACTCACGACCGGATCAAGAAAGTGTGGGGCGTTACCCCCACACCCCCTATACGCCTTCATGGCGTGGTGCTATGCACAGGGGAACACTTTACCTTTTTTTTTTTTTATTAAATCACATCACAATCACTAAACACACTTGCATATAGAATTAGAGTGGACGAGTTGTATCTTTGCGGGTGAACCTTGACCGTGACTGGGTGCGCAGTAGCAAAGGGAGGAGCTACCGGCTGCCTTAGCCAATAGGTGTCATTCTCCTCTAACTTTGTAAGAGCTGTCGACCACTCAACGGCGAGTAGGTAGCATCTACGGACATGTATCTGCGCGAATTAGTCAAGGTCACCCGCAGAGATGCAGCTCGTCAACTCTAACGTTGGACAAGACAAATGTAAATACACGAAAGTTTCTGTACTTAATTATTATTTCCGAGTATAGCCAGAATGAAACGAAAATAATTACCAATTACACTATTCGGGCATTCCATTAACCGTTACCACGTTTCTGTTGATTTCTCACCTTCCCCTGTTTTCTAACTGAGTCTGTCGTCAGGTGAAAAACATTCAGGTGGGTTCACTTCCTCTGCTGAGATGAGAAAGTGACGTCAACACGAACAGATTATGACGTATTTATAAACATATATACAAGTTCCAACCACAACTGTATCAATGTAACTATAGTTGTCTGTGACAACTTGCACATTATTTGAAGTAACAAACATTTTAAAAATCTTAACTTCTTACAAATATAAAACCTTAAACTCTCAAGTTCGTTACAATGTAAAATAGTAAGTTACGTATATAGTAATGCACAGGAGAGGTAAATGATAAGAAAGATGCAGGCCTCCCCGATGACGTAGTGGTAACCTCATCAAGGGGTCCGACCTGGAGGCACATAATTGGTTGGGATCTCACTTTAAACTGAAGATACTAATTTCCTTGGCGGATTTATTAGCGCAGCAGGCTTCGGCGCAATGACGTTATGAGTAATCCTTCATCATATCATCACTAAGGCCCGGACTTTTAGGATTTTATAGACATCATTTTAGGCTTTATAAAGAGATGATTTAGCCCTTTTTAGGATTTTTTCCCTACCCATATTTTTATTGAAATCAATCCCAAATCTTTGCATTTACATGAGCATCAATACTGCAAACACATTTACCTTCACATATTATATGTTTACTAAAGCATACAAAAAACACAGTTTTTAAAAAATACAGAAAACAGTAAAAATTTAAAACGTGTCATTGTTAAGCTATTTCTTTTGTAATGCCAACTTTCTTTCCCTTTTTCTCTCATGCCCTTTCCCTTCTCTCATTTCCATTCCCCCTTTTGTGTGTATGTGAGAGAGAGAGAATACGTTTTCATATTGCCGTACAGTTAACAATGTGTTCACTCTGATCAAACAAAACAAGGTTTCAGCAGTTTAATTTTTTTTTACATTTATTTAGCTTACAAGTTCAATTTAGCCTTTTTTAGGATCTTAATTCCTTTTAGCCGTTTTTAGGATTTATAGGATTCATGTATTTCATTAAGAAATGGCTAAAACAAAAATATATGTTAGAATAGTGACGTTACCAAGTAAGGAATAAAATAGGTTAAAACCTGAGCATCCGGCCCCTAAAAATCACTCATCCCCATCTTCGCGATTAGCCAAAAGTGGAAGAAAAGCGAAGTAAAGTTAATCAAATCAATCTGTTAAACTGTAGGTCCAGTCCCTAGGCCTCCCCGATGGCGCAGTGGTAGCGTCGTCGCTTTGTAATCAAGTTTACACCCCCTTAAAAAGAGGACATTTACCCAATTTTCCTAAAAACCAGCCTGGATCATTTTTAGGACCCGAAAAAGATACTTTTGGTAACCCGGATAAATAAAAGATAAAAAAGGTGTCTGTAAAAATTCAAAATCAAGGAAGCAAGGAGTTAACTGCGGGTACAATAGGGTTCAAATGCAAACACACAGGCATCTACACTAAAGGATCCTCAAATATGGTACCACTTTGGTGCGCACCACCCTATCCCCACTTGACAGTTCATTCACGTACCACCTACAACGCACTCTGATGTCAAAACGAGTAGGTATTGCATCAAGGTAGCCACCGAAAGGAACGCACAAGTTGACGCTCTTGGTAAGCCCACACTCAAGGTCAAGTGAAGAGCCCATTGTACGCATTAGCAACGCAAATGTGGTCAACTTGGTGCCGACTCGAACATCTTTTCTTTCCTCCTCCTCTTCGCCAGGGGGAAGCAATTATTACATTTGCGTCATTGTCGAGAAAACTGATTCTTCCCACCTGCTTCCTTCGAGCCAGCAAGTTTCGTTTGCGTAAGGGCGTTCTGCTGGATCATTCCTGACCTTCGGTCATGCATACGTTGGTCACAATCTGCCAGCGCAAAAAAGCCACGTGTCTTTTCATGCGACTGCCCTAATATTGCATCAGCTTCTTTGAGGAAACAAGTTCGCCTACATTCTGAATGTGTAATGCAGAAAGAGCATTGGTTCCAAGAATGAGCTATCAGGAAAAATCGTTTCAATTTGTGCTTTTTCAAAGTTATTTTCCTCTTGTACTTTTCATCCAAACCAGTATTTCTTAATTTATTGAAACTGGGAAATTGAAATATTATCTCTTATCTTCTAGGGCGGTGCCTAACACTGGAGTGGTTTTAGAAAGAAATATACAGTGTGTTCCATAAATCAGTTTACTCAAGGACTGTTAATCTCGGTTAACTAACTTTTGGAATACCCTGTACATGATAGCATCATTAGTACTGTGTACAATATTTTCGACACACCCCCTCAATCAGTGTCTGATCAAGAAGTTACAGTTGGAAAGGCCGAAATTAACTCTGGTACCTCATCTCACCGAGAATCTATTCTGAGCTACACTTGCACTGTTATATACAGGGTTGCCAAAAAATAAGATAACCGAAATATTGACTGCTTAATACTTTTGGTTACCTTGTTTGAGGACCACCTTGCATAAACAATATATATAGTACTGCAAGAGCCAGCTGACTTACATGTTCTAGAGCTTAATGTTTTGCAAGAATAGGGTGCAGGTCCGAAATATGTGGTCATAATTCCTCTTCCACCGTAAAGGGATCGATCAGATATCAGTGGCGGCTGTTCAGGTGAAGTAGGTGCAGTGGCACTTCACCACATATTAATGTACACAATGTTTTTATTAAATTATCCTTATCACATATTTAGTAATTTATAAAAAACAACGTATTTGTGCATCGTGCGTCCTCGATCACATGTTTTGCCGGACCGATTATTCTCGAGGTGCAGAGAAATGGCTGGGGAAGCGAAATCCATGCACACAAGGGTAGCTGTGTACGTTGGTTGCCATGACAAACGTGAAGTCGCTGTTTGGACTCGATGTTCGCCCATTCGCAAGTGAAGAGTTAGATTTGATTGATTTGGTGTTTAAGTCCACTTTATGCACAGTAAGGCTAAACGGGACTACTGGACCTAATAAAGTGGAATCCGAACCACTATGTGCCTCCTCCGGGTGTGAAGTGTTAGAGATCTTTTGGTTCACATGAACTCTCCAGCCTAACTATTGCCTATTTTTGGGGGGAGCAGCGAAAGGTTCTTGGAAGTCCTTGCCATGAATCATTCTCACCCAACAGGTCGGTAGGTATCGGGACATGCCCCGAGTTGATACCTTCCCTGTAGATAAGGCCTGCTCGAAAAGGTTCTTTAAGAGTTACGGACAAACAAACCAAGCTATACTTCACCTGTCCTTCGAGATATTGAACTGAATGGATATTGTTACCCGTGTGGTTGTCTTTCGTGCAGTTTTACGACACATTTGACTCTCGTTTATGATTTAGTTTGTGTTTTGTTGGAAACCCCATTTTCTCGTTGGAAAGACGAAGATGGGAAGGGTGTTTTAGTGTGTTTTACATTAGCCCATTTTTTTCCTACTAGCCCTTCATAAGTCCAGATGCACCAGCCGCTGCTGTCAGAGATGAGGAGGAAAGTAAATAAACAAAAGAAAACAAAACCTTTCACCTCAAGGTGTATCTGGTTTGATACCCTCTTGAGGATTCAAATTTAAATTGTTGTTCCATTTCCGAATTGGCTGCCATGAGCATAAAGTTGGCCGAAAACAAACTTTTAAACAATATTCTCGAGCCTGTTAAACTTTGTGATTAAACAGAACATTCAAAAATATTAGCCTTAGTAATATATGTAAAAAAAACTAGCAGTTGGGAGGGGCGATCATCCCCATCACCCTTCCCTTGGATCCGCACCTGTCCCCAATAGACAGTAGAGGTAAGACCGGCTTTAGACGGAAGCGTTTCGTTTAACATTTTTGCTAGCATAAATGCTACGTGAATGCTTCCAAGAATCTTACAGCAGATAGTACCTTACATGAAAGCATTTTATGTAACATTTTGGTAAGCACCAGCCCCCGTGGCGCACATCTCGCTACGACGCCAGGGTTCCCGGGTTCGAATTCCGGCCTGAGTATGGATGTTTGTGAGTGTCCATTCATCAATTTCATCATATCACTCATCTCCATCTTCGCAAATAGCCAAAAGTGGCACAAAAAGCAAAGTAAAGTAAAGCAAATCAATGAATTTCGGCAAGCTTTTGCGATTGCATTGTATAATATATACAGCACAAAAGGCACATCGAGGTACACCATCTATTGTGAGTTCATGGTGTTTACGATTGAAACAACTAAAATATTCATCCAAACATGTACAGTAAACTCTACAAAGTATGTATTTTAGCAGCGCCATTGATTTGCACCTAATACATTGAGTAGGAAACGTATTTCCTTATCGGCTTTTAAAATTGTGAAGTCAGGGGCGTATACTCTAGGCTAGCTAGGCTTTCTGCAAAGCCCAATGAATTTTAGATGAATACTAAAACAAGTAAATTTTGTAAGTTCACATTTTAGGTTCAAGTTCTTTGAAATGTAAATTTTTTTCTACTTTCTTTTAAAGCATAAACATGTAAAATGAACCATAATTAAAAATGTAAATTTGGCTTCAGAATATATAACTATTAAAACTATTATAACAGCTCAGCTGGTTCAAACCTAGTCGCATATAGTACCATGATTTTTTTGTATTCCGTATTGTTTTCACAAGGTAGATAATTTAATGTCAATAATCATACTTTTTCGCCTCCTTATTTACCTACTCATTCTGATAAACACATATTTTATCGTTTGACTGAGGTTTCCACATTTATAGGCATGGTCAAATAATAATAATAATAATAATAATAATAGCCATGACTGTTATTATTATGATGTGATTCCTGGTTTCAATTTTGAATATAAAATCGTTAAAGAAGGAGGAGCCTTCCCTCCTTCAGCACTTTTTTTTCAATCTAACACTACAATATGGTGAAATAGCCCAGATCTTGAACTCAGCACACGCCACTGTGTGAAGTGATACGTTGTTTACATCTCACTCGACCGCCATTATATCTGCACTCGTGACTTAGAGGTCGCTTCTGATTGGTTATGCTAGGGAAATAGAGCCCATTCTATCCTTGAGAAATGTCATGAAATGTGGCATGCCATCTGAAGTGCCATAAGATTTTTCAGTTCGCATTTTGGTCATGGCATAAATGTTAAGGCCCAAGTCAACGGGTGATGCTGGACCGCAGTAGTTTCAGCCGCTTCGTGATTTCCATTCCATTGATCCACACAGTTTTACAATGACGATGTCCATCGCTTGCTGTGTGAATGTGTTACGTAGAGACTCCACCTTTGCTAAACGTGCAAATTGACAGCGCGGTAATGCCCTGTGTCGAATTAACCTTGGGATGACATTGGTGCAAACTGGGAAATCGTGTGGTGGAATGAAAATTGGAACTCCTTCGTGGCGGGGATTTTTATTTTATTTCTCCCGAGGAGGCAGCGTGGAGGTCACCTTTACAGGTGCCGTGACCGTGAAGGAGCATCACGGAAAGCGTGTAATAACAGCGGCATAACGTTCAAAAGCCCTGCGAAGACATGCTGTTGCTTCCAATGTTTGGTTTGATTTTTTTTTTTTTTTTTTTTGTCCAGTCCGCTATAAGCACTAAGGGTGGTGCGAGGAAAAAAAATCGGTCGGGACGGGAATTTTTTTTAATCCCGACGTTCAGGACTAAAAATTCGCAATTTCCAGACAAATTCGAGAAATGTTGAAATTTTCCCTGCCCTGTTGTCATTTTCCCCATAAGTGATTCTTTTTGCATTTCTGAGACGTTTCAGACAATTGGGATCCCGAAACGTCAGTACCGGGATCGGGACGGGAAATTCTTTACCCGATCCCGGTACTAACTTTTCAGAATCCCACACACCCCTAGTATGCACAGAATAGCTAATCAGTACGGAACCTATTACTGTGGGATTCGAACCTGTGCAATGTGCCTCCTACGGGACCATTTGATTACAAGGCGGCCTCCGTTGTTAGGTGATGGTTGCGTTTCGTCATACTGACGGCATGGACGTAGCCAGAAATTTTTGTACAGGGTGTCAGGCCATCGATAAAACTTCAATAGTAGAAATAATAACAATAATAATGATTGTCATGCCGACCTCCGTGGCGTAGTGGTTAGCACAGCGCGTTACGTCGCCAGGGTTCGAATCCCGGCCTGGGCACGAGTGTTGTTTGTGAGTGTCCATCATATCATCATCCATCTTAATGGTCGCGATTAGCCAATAGTGGCAGAACTAATAATAATAGTGACGCAACAGTCCTTCAGGGCCAGGGCCTACCTACCGACCGCAGGCCTCACCGACGGGCGATCATGGAACCAGTTACGGGGTGACGTGTGGTCAGCACGACGAACCCTCAGTCGTCGTCGTAGGTTTCCATGACGGGTTACGCTACTCATTCGTAGCTCCCCGATTTCCCCACGATGGTGGGTGGCCACCGGTCCCATACACAGGCCGAAATCTCGGGAGAAAGGTTGTTAGCTTCCCGCAGGAGACTTGAACCTCCACGTGTCCTGTAACCCGAGGCCAAAGTCTGAGGCCTTAGAACACACGGCCACGGTGTGGGAAAAAGTGGCAGGAAAGCGAAGCAAATAAACGAAATTAATCAATCAGTAGTAATGGTTATGATAGTAGAACAATAAATACATTTGATTACAAATTTTATAATTATATACACACCTTGTTCTGTCAGATGCACTGGCGTAGGAGCTGATGGGGTAGGGGGCTACACCCCCTACCGAAATTTTGAGAAAGCCAATGATAGCAGTAAAGAACGCGGGAAGTGGTAACAACCCCCCCGTAAAACAACCCCCAATTACCACTTTTAACCGGTGGCAGTGGCGGCGATTGGGTCTCAAAACCGGGGGGGGGCGAGGTGCCAAAAGTGGCGAAAAGTGGGGGGCAACTGCCCCCTCGCCGCCACTGACCGGTGGTATCGGGTGGAATTTATTTACCGATACCTGCCGATACTTTTCTGGCATTTTGGCCTTTCATAGACTCCTAAAAAAAAGCCTCTAGACGCTTTCGCGAATTCATAATTATCCTGGAAATTATGCAAAAATTTGAAGTTTATTTTCATTTTGCACCAGTTTTGGGTTAAAAAAAAACTTAATTTTGTGATAGCATAACATGCAATCTAATATTATGATGTAATTGTCATATATTTAAAACAAAAATCCTGATAAATTTGTACAAGTCCACTTTATGCGCAGAAAGGCTAATCGAGACCGGACCTAGAGTATAAACTGGGATCCGAACCACTATATGACACATAAATACTAGTATTAGTGTATTTTTAACAACTTTTAATTATTGCAATTTTCAAGCAGCGGTGTCTGCATCAGCTCTCCCTAGTTATTAAAAATGAAAAACAACTTTTCTGCTTTTCTCAAACTTGAACAATGCCAATTTCCAGGTAAGATGGTCGGCCGCCCGGTTCCCCTCCTGCTTTCATAGTTCAGCACAGGTGAGCTTGCTGATTGCGTCATCAGTTTTAAGAATTTCCCCACGGGAGCGGCCACGTAGATAAGTGGACGTGCGTGGCCCAAGAAAACGTATGTGATGATAATTTCCGCACGTCTGCGACATATTCTCGATCTCTCACGTAACCACGGCCGATTGTTTCGTCAGGACTCTAGCAAGCAGGGGAAGTGCGCGGTAGCCGTTTCAGTGTTGGTCCTTTGCCAAGACGTGTGTTTATCTGTTTCACCCACCATGCTAGATATTGAAGCACAACAGCGCCTCGCTTCACGTAATTTCACAGAGCCTAAAGTTTGAACGCTCGCGAAATACATTTCCCGCGAAGTAATGCGTGTCAACACAACAGTGTAGCCAACTGCCTGTTTATTTTGTAGCTTTCGTTTACAGGGCGTGTTGAAAGGCAAACCTTGTTTTCGAGAGATTTGAACTTTGGACACCAGGTTTCGTTGGTAACTACAACATGATGCACGGTTTCGTCGGTTGAGCGTAACGTAACACCAATGTTAGCAGCATTATTTGGTTTATTTCATTTTTATTTTCTGCCAGTTTTGGCTAATCGCGAAGAAGGAAATGAGTGATGTTACGGTGACACAAGGAACACCTATTCCCAGGCCGGGATTCGAACACGCGACCTCTGTCATCCTAGCGCGCTGTGCTACCACAATAGTAGCATTGTTAAACTAGGTTTAAATCCGACACGCAACTAGAAGGGGTCCTAGCACGCTTTTTCACGTTTAATAATAAAGAATAATTATTATAATATCAATTTAACAATAAATGTCATCAAGAATACTAATTAGACAATATTACATAAAATATGGCGCGAAAATTCCAACCAGGGGTGCCCACAGAGGGGATTTTTGGGGGGAAAAGATTTTATACCAATTCTATATACCTTCACACAAAAATGGGGTGATCGTTTCTTTGACTTGTTATTGATTTTTCGTTATGGTTATTATGTACAGTTTTTGTACCTACCTGTGGGTGATCGCGCCGAGGGGGTTGAAATGAAACACCGCCTCTTATGCTTTTAGAATCGGTTTGGGAAAGAATGGGGTATGCTGTTCGCATTAATATAAGGTTAGTCAAGCAGACAAATTGTTACGAATAAGGTTCAGTACACTAAGAATGGAAGTGAGCGTTTCATGTGTATCAAACGTGAAAGTCTAAAGTACCTAAACTAAACATATATTGCTTAAATATGTCTGTATTATATTGTTCCCCAAATTTTGTCTGACTAAAATAATTTGAGAAAATAATTGGGGGGGATTGCGTCATAGGCCTGAGGGGATGAGCACCCCTGTTTCCAACTGATAAAAAAGCAAGTCCTTAAATATTATTTTATGGAAATTATTATTATTATAATCAATAAATATTTTATTAAACATATATTTTCGTAAACATTGTCAGTAGAAGACTGACTGTTCACAATCGAATCTTATAATCATTTAAGTTCGGCGAAAATATATACATTTTATTTTATGAAACAAACGCTGTCAATTTTCGTCGATCGGCGTGCTTTTTAACTGTATTCCATATTCAGGTGTCATAGTTTTTGCAATGCATTTCGTATTAATGTGCAATTGTTATGTACCAACGTGAATTACTATACATATTAATTAGAAAGTTCCGTGTACTGTATTGTGAAAACAAGCCTGTTGATTGGTAGATCGATATTAATTACAAGGAAATAAACACAAGCAGGGAACCAACCAGTGGCGGTCCCTCCATGGAACAGAGGGAACAGGCTGTTCCCTCGTATTTGTCGCCCTTTTCAACCACTTACAATTAGCTATATATTAACATAATAAGAACGTTTCTTTCTCGCGAAATCAACGCTTCCAAAAGTAACACTTGAGGAGAAGCTTTCACCCTGGCTGGACCTTTGCGCGTCGTTTCACCCTACTCGTCTACTGCTGACCCGAGTATTTACGAACACGCGCGAAGGTAAATGACCCACCGCGGAAGCTGAAGCTCCAAGCTGTTCCCCCGATAGATATAGTGAATTCGCTTTTCTTCGTGTTTTTCCTGATTTGTGGAATTTAACCGCCTGCTAGTGATAGTTTTGATTGTGGTAAGTCAATAACATTCTAATCTCATTACAAACTTGTGTCTAACATTCCTAACGAACTAGAAAAATCGTCTACCGTGTAAGTGCCTGTTAAATCCTTCGAAATAAGCTGGCCATGGAACAGCTCGCATCCACCTGTTCCGCCAAATCTAACCCCGAAGTTCCAACGCGAGCAGCGGTAGGACAAGAAAGCAAGGGTCTCGAGTGTTGTGTGATAGATCAGCTGAAGGCGAAAGCTTTCAGTTCATTGAAGTTTTCAGAAAAGACAGCGGTCCTTTTATATGGCAAACCGACACCTGATCTATGTGAAGTAAAAACTAAAACGAAGTCATACACAAGACATTTTCAAACTAAGCTAAGCGTCAGGTCAACCTTGCAGCAGGTTTTAGCATATGTAGATCCAAACGTGCGCGCAAGAATATAGTTCCACTGAGACGGGTTCTATTCCGACACAACTGCATACTTGCAAGAAAACAGTTATTTAATTTGTAATATACAGACAAAATAATACATTGATTAGCAGGTATGGACTTAATTGGTTGCAATCACTGTGCAGACGAACTTAGAACCGCAGATTCGCCAACTCGAATCTGTATTGCGTTGAAGAGACATTGAAACTTTAGAGCGAGTCGAGCGAGACTGAATGCGTTGCAGAGCGCGTGAAATCGCTGATACCAGTGTTGCACATCCCACTATTTTAACCCTATGTTTATTGTAGAGCGGCGAGAATGGCTGAATCTCCTGTTCAGCGCGCGGTTTTACCCGAATGTTATTTTGGGCTTCATCCGAAAGGAAATGTTCTTCAAAGTCAAGCAAGTTGTTTTAAATGCATAATCCTCCTTGCGGCAACAAGATCAAAGTAAAACAGGGCGTGAGGTGATTTGCCGTCAATGTGCACACGAATTGTATCACGGGTGTTGAATGATTTGCGGTTTGAGTTTAGCAAGAGGAAACGATTGTTTGTTGTTTGACGACAAAAGAATCTCCGCGGTATTAAAATATATCGCAGTGAGAAGAAACATTTTTATTATTTGGACGAGACGTCCTTCAACTCGGTGAGTGGGGGAAGGGGGAATAAACCATGGAAGGATACCACCATGCAAAACCACCGCCAGGGCTGAAGAAACCGACGATGAGGGGAAGGGGGAGGCTTATTGTTTCACCCACTGGCGGCAATGAAAGCTTTGTTGAAGGCGCATATTTACTTTTCAGCGCAAAGAAAGGGAAGGGTGATTATCAGCAACAAATAGACAGACCAAGATTTGAATCCTGGTTTAGTGAAGTGATTCATAAATTGAAACCAGAGTAATAGCGACAGACAATGCACCTGATTGTATATATCACCAATAACAAATCATGCTTTTTTGGTGGTACAACTTGAAGTGCGTGTGTCTTACAGTAACGGATGTATTGCGAACGAAGCAACCAAGTTTTTTCATAAATCTATTTCTTTCTAAACCAAAAACAATAATTTGTCATTAAATTCAAGAGGGGCCTATCGTTGTTTACTTTTATCTTTGTTTATTTTTATTTTTGCGTGCTCGAAATATACACACATGCTCTCATGTTTAGAAGTTGTTTCGCTCTTATATTAATGACACATTTATTAAATAATATATGCGCAGAAAGTACTTTTAAAATGTTATGTTTCAGGAGACAAAGAGAAGCAAAAATACAATCCACTTGACATGCATGCGGGTTTTGATGTGTTGTGCGGTTGGCAATACTGTAGATTTTCTCAGTGTCTCCGATGTAAGCAGCTCGGCGGTTGAGGAAAGACTGGCACGGAAGATTCTGAGCTCAGTTCTCGCGCGGATTGATACATAAAACCTGCTGCAAGGTTAACCTGACGCTTGGCTTAGCTATTATAGCTCTGTAAAATGGTTAACCGGATGTTCGTCCAGCGGCAAATTATATTGTTGGCCTTGTTTGTTAGTGAGAAGGGGGTCTGGAACGGTACGGGGTTTTGTGACATTAATAATTTCCACAAATCTAGCAGACGTCATGAAAAGAGTCAGAGCCATCTGCATGCCATTACTGCATTAAAAACATTTGGATTCACAAGAATTGATACGCAACTCGATGAGCAACGTCGTCATGATGTAGCCATCCATAATGAAAATGTAAAAAAGAATAGGCAGGTGTTGGAACGTTTAATAAATGTCACTTGTTTTTTATCAAAACAGGAATTGTCATTCAGAGGTCACGATGAAAGCAATACTTCGCTTAATAAAGGGAATTACATCGAACTAATAAATTTGATTGCGGAATATGATGAAAGGCTTTCAAACCACTTGTCTACCGCAAAGACATTCACAGGAATGTCCAACAGAATTCAGAACGATATGATTAATTCTGTAGCGGAAGTTATGTTTAATGAAATAAAAAGGGAAATTACCCAAACTCCATTTGTTGCGATATTAATTGATGAAAATACGGACATTGCAAGCAAGTCTCAACTTTCAACAATGATGCGCTATGTGATGAACAATGGCAAGGTTGAAGAACGTTTCTTGGGCTTTACGGATGTGAGTGGAGATAGGTCTGCAGCGGCTTTAGCTGAACATGTGCTTGAATGTCTGCTCAAATACGGCATCGGTCCAAATAAACTGGTAGCCCAGACTTACGATGGAGCTGCAGTAATGTCTGGAGAATTAAGCGGCTTGCAATCGCGTGTGAGACAGAATTATCCAGATGCTCTGTTCGTACATTGTTTTGCGCACAGACTTAATCTGGTTCTTTCACAAGCCATAAACAATTCCAAGGACTGTAAGATATTTTTCAAAACAATAACTGGGTTCTCAGCATTTTTTTCAAAATCTTCGAAAAGATCGCATGCTTTAGATAGAGAGGTA
This sequence comes from Lepisma saccharinum, assembly GCF_977018435.1. Classification (NCBI taxonomy): domain Eukaryota; kingdom Metazoa; phylum Arthropoda; class Insecta; order Zygentoma; family Lepismatidae; genus Lepisma; species Lepisma saccharinum. The sequence goes on along the minus strand of NC_139254.1, from coordinate 12,849,665 downwards.
AAAAAACGACTTCCCAAAGTTGCACCCACAAGATGGAATTTCAATTCTAGAATCGTTCAAACAGTTTTCGAGCATCAATTATCATTGGAAAATTTCTTTCAAAACATTATTGACAATCCTGATGAATGGGACACTGAAACACATCTTACTTCTCGGGGGTTTCTGGCTTCACTTCAAGATTTCGATTTCTTATTTCTCTTAGAAATTTTCAATGAACTCTTCTCTATCACTGACACTCTCTTTGAGATTCTGCAAAAGAAAGCAATGGATATCAATTACTGCTTGCACAAAATATCTGAATTTAAAGTTATTATTAATGGAAAGAGGGCAGATTTCGACATGTTTTGGGAGAAGATACGAGATAGTCATGAACTACCACCAAAAAGAAGGAGAACAAGCGATATTGATGTGAAGACAAGTTATGTAAGGCTATATAACGAAATAGTAGATAACATTGCACATCAAATCTCTGAAAGATTTCGAGAATTAGGAAAACTTCAGTTTCTAGAACTTGTTGACCCAAGCAAATGGAGCGAACATAAAAAATGTTTTCCTGAAAGTGCATTCCATTCTTTAAAGGAGACATATGGCCAGCATTTTGATTTTTCCCGCTTGCGTAGTGAACTTATTGCATCCTACAATATAGAAGACTTCAGTGGGAAAAGGGTGTCGGAAGCAACTACTTTCTTGAAAACAACTGAGCTGAGTGAAGATGGTTTTCCAGAACTTTTCAAATTGTGTTGCCTCATTTTGACTATTCCCGCGTCTAGTGCTTGTGTTGAACGGTCCTTTTCCACTTTAAAAAGAGTGAAAACTTACGCTAGGAATACCCAAAGCGAAGAAAGACTATCAAATTTGTCCTTTATTTCGATAGAGAAAGACTTAATGAATCATCTCAAAAACTCACATGGCTTCTACGATGTAGTTATCGACAAGTTCTTAACAAAAGAAAGAAGAATGGACTTGATGTACAAATAAAAATATGACACAGGTATGTTCGACAAAACATTTATTTCTCTGATCAATAAGTTTTACATTATTATTTTTTGCTTCTTGTTCATCAACGAAGTATTTTGTTTTGAATGTTTTCTTTACATTTTCATATTTACTTTATTATTATAATGGCCATATGTAAAATAAATGTGTCTAATATGTGTCACTTCTGGTAAAAAGGTAAAGTGCTCCCCTGTGCTTAGCACCACGCCATGAAGGCGTATAGGGGGTGTGGGGGTAACGCCCAACACTTTCTTGATCCGGTCATGAGTGGGTGTGATGTGATCAGCATCACGACCCTGACCGCCTTTACCCCCCAGGGTTTCCCCCAGGTACCCACGTTATTCGACGCTGGGTGGGCGCCGGGGCCGCTTCCAACATTAGAAAAGTTCCCGGATTTAAACCGGCCGGGGATCGAACCCGGGACGCGTTACCGACTGAGCCACCGCGGCCTCTGACAATATGTAATATATGCATCATATAGTATTCGTTATTTGATTTATTTGCAATAATTGTTGAATTTTACGGGTTATGCTGCTTTATATTAACGGACACACATACCTATACATATATGGGGGGTGAGGGTGCAAGTGAGGTGACCTGTTCCCCTGCCTGATCTAGCACCGCACGCCACTGGAACCAACTATCTCTTTTAGATAATATGCCTTCCCTGCGCGGCAATTTAGTGTATACTATTTTTTCTATGTATATGAAATCCTGCTCACTTTTGAGTTCAATGTAATTGTGTATCCCATATTCAGCCAAAAAAGCGTTTCCTGTTCTCGTCCTCCCCCCGCTACTGTGAGATCAAATAAAATGTTTTGGATGATTTGATGCCCTGTTTTACCTTGAATCCAAACCAAAAAAACCAGTGAATTCATCTGCCCTATAATACGAAATATTTCTCTCTCATGTATTTAATAATAGAAGGAAAATCAGCAAATTAATACAGCATTTATTTTAAAGTCTGTAATCGCCACGCTGTAAAATGGTCCCAAGTCACTAAAATGTAAGCCTTACCCGTTGACTGGGAATTGATTTGAAGGTGCTGTTTGAGATCATTCAACTGAAGATGGAAGTCTGTCAAGGTTGGAGGAGGATAGGAGACACAAAACCCAGATTGCTTTATCATTTGGATAAGCATAATTGCTGTTTAGCAATAGCAAAACGTGCTCACGCTGTTTCTAGTACTTTCTGGAAACTTGTACATGTAAACATAGCAAAAGTTGAATCATGCAGTTAGCAACCTTGGTTGGCAGTGAGTCAGTAGCGTGTTGTGTGTGACGTGTTTCGTGCCCTCCAGCCATAGACAAACTACTAGGAGAGACTTGTTAACTCAATGTTAAAATCTGTGGCCTTAATACTTCATGGGCGAAACTAGCGACACCTATTGTCAGTGCACCCAACTACGTTGCCGATTTGCTTCTCTGTGGGCACGCTAGATGGCAGGCTGTGTAGAGGAGTGGGAGGGGAGGGGGTTGTACCAACAAATATATTTCAAATATTTTTCTAAGTTTCTCCTTTTTACCTTTTAAATATCCTACTGTTAATATCATCTTCTCTTCAATGAAAGCATGAGCGAAATAACTAATTTTGCATCTATAGGTTACAATAACAGTGCATTAAACTGCATCCACCCACTGCCGTTGCTAACGAGTCCAAAACAAAGCATCCTCCATACATCACGCTGCACCTTCGACCCTTGTCTATCCACGTCTATTGTCCAACTGGCGGTGACGGCCGTTTCAAATTCAAAGCGGAGCTCGCGGGCGCTGGCGAACGTTGAATGAGTGTTGCTAACTCTACTAGCAGAAAATGAGCTGAGCACTGGATGACAGAAAAAATGTTTTGTGGAAATAAATATCAATGTGAAGCGCTGTGTAATATAAGCTTCATATTACAAGCAGCAAATACCAAGGATTAGATATAATTCATAATTAATACTAATTAATAAATAATTAGTTCTAAGATGTCTACAGTATTCTTTGGGAACTCGGGGCCAGATTTCGAGTTTCTTATTCAAGGAAAGAAGTTCAAAACTGTATTACATAATGCACATGATGAATAAGACCATGTCGCATCCCGGATGGCGTAATGGTAACTTCGTTGCCATGTAATCAAGGTGTGTTGGGTTCGATATCACACTGGTGGAGACTGGAGAGTGTGTTCGGAATGGAAGTTTTTAGATGAGGGAATGCTAGCTCGAGCCGTGAGTTCAGTTGTTGAATGCTCCTATATTTTCAAATAATAAATTATAAAATAGGACAGATGGGGATGCTTTACGTAGATATTTCTACCTTGCAGATACCCCGCACATCGTTGTCCATTTCAAGCATTTAATGGTGTGATCCCATTTTAACCTGCTGGGCCAGTCCTGTGCATAAAACAAACTTAAAATTCAAAACTTCTTCTGGAGATATTCCTAAGAGAACTTTCAAGTAGATGTCCTAAAAACGTTCAATGTAACTAGGATCAGCAAATGTATATTGTGTTTGGTTTCACTGTTAGTTGGCGATGGAGTGACATCTAGCGTAGAACTATGAAATACTTCGCGACTGAGAAGCGCATAACTTGGGTGCACTGCCAATAGATGTCGCTAACATCGCTGACGTCACGAAGACCACAGCTCGCGGCATTAGAGTTTCACCCCCCTGCCTCCAGCTGCGCAGTAAAAGCGATGCGGCAGTGCGAAAAGCGCCAGTGATGTTGTGATCGGGAAGGAAGTAAGATGGACTGACAAGTTTGTTGTGTGTGTTGTGTTGTAGAAAGCCGTCTTAGGCCGCTGCTAGCCGTATTGTTTGGGTGCCCTGCGAGTGTGCAAATATCTAGTCAAGTTTGTGATCCACGTGATTGTTTTGTGACAAATAAAAATGGTCGAGAAGATCTTTGAAGAAGTGCAGGAGGCCGAGACGGTGCCATCGTGTAAGTAGTAAGAAAGCAAACGTACCATTACTGTAGTTTACGAGTTTTTCACTACTTATTTCGTACACATACACAACAGAATAAGTGAATTCTCTACAACTGAATTATGAATTTGTTTCAAAGTTGCAAGTTTCCACATTTCGTTGGCCATAAACAAAGCTTCTAGTTTCCTTTGTTCTGGCACAAGGAGCAGCAGTTTACCCTTCGAGAGAGTGAACGAGCGTATCGAGACTTGTGTTTTGTAGCCAGCTACTAGGTTTCACCTTTCTTTTCAATACACAACAGAAAATTGCAAGTATTTTTTACCCTTGTTTCCCCCTTTAGGAAAAAGTGGAAACTTCGGTAAGTGATCCAGAAAACACCGGAAGCACTTAGCGTATGCATGTATTAGTGTTTCTGTCTAATGCGGTTACATTGTGGTGTTTCCCGTTTGCTGCAGGTGTTCGTAAATTGTATCCGGTGTACAACAAAATGTATCAATTTCGTTATATCGGAGACACTTTAAAATCTGTTATTTTGTGTTTCGTATTTACCAATTGTGTATTGCGGAACATATTTGAAGGTGCTATTAAAGTTTTCACACGAATAGAAACATTTTTTGCACTAAAATAAGCCATTTCTCGAAGTGTTACGGAACGCACGTCATGGTGCGAGCTCCACAAACCATTCACGGATAGCCCCAAAAACAATTCACGTATGGCCCCAAAAAACATTTGGGATCGTATAACCATCCACGAATAGCCCCAAAAACCATTCCCGGATAGCTCGACGGACTATTCACAGAAGGTTAGGTTAGGCAAACATAGTTTAAAAAAACAAAAAAACAGCGGGCTTAAGTTTTCGCTTATATTGAAGCAACTGGAATTGATTTCCGGCTGAAATAGATTGAAGAAGGGAGCGATTTTACAATACCAGGAATTTCTCCATGTTGTTTGAAATTGAATTCGTCATACTCGCTAATTTTGGCCCCCTAATCACGAATCTGCAGTTAAAATTTGGCGCTCACACGTGGAAATAGCAAAATAATGTAAATTAAGCTCTTATTTCTACACCCTCGATTTCCAAATTTCCCACAAATTCCAGGCTCCGCCCCTGGGGTAATTGACCTACCGACCGCTAACGTGGCCCCGGCTTTCTCTATAGACTCTCTGTTAAAGGCATGTTAGAAATTGGCTGGATTCACCTGCCCCCAAATAAGCGCCAAATTTCAAACAAATTGGATAAATTCCCTGTATTGTTAAATTATACCGAAAGGTGAAAGAAAATACCTCGAAGAACTTCGACAATGCTACAGAAACGGATTTCCGTAAGTAGTTTCTCCGGTAATTTTGAATAAAAGTGGCTCCGATATAAAGAACTGTTAACCCAACAAAATAAACTTTGCTCGGTGTTTTTTATAAATTAATTTTACCATGTTTATGAAGTTCGGAGGAAATTTACAGGTCTAGCAAGTCCTGTCATGTTGCAAGATACTTTCATAATTACTCATTCTTTAAAAAAGGTTAGATAATTATCTGCCCCTAACTAACTAGTATCGCAACTAATCGTTCACGGCATACAAGTTTGTCATGCCGTAGTAAAATAATTCCGTGTCATGTCGACATATCGAGTAATTATTGTTCGTTTTTTATCGCTTCCTGAACACGCAAAATGGCAGGCAAATCTTGACTAGCGTTGTCGATATGCTGGTTTTCAAACGGCAAAGCAGTGTTTCTACCGTCTTAACAGCCCCAAAAACCATTCACTGCTAGGTTAGGTTGGGCAATACAGTGAAAAAACTGTCGGTTTGGAAACACCAGGGATGATGTCATCAGATGCTCACAACATCCGGTTCAATTACATGCATTGAAATGCAGGCAACACATGAAATTATTAAACTGTTCCTGCAAGTTAATATACATTAATTGTGAACAAAAATAAGTTTGTGCATTGTAGCTCTGAAAAATAATGTGAATACACTCCAGCGAGATCTATCTGGTGCAACCACATTGTGCAGTGGTTGAGATCCCACTTTAAATTTTAGATTTAGTCATGACTTGCTTATCTGAACCACAATTTAATTTAAGCAAACTTTAAAGCAAATTAGATAACTTTTCATAATTAATATGGAAATTATCTGTCCAACCTTAGACACAAGTGTGAAAGATTATGGGTATTAAACAGTTCTGTGTTTGCTTTGTCCAAACATGGCTCTAATTGTGCCTGATTGGTTCGTCTGCAGGTGAGGTTCTGAGTGTGCTGAGAGACAAGACCAATGAGGTCCAGCAGCGAAAAGAGGAGGCCAAGAGGAAGAGAAGGAAGAAGAAGAGAGCCGGCTCCAGCCTGGTAGCCTCCTGTTTCCAAGGTATGTAGCATTTTCGGTAACCTCTTTCCAGAACGTAGTAATTACCATTGTGTACTTCAGAGGATGCACACTTTTTTTGGTAACAGAATAACTTCCTGGGTATTGTTCTTTGTCGGTGTCCTTTTGTCAATTTCATCTGATCGTAACTCATCCTCGTACTCACACCATTAGCCAAAAGTGTCGGAAGAGCAACTTAAAATATCAAATGCAAAGGAAGACAGGGAAGATAAATAGATGAAATTAATAAGGGGACACTTGCAAAGAAATGTCCAGACCAGGACTTGAACCCATATCCTTTGCTGGTGAGATTGCAGGGTGTCTACTCACTGGGAATTATGCGTGAATTCTACTTGAATTTTTCTCTGTAGACGTGAAAAGTTGAAACTTTCATTAATCTAAATCCCATTGAATTTATATATATTTATTAATGCTCGGATGCAAGTTTTTCACAGTTTAGTTTTTTTTTATCGTCGAAGGAAAATAAAATAATTCTCTCAGTGCATTTAGTTTGCTTTGTTAGTGTCCTTTGCAGAACAATCTGAGAGATGGAAGATTATTGCAAGATAAGATATCTTAAAGTTGATTAGGTAAATTGGATTTTGAAATTTTCATACAAATAACAAATATTCGTAGAATAGTATATCCCATAACATTTGTGACTTGTATTTTTAGTAGTATTTAGAGTCTTGAGTATGTGCAATGGCAAATGCAAACTCCACAATTTAAATGAAAAATTTTAAATATATGTACAATTGAATTGAATTAGAATTTTTGGATCCCCTTTTATATTGTTAATATATTTGTGTATGTATGGGTGTGAGCGGTGAGAGGTGATAATACATAAGGCTAAAGTAGAGAATACATCTGCTCGTACACTTGAATGTTTGGAAAGTTAGCCTTGAAAACTGGAAATTATACTTGAATTTTATCAAGGTCTTAGGGTAGCCACCATGGATTGCTATTCTCTCAACTGTGGCACCATGAAGCAGCTATCAATATCAGTACGTAACATTTGAAAATAGTATGTTTTTCAAATTTTGCCACAGTATCATTTTGAATACTTAACAATATATCAGGTGCTTTTAATTTCTGGTCAAAATTTCATAATATCTTTATTGCATAAGTTCATGCATTAATTAAATTATTATGTTGAATGTTTATATGGGAAATTAAGATTGCTTCTTTTCATTCCAGATTTGTATAGACTGACTGGGGAAGTGCTTGGAGAAGGGGCATATGCATCCGTTCAAACCTGTGTGAATGTTTGGACTGACATGGAGTATGCTGTGAAAGTAAGTGTTTCATTCTCTGTTATAGCGGTAGTGGTGTAAGAGGGCGAGGGGGGGGGTCTAGCAGGACTAAAGGTGCTACTTGTCAATATCTCCTCAGGGGTGTTTTATTAGCTACTTCAGTGCACTTGACAGTGTCAGGCTGGTGCATGGAAATTGTGTTCAATCAAGTAAAGTTCAGAAGATTCAACAAATTAATGTCTGCTGCTTTCAACATCCATTTGATAGCATGCACCACACCATACAAAACTCAGTGTTGTACTTTGTAACCAACTGGGTGCACGAGTGCAGAGAGAGTCGAGTAGTGCAGCGAACTAGATGGGGCATATGTGTCACCTTTGGTACTCTCTAGCGTTGGGTAAAACGGTCCCTGCGTGAACTGACTCTGATCACAAGGTTGAACATCATAAAGTTTATATTTCTCTCAATTGCTCACATTTATGCCAATGATAAGATTAGGTTAGATGAAAATGACAGCTTGTAGTGCCTTTAAAAGTGTGCATATTGGTACTTACAAAGTGTAGATGGCAACACTGTCAAGTTGTTGCTAGAATTTACACTAACTGCAAGCAAAATTTGACATGCTGAGCTCACTTTTAGTGTGGTCTTAGTCTTCTTGCTGATAAGTTTTGTCGTTAATTCTATATGAGCAGCAAAGATAAGATAAAATAGAGATTGACCTACAAATAGAATGTATCTTTCATAAGTTTGATTGGCAATGGTAAATACAGGCGTAACACCAAAATGGTAAAAATATTTATCGAACAGTTTTGTGCGAAAGTGTAATGTAGTTGATTTCATAGCATCTGCTGTCATTCCTGGAGATCTCTCTGACATCTATAACATTGTACGCTATACGACATGGACGTCAAAACAGTTGAATTTATATTTATATTTTGTGCATCATAAGTTCTTTTGATGGATCTTTTCCAATGATTTTTTTGTTGATGTAACTTTCCAAGAGGGAAACAAAATCTTGATCTGGTATGTACAGGTAAGATTTGGTGAGTCTAGTGACTATGTTGTAATGTGTCATCGAGGCAAGTGTGTGGAATCTAATTTCCTTCTTTTTTTTTTCCAGATGATAGAAAAGATTCCAGGACATAGTAGAAGCAGGGTTTTCAAAGAAGTGGAGACATTCCATCACTGTCAAGGCCACCAAAATATAATCCATCTGATAGAGTTCTTCGAGGATGAAGAAAGGTTAGTAGATTTTAATGGACATGCATGAATTCTAAATACATTTTACTAAATTTACGAATATTAACTATCAGGAAGACCAAAGATTGATGCTGCTATAGTTGAACCTCATATCCTACACTGATATTTGAGCATAGCAATTTAAGATGTTCAAAGTTATAATCTTGGAGTGCACCTATTTCATTCATGTTGGAGGCAGTTAGGTTACTATGATAGATCATACGGAATCACAAAACGTACTTTTTTTTTTTTTTGCAAGTTTTGTTACAAAATTACTGAAGTTGCAGAGTTTATAATGTTTTAGGGTGTTTGAAGTGGTGTTTGTTGGACATCTGTTTGTAATTTTTGTTGTTTTCATCAGAAACTCTTTTGATGGTCATGTTCTAATTGCTTTTTATTGCCTACTTTCAGGTTTTACTTGGTATTTGAAAAAGTGAATGGAGGTGAGTAAAAATTTCAAGACAATCATTTAAGTATACACTTAGGATATTTAAAGAAATGTAGTTATTTGAGCATAAATTCGAAAATAGTTAATGTACTTACGTAAAGTGAGTATATAGTTGTCCTTTCTAAATGACGAAGCTTTACGTATGCACGTAATAGCAGACTTAATGACCTAAAGAAGGGGTCAGTTGCCACCGAAAAGTCTTCTACAACTTTACGTAAGTAAAGTAACTGAGTTTGAATTTATGCTATGGAACCCCCCCCCCCCCCCAAATAAAAGTTATTTTTTCAGTTAATGTAGTTTTTTTTTTGTTCAAGCCTTTGCCTTATAATGATTGTCAGTGAAATTAATTTCTTATTTCTTGAACTGCCCCTTGCAAGTATGGTAGGGGAGCATGTTTTTCTTAAGCTGTGATGTTACCCTTGCTTTGTTTAGTAGTCATGACCCCTGTTGCATATATGAACAGAAATGTCATCTGTTCCATATGTAGCTTCATGAAGGTAATAATTCTTATTAAATTCTTAATTTGTGTTTCCATCATTTCATTCACTGCAGTAGTTAGTGTAATAAGGATCTAACTATTTGGTCTAGGAATTAATTCGTGCGGTTGTTACGCACACATTGAAGCTGTAGTTCAAACACAAAATACATAAATACCTTAAGAAAAATATTGTCCATCGCGAGCCACCACTTTCGCCCATCTGTCAGGCAAGTTACAGATTCCGTGGTGAATGAAGTCCTCATCCTTTGAAGCGATCCAGTCAGAGACCCATTTTTCGATATCTTCTGAAGAAGTGAACCGCTGTCCAATCAAATCATTATTCATGTCGAACAAGTACAGCAACAAAGGAGCAACGTCTGGTGAATACGGTGGGTGGGTAAAACTTTTTGTAAATAGGTTTTGACAGGTGGCGAGCGTTATCATGTTGAAAAATAAGTTTATATTGTCTGTTCTCCCATTCTGGTAGTTTCCTGGCCAGAGCTTACTTCAAACGCATTAATTGTCGTCGATAATGTTCTCCATTAATAGTTTCACCCGGTTGCAGCAGCTCATAGTACACCACACCTTTCATATCCCACCATATGCACAGCATAACCTTTGCACAGTGAATATCTCGTTTCGGGTTCTCGTAATGGATCCACTTCTCATCGCCAGTAACAATGCGATTCAAAAACCCCTTTCTTTTCTGTCTTTGAAGCAGCAATTCGCAAATGGTTTTTGGTCTTTCAACGTCTGTCTTTCAATTCATGTGGAACCCAATGTGACATCTTTTGAATCATTCCCATGGCTTTGAGGCGTTTGGAAACTGTTGTTTGATCAAGCAATGCCCTCAATTCTTAGTCTTCAAATTTTTTTGGCTGTCCAGGTCGCTCTTGGTCTTCCAGGCCGAAATCACCACTTCTAAACCGTGCAAACCACTTCTGACACGTTTGCTCAGCTAGCGCATGGTCACCATACACTTCCACCAAAATACGATGACTTTCGGTAGCACTTTTCTGCATGTTAAAGTAATGAAGCAGAACACCCCGCAAAAACACTTTATCTGGCACGAACTGCACCATGTTCAGTTGACTACAAAATGCTGTTGTTGACGCGTCAATCAACTGCCCTATACTACGAACGATGCGCGCTGACAGGAGTTTTCAACGCATGTGTGGATACACGGAACTGTGGGACGATACACTCATTACGCCATCTCTTGTCCAGGTGCACGAATTAATTCCTAGAGCAAATACATTGTCTATTTCTGCGAAGGCTTGCTACTCCTGGGTCTATCTTCGGTAAAAATGTATGTAATAGGGATGGGACACATAAAGTTGTACTCTATATCAGTAGGCATATAAAGTTTTAAGTAACATTACTGACAACAAATTCTGTTACGTATTTATGAATGTAAACATATTCATCTTCTAGTTTTGTAAAGTAAGTGTCTGAATACTGGTATGCATATCCAAAGTCGATACACATTGCATGGTTACATCATCAAATAAAGAGGTGTTTGTTTCTCAAAAACATTTCCAAATTCTATTGTATTAGTAAATATCAATTATCCAATATTTGTAATATCTTACACACACACACACACACACACACACACACACACACACACACACACACACACACACACACACACACACACACACACACACACACACACACACACACACACACACACACACACACACACACACACACACACACACACACACACACACACACACACACACACACACACACACACACACACACACACACACACACACACACACACACACACACACACACACACACACACACACACACACACACACACACACACACACACACACACACACACACACACACACACACACACACACACACACACACACACACACACACACACACACACACACACACACACACACACACACACACACACACACACACACACACACACACACACACACACACACACACACACACACACACACACACACACACACACACACACACACACACACACACACACACACACACACACACACACAGATATATACACACACACAACACACACATATATATACACATATATATATTGGCATTTTAAAAAAGAAGCGTACATTAGAAATTTTTATTGTGAACACATGAAATGCTGAAGAAAATAATAAGTCAAGTTTTCACCACCAGTTGGAAATATGGTACTGAAAAACAACGAGAAGTCTGGCATGCAAAACTTTATTTTTAGTTATGTCAGGACAGCAGTTTTCAATGTGAATGTCCTTTTGGAAGCGTGATCCATGGTTACATGAGCTGTTTCCCAAGATGATGTTCGCTGTGCACTAGATTTCAGCACTACATTTCCACCGGGTGGTGAAAATTTGAACATTTTTTTTTCGTCTGCATTTGTTTCCCCTCTTGTCTATACAAAGTTTCACTGTAATCCATTGCTTCTGACTGCCTCCAGAGGGCTCCTTGAGTTATTGTGACCACCTGCTACTAGCTAGCCATTGTATTGCAATTGTAATGTAATATCTGTAGTAAGCATGCATTTTCTTTGTTGCAGGTCCCCTTCTGAATAGGATTCAAGAGCATATTCATTTCACAGAAAAAGAAGCCAGTCAAATAGTGAGAGATCTGGCAAGTGCTCTGCAATTTTTGCACAGGAAAGGTAAGTTCAATATTTAAATGTATTACTGTATTATTTTTTGCAAATTTATGAGCATTTGAGGGTAAATCAGTTGATTACTGTCGCCTTGGCATTTACATTATTGCTGAAATTTCCCAAACTCAACACCTATCATGCTTTTATTTGTAATCTCTCTCGAGGAGAATGAATGAATGATGAGTGAAATTAATGAATTCCCAGGTCAGTTCTTACAATTGGGAACCTTTTGTAGTAAGCTGATGTTTTTAGAATTAGATTTTAAATTGTGATCCTGCGAACATTTGATTAACATCCAGACCAAATTTCTCATTATTAGAGGCACATATTTTTAGTAAATAAAAGAAAAGCTAAGTTTCGGATTCAAAAGTGGTATGTAAAAATGAGATTTAGGTTTGAATATTGTAAATATAGACCTAAATTTGATTTAAAAACCACTCATTACACAAAATTAACATATTTCTTCTAATAGTACATTTACATAGTTAACAAGAGTATTAAGTTTTTACCTGTATAAAGGACCCATTTTTCTTCTCAAATATTTACAGCAAAATTTATCAAATTTCCAATAATTGCATAACTAGCAGGATAATGCGAACTTCAGAAAGTGTTGTCTGTAAATAAACACTAAATTTCGTTTTTAAGAGTCTTATTTTACATTTTGCAGTTCATTTCGTGACAACACAGGGTAGGGAAATGCACCTCACACCTTTCTGAAACCTGAAAAATTAACATTACAATGTGTTATTTCAAATTTCATGTTTTCGTCAAAAACAAAATATGCATGCCTCTACTCATTATTTGTGCTCTGAAACTTTTGGTCACATTGTCTAAAACTGCATGCTTATAATTTATTTCCACACTTCAGTAAAGTCTCTCGACTCCTTGATTGGGAAAATATTGATATATTTTTGTTAGCAGTTACCTTGATGTGCTCTTTTTTTAAAATGCATGTCTCTGTCTTCAATTCCTGCATTTTTTTTTTTTCCAGGCATTGCCCACCGTGATCTAAAGCCAGAGAATATCCTTTGTGTATATCCAGACAAGTTGAGTCCAGTGAAGATTTGTGACTTCGACCTTGGATCTGGAATAAAGTTCAACTCCACACTCACTTCTCCCATCACCACACCGCAATTGCTCACACCAGTGAGTATTTTTTGTCCATTGTCTTGTAGTTTGTAAGTGGGGTGACCATGAATATGCATGTGTTTGTGTGTTACAAAGTATATTTTCAATTGTTACTGAATGTAGACATACACTATTTCATAGACACTTGTAAAATATTAATAAAATAAATAGTGCAAGGCCAGCTGAAAAATAGGACTTTGATGATGTAGCCTTGTAACCAAAAGATTCCTGCTTGAAGGTTCATTGTTCATTCGTGTCCAATTTAACACGTTGACTGCCTCACTAGAGAAACAAATTACCTTGGGTCCATGGTGTTTTCTTCTTGCGAATATAGTAGGAATGAGACCAATTAATCAATACTCTGTATCGGTACAGGCACATATTTTTGGTAAATAAAATAAAATGTCTGTGTTGTAGCAGTTAAAAAACTGATCAAAAGCAGCCATATGAAATGACATTTTGGTTTTATAATTGTGAACATAATCCAAAATTTGATTAAAAAACTGCACTTATTACGAAATAAACATAACCCTTCTAATAGCACATTTATATAGTTACCAGAGTATTAAGTTTATTCCTGTATAAAGGGGTCCATTCTTGCTTCTCAATTATTTACAGCAGAATTAATCAGTTTTCCGTGAATTGCATAACTCACAGGATAATTCAAACTTCAGAAAGTGACAAGTCTGTAAATAAACTCTAAATTTCGTAATTAACTCTGATATTCATTTGTCCACGTACGTTTTTTTCAGTGATCTATTTCACCACTCGTCTGGTGGCTTTGTCAGGCGTAAATAGAAAGTTTATCAGAGTTAATTACCTATCTCCATGTAGGAGATATCTTTAGATACAATGTAAATTTTGTGTTTGAGTCTTATTTCGCATCATTTTGTAACAATACAGGGTAGGAAAATGCACCTCACACCTTTCAGAAACATTAAAAAATTAACATTACAATGTTGTTTTTCACATTTCGTGTTTTCGTCAAAAACTAAATATACATAGTGGCCGCGGTGGCTCAGTCGGTAACGCGTCTGACTACCATGCTCAAGGTCCCGGGTTCGATCCCCGGCCGGTTCAAATCCGGGAACTTTTCTAACGGTGAAAGCGGCCCCGGCGCCCACCCAGCGTCGAATAACATGGGTACCTGGGGGAAACCCTGGGGGGTAAAGGCGGTTAGGGGCGTGATGCTGATCACATCACCCCCACTCACGACCGGATCAAGAAAGTGTGGGGCGTTACCCCCACACCCCCTATACGCCTTCATGGCGTGGTGCTATGCACAGGGGAACACTTTACCTTTTTTTACTAAATATACATGCTCCTAGGTATCAGTTGATACAGGCATATTGGTAAAATTACTGATAATTTTACTGATGTAATATGTCTATAAATATCTTGTAATTTAGTTCAATATCCAGAATGGATATAGTCATAAAATCTCTATTTCATCATATTTTTTTTAAAGTGACTCTAAATATGCAGTGCATTGCAGTCATCTGGAAATATATATTTATTGGGAAGGTCAATGAACCATTCTAGTTTTTCAAGGACCATTTGAAATTTGATATGAGATCAGTGGAATATCTGTATCGGTAAATTTTATATCTGTGTTGACCGAAATTTCATATTGACCCATCCCTAGAAAATGGAATAGAAACTTCGAATACAAAACGATTCCTTGTAATTTAATGAAAATTTATCTGTTATTGTGTTCTGTTCAATAGTTAGTGCAACTCATGCAGCCCTAGAGCATTTCTTGAGTTGTTTTAACTTTTTTTATCTTGAAAAGGTAATGCAAAGAGTAGGAATTATTTCTCAGTTAAGGGGGTATATTATTAAGTGGAAGCTGCTAACTTCAATTTTTACACTGCGCACCATGTGACTCAATAACATATGAGTATGTTGTTGAATTTGTTTCCGAGAATATAATGGGTGTTCCGTATAGGATGCCAAATTTGAATTGTGTGCTATTGTGTTCTGTTTCGAGGTTGGCAGACCAATGTTGGTATCTGTTGTCATGCCGATTCATGTAGCCTCAATTGTTTTGACTCGTTTGTTGTGGTTATGATATCGAACAGTTTACGAGTGAGCAACATATTCTCATTGTGAAGACATTTTACCAAAGTGGTGAAAGTGCAACGCAGACAGTGATCTTTTCAGGATGACCAGGATTTCTTCTTGTGGGGGTTTGTAAAATCACAGGTGTACTCCAACAAACCACGAACCCTTTTGGAACTGAAGGCGGAAATCATACGGCTGATTGGAGGCATCGGGACTGACATCTGCGAGAGGGTTATCAATTATTTTGTGGAGCATATAAATGCATGCAGACTCAGTAGGGGTGGACATATGCCTGACATTGTCTTTCATACGTAAATGGGAGATGTTACTGCTTGCATATATGTGAAATATAACTATTTTCATGATATTGTCCCTATTTTTATTTAATTTTCTCATTCGGCTTCCTATACGGAACACCATATATTATTTTCTCATTCCACAAGTATTTAGTTGTCTGGAGTGGGCCTTGGGTGGTAAAAAAAACAACAGAAAATCTGAATTTATTGACTGTATTCATTTCACCCATGTCCAGGGGGCCATAACATGTATGTTACAGCATCTCAACGTAAGTTGCGTGCACACCATAGTACTCCCAAGGTAAAGAGACATTTGAGGTATATATGCTTTAAGAGGCCCTGGGCTAAATGTCGCATGCGTTTTACTACAACTCACTTAGCAGTTAATGTGTTACAATGTAGCCTACTTCAGCTTAAAGTGACAGTCTGAAAATTAGACCATGTGTGGTTAAATGTAAATTAATGATCTTGTGAAAAAACTTTAAATTTGTCAACTAATATCATGCTTTCATATTAGATGCAAGCATATATTTTACCTTGATGTTGTCTTCTTCTAGGTGGGAAGTGCTGAGTTCATGGCTCCTGAAGTTGTTGAGGCATTTATTGGTGAGGCATCGACCTATGATAAGCGATGTGATCTTTGGTCACTTGGTGTGATTATGTACATTCTTTTGTGTGGATATCCGCCTTTCTATGGAAAGTGTGGCTCAGACTGTGGCTGGGAACGTGGCGAAAACTGCCATGCTTGTCAGGTAAGCAGTTGGATTTAACCTCTCAAATAATTTCATTTATTTGGTTAAGAACAAAAGAGTTAGAAAATCAAGCAAGTACCGTTCTTATTTTTAGAGGAGCCAGCCTGTCAGTGTCTTTTATCATAGCTAAATGCATTGAAGTGTGCTAAGATGGAATTTGTGGATTGGATTAATATCCTTTGTTGCCTGTGCATGAACTTTTGTCTAAGTTATGGATTGAAGTCGGGAACTTCAGGCAAAACCTGGTACAGTGGAACCCTGATTTTACATTCCTCTGTTTTACATTTTCCCGCATTTTAAGTTTGTTCAGCTTGGTCTCTAAGAAATGTAAAATCAAGGTTCCACTGTATTTACACAGTTGGAGAGCCTTCATCTTGCCCCCTTTTTTTCATTTGTCATATCATCAATAATAACCCAATCTTCAAGTGTGTCGGGCCACCGTCGGTGGCCTGTGATTCATTCTATATTATGCACATGTTCATCAAACACTGAGTGAGCTGCAGTAGGTTTTGTTGGTCTTTTCGTTGAGTCCAGCTCATGCTTGGAGAGATTATTTTTCTGAATTCTTTTGCAAAATACCACATTTCTCCCCCCCCCTTTCTCCCTCTAGGAAGGGGTGATAGGAGAATATTTGCCCCATCCTTTCCATTTTTCAAAGTTGAATGATTTTACCAGTACTAAATCCATAACAGCATTTGAATGATAGTGTACCTGCTAGGAATGTTCCAATAATTAAAGGAGTTTTTGACGAATATACGAAATGTGAGATCACATGTTGTAATTCATAGTTCAGGTTTGTGCGGCTTACTCACTTTTATATATATATATATATATATATATATATTATTCTTTCATATTTCTAAATATTAAAAATACAAAATTATTTACTAACGTAAAATGAGTATCTATTTTGTACACAGACAACGTTTCGGAAACTACTGTTCCCTTCTTCAGGTCCTATATTTCAGCTATCCGAAAATTGCGATAAGGAAAGCACAGGCAGACTGCATGGGAATAGTGTGATAAGAGGGCATCTTGTCTTTTTTAAAAGTTTTAACTTGCACTGGTTCTTAAGTGAAAAGTTTTGTAGTGATTATTTTTAACAAATAATGCAGTGAGCATGTGTGAAGCAAAGGTTTTAGTGTTTTCCAAATATTTTACCTTTACCATATTGTACCAATTTCTTTTCCCAACAAGTGTATGAATTGACGAGGCTATGGCAATTTTCGGAAAGCTGAGATGTAGGACCTGAAGAAGGGAACAGGGGTTCCCGAAACGTTGTCGGTGTACAAAATAGATACTCATTTTACGTAAGCAATAAATAAGTTTGAATTTTTATTTTTTAGAAATTCGAAAGGTGTGAGGTGGATTTTCCTATCCTGTTTTGTCATGAAATTAATTGCAAAATGGGAAATAAGCTCTTAATACGAAATTTAGAGTTTTTTTAATGAGGTTGCCACTTTCTGAAGTCTGAATTACCCTATGAGTGATGCAACTCAGGGAAGATTGTTTCATTTTGTTGTAAATGATTGAGAAGCAAAAATGGAGTCCTTTACACAGGAATAAAGTTTACTGTGATAACTACATAAATGTACTATTACAAGGGAAATTTGTATTTTGTTTAATAAGTGTAATTGTTAAATCAAATTTAGAATTATATTCACCATTTTAACACTGAAATGTAACTTTTGATCCCGAAATGTCCAGTTTTTATTCACGATAAATATGTGGCCCTACCAGTAATGTATTTTTTTGCCAATACCAAATACCAATATAAAATTGACCAATCCGATATAAGAAAAGTAAATGTTCCTTAAAGAAGGTGAGTGGTTAGTTAAACTAATACTTAATGAGGTGACTGTAATAGGTTTTCCTTTGAAAAACAGACTATAGATAAATATTGAGTCTGCAATTTTACTAGTATGCCCATAACAGCCAATTCAGATAGTACAGATATGCTTCCCATCCATAGTACATACCATTTTTTTTCCCTCCCTCCCTTCCTTAGCATTTGTGTGCACTGATTTACTGAACATCATAATATTTATGTACTTACCAGTTTCTTTTTTTAAAATTTTGGCAGGAACTGCTTTTTACCAGTATTCAGGAGGGAAGGTACGAATTCCCAGACAAAGAATGGGTCACCATTTCAGAAGATGCCAGGGATCTGATCCGCAAGTTGCTTGTGAAGGAAGCAAGTAGACGTCTGTCAGCCGATAGCGTGTTGTCTCACCCTTGGGTTCAGGGATTAGGGCCAGCAACACCTCTCATCACACCACAAGTTATTAGGAGGTGAGTTGGAGTTAAAACTTCAAGTAGATGTGGGTACCTTATTTGCTACAGTAGTATAAATATACATGCTGTGAATCTTGTATGTTGTTTGGAATAATTGTTAACTGAAAGAATGCTACTCTTATGCATAGAAGAGTGGGTCTCAGGATGGGATGACGAATCATAGTTGGGACTGAATTTCCACATTACACATTATTAATTTAAATTAGTAAATGTAAGTTATATATCGGTAATGTTCCATAAGTAGGAAGATTGACGTCGTAAGGAGTATGTTTTCATTATGAAATTTTAACAATTGACACCTTATGATTATTGCTTGTGTGGTTGTAAAGCATGTTTTTATTAATTAGATTTTTGTGTAAATCAAATTAAAGAGAATACACTGTATCTTAACTTTTTCAATGTAATTTCCGTAAAGGTTTTGCTTTTGGTAGGCTTGGTTGTTTCTTGTTGACTAAGAAACTTAGAAAAAGTGTAAAAATTACGACTTTCCTAATAGCATATGTTTTATGAGGTAAAACTAAATGAATGCCGGGAAAACTAATTTTTTTATAAATTGAATTTGACCCTCAATGCTCCGTGTATGCTTATGGCTTTGTTTTTTTTTTTTTTGTTTGCAGGAATAACAGTGCCAAGGAGTTGTCTGCATTTGCAGAAAGTGCAATGGCTGTGAATAGAGTTGTTCTTCAACATTTCAGCATGAATATGGACCTGCGACATCTGTCTGAGAGTGACGAGAGTGCCGGTGAAGGACCCCAGATCATCGTCCCGGACCCTCCGTCACTGCAGACGCCGCCATTCGGTCTGTCTCCGCCCAGTGAATCCAGGCTCGTGCAGCGAAGGCTCAAAGCTCAGAGCCTGAAGCAGGATGCCATCGCGTCGCCAAGTGGCTGATTCCCACAGGCTTAAGAAAAATACTCAGGGTTTATTTTAAAAAATTTTCTCCCGTGGGAGACGATTGTGTGATTTAATGGACAAGGTCGCTGGAGCAGTTGAATTGCTGCAGATTGTTGAGAATATTGGTAGGAGCGTTGTATTAAGCTTCCAAGCCTTTTGGGCCATTAACGAGAGAGAGACTGTGTTGTATAAAATGCTGTGCAACACTTTCTTTTTTTTTTTTTTTTTTTTAGCTTGTAGTCATGGTAACAATTTCATGCAAGTGGCACCACTTGTGCAAGGCAAAGGCTGGAGGTGAATGTACGAATTTGTACAAAGTATTTTTTTCTTTTACAAAGAATCATGAATTGAATATTCCTCTCTAATTGTAAGATTTGTAATCTTCATAACATATAGAAGGTACCATTCTTACAGCAAAAAAAGAAATAATAAAAATGGAAAAAAAAAGCTGGGGAATAGGGAGGGGTGGGTAAAAATCAGTAGCTCAATTCGTTACCGTACCTTTCATCTTTTTTTTTTTACGTAGAAGTAAGATTAACTATGCCCTAATGCTCAGTTTCTACATCAAAGTTTATGATCTGGGCCATGGGGCATCTAGTCTTGTAAGTGTGCGAGAGGGATGTGTGTTTTCAGTGTGTGTATATAGTTGTAAATAAGTATGATAGGCATAGTCATCTCTCTGCTTGTGCTTTTTTGGCATTTTTTTATTTTTTTTTATTACTGTGCCATAAGTGTACCTCGTGCGGTATGATTTAAATAATAATAATTAAGAAAAATCACTTGTGAGCTGGTATGGGGTCCACCCGTTCATCGCAGTCTCGTCATCATACACGAGTAATTTTATTTTCCCAAATGCGTTACTATAATTTTTCTGCTTCTTGTTGCAATGGGGGATAAGCACTTTATCTGTGATAATCATAGTAGGTAAAGCACAAGAGGGAGATCGTATGATTGGACTAGTGTGCCTGTAAGAGAGAGAGTGACTGATATGCAAAAGAAAGAAATTTGTTATTTTGTTTTTATACTGTTAGACATAAAGCTTAGTCTCACTTTAAAAAATATGGCTAAAAACGCAAGGCAGTACTTGCAACAATAAAAACAGCATATATATAAAAGTAGTGAGACCATATTTCATCAGTTAAGAAATAAACTTAACAGTCCATTCAAATATTAATACACATATGATATTTTTAAAGAAAGTAAAAAAGAATATATTGAGTAGCATAAATTGTATACATCAGTGTACATGTATAAATTTGTATAACTGAAATTGCAAGATAGTGGTTTCCTTAACTATAGAATAAAATTATCTGTGGGGAATATGCCCTGTTCAGACAGCATAGACTCAATTATTTGATATATTTAGCACTAAAAGTTTATTCAGTTATATTGTGTGTAAAGGTCTTTGATTAAAAAGAGTTATTTTTCAAACTCATTGTAATCTAGTTCTTGCATCATGTATATTTTTTTACAAGAACATCTGTGCAGAATTTAATTTTTTTTTGTTTCGGATCTAATGCAGGGAATTATTTTTCCCCTAGATTCAGCTGACTAGATCTGGTTCATTGTAATTATGTGTGGAAAAAGCACAAAACTTTATTTTTAACTGTGAAAAACAAGCAAAAAAATTGATAAATATAAAGTTACATCAGAAGAATTTGTTTTTGTATCAATTATGTGATAACCTTTCCCTAACACTGTTAAGAATAGCCATAGCCCCACTTTAGATGAAAGTATTGTCCTTGACATTTCTGCTAAGTCTAAATTCTGTGTAATGTGAAGAAATCCTATAGCATTTTCTTGCCATTCTATGGCATATTTCATGGGTAGATTTGTCCTGATTTTCTTAACATCTTGCGTAGCATAACCAATCAGAAGCAGTGTGTGATGTAAACAATGTACCATCTTCATGTTAGCATTAGTTGCAAACTGAGCAGTGGCTCTATTACAACCCTACCACGTAACAAAGTGATTTCTTTGCCACCATACGACATACATTCGGTTTCATATTGTGGCCACTTCTCATGGTTCAAAGCATATACTACTTCGAATATTCCATGATCTTCAAATCTGGAATTACTGTTTATAACATGAAGTCAGAAACTATATTAAAAGAGAAAAAACTGAAGCATAAGTATGAGAAATAATTTTAGAGAATACTTGCCATTCGGCATGTTAAAATTGGAATCTGAGGAACTGCACTTGCTGGTGGTCCATCTAAAGGAAATCGCTCTCAAGTTTGAACACAAAATGGCATAATTATGAATCGTTTATAAATATCAAATATAAGAACACCTTGCAAAGTACAATTTAGCCAAAAAAGTTCTTGCCGTGCTAGAGCAGTGATAAACAAAGAGCAATACAGTGGCCAGTATGTACATGTAGTTTTCGAAGTAATCTCAATCAGGATCCAGTCTGGTCTGACCAGGTGTAAGGAGCTCGTAATGCACCACTTGCCGACAGTTCCACCATACAAGAGCATAAACTTTCGTGGTCTTGGAAGTGTGAGGAACAGGGTCACGTGGCGACAACTAATGTCTGGTACGCTTGAGAGTGTCATAAGAGGACCCACTTTTCGTCATCAGTGAGCAAGCTATCAAATATGGGTGTGTTCAGGTGCCCAGTGAGCAAGGACAAACAGGCTACTCGCATCTCCCGAACGGAATTTCAATGCCTGGCAGTGTGTTCATTCACGGCATTCTCCCCAAATGCCTGGCAAATGCAGCGACTTGATGCGGAAGCTGACAGGCCCACTTTAAAGTCATTCAACAAACACACGCGAACAAGCTGCTTCAATACCTCCATTTCTCTTCGACACTGGATGAGCTATGACTGCTGTGTGTGCGCAACGTGCCTGTATTACTGACAGTCGATGGTCAGACTAACTCCTGATCGCTTTGCAGGCACGTGCGTCATTTAGTTTCCTCTGTGTGAGCGCATGATTAATGGGACGTCAAGAACAGCAAGAACTTTTTTGGTGACCTTGTACTATGAAATGAGTGAAAATTAAAAATTCAATTTGCAGCAAAAATTGTTCCATCGTATAGGAAACTGGTAGCTTGCATAATCATCATCACGTTTCAAATCATTTGCTACAAGCGATGTGGTAGAGTATCTGTAAAGTACTCCCGTCACATATCTCCCCCCTAGGAATTAAGAGTTGCTGGTTCAAATCCGAAATACTGCAGTTTTTTATCTTTTTTTTTGTTAGTATGTCGCTAAAATACATTGAGTATGAAGTTGAGCAATTAAGTTGAATAATTTTGTATCGGAATGTTCGCAAAAATTAATTCGGTGTGGAATTCAGACAAACGTTTCCATCAGCTCAATATATTTGTTTTTTATTTGCCACTAAAGTATACTTTTCAGAGCACTAACTTTACACTCAATTTGGAATGCTACATGTAAAAAGTTTGCAATTATTTTGAAACTAATTTACATAACATATCCTTGATTATTATTACCATTTGCACTAAGTAATTCTTTCTATTATTATTTAAAAGCAATAGGAACAATCATCAAATTGGATACAATGAATGTGCTGAATATGGCCTGGAAGTTGGAGAATAATATTTTTTCAGAGCCTTAAACTGTGCTTGGTAAACGAACAAATTCATGCTGAATTCAGCAAGAACAACATCCATGTCTTTGGTTCTTAACACTATTTGTCAACACTTCTACAAGCAGCAATAAAGTTGGTTGATTTGTCGTTTTAAGTCCATTTATGCACAGTAAGGCTAATCGGGACTGGACATACAGGTTTAAAGTGGAATCTGAACCACCCTGTGTGAAACCTGGAACCCCTTTATTACAAGGCACAGTCAGGGGTGCCTAAAGGGAATAACTATGGCGCATTCAGTGCCATCGAAATTTTTGGGGGGATTTTTTCCCTTCAAATAATATAAAATTCAACATTATATATATTTTTCAAAAATATATTTAAAATTTTACGTCTTAAATGCACTATATATAATCCATTAGATGAAGAACATAAAGTGTTCAAGGGTATTATCGAATTGGGGGGGGGTTGTGTGGATAAATATCCAAATATCTTGCATATTAGGTCTTAATTGACATTTGGGTTTGGGGGGGAGGACAGTATGCAACTCGTAGGTCTTTGATTATTGCAGGTATTTTAGTTGGAGGGAGATTGAGCATTAAATTGAGGGGGATATCAAATTCTTGTGTATTACTATTGTCTTAAACTTGCAGAAATTCTGGTATGAAGACTGAGAATGAATTTTTTGGAGGAGGCCATATCCACTCTTCAATATCAACAGCAAGTCTAAAATTGACATAGAAATTTTGGTGATAGGATAAGAGTATTAAATTTAAAGGGAAGATAGGAAACCCTTGATAAAGTGTTAAATCTTAGATTGTCAAGGGATTTCTGTAGTGGGGAGAGAGTTCGAACATTAAATTTTGGAGACTGTATTTAGCGATATGGTATCTTCACATTTTCGACCCTAAACGTGTCAAAAGAGAAGCTGGTTAATACTAAATATCTCGAGATCCTAAGAAAGTATTCAATTAATATTGAAAGCCTGCAAAGAAAATGGATGTAAACATTTTCTTGCTCGCTTCACTCGCATTAATGTGTTGCAAGATTTCGTATTTGAGCTTTACTGAGGTGAATGTGAAGTTTTATACTATAGCTGCATTGCAAGACATAAGCGATGTTCTCGATATTCATTAATACAGGGTGATTCACAGAAACATAACAAATTTATTTCCTAATTTATTTCAACAAGTTGCTAAACACAATTTCTTATGCCACAAATGTAGAGTAACTTTGGGAGATTATAACCTCTTCAGCAAATGCTGAAATTGTCCTCCCTGCTGCTCCAAGCACTGCTATGTCCCGGAAAGGGTAGCACCAGTCCAGCGTAGGCCAGGGTAAAGCATGAGAAACCCAGGGTAACTAAAACTGAAAGATAACCTTAAGGAACCGAAAGGAAACAACTTATTTAACCCACTACAGAAGGTACAAGGCACCTTATATTCTTCTCTTCAGATTACATTCATTGGATATACATAATCATAATTCAAGCTGTCTGTCTATTTATCTACATATATATATCCTTGTGGGTATATTGAAGTATATCTAAAGGAAGACTACTTCTTCCTATCATCTAATAATCTGTATGGGACGGCTTCTTCTTCTACTTATCTAATAATGTGTATGGGAGGACTTCTTCTTCTTCCAACTGAATCTTCAATATGGGAGGACTTCTTCTCGTCATGATTCAATAATCTTTACTGGAAGGCTTCTTCTTCCAATTCAATCTTCAATATAAGAAGGACTTCCTCTTTTTCTTATCATCTAATAATCTGTATGGGAAGACTTCTTCTTCCAACTGAATCTTCGATATGGGAGGACGTCTTCTCGTTATGATTCAATAATCTTTACTGGAAGGCTTCTTCTTCTTCCAATTCAATATAAGAAGGACTTCTTTTCTTTTATCTAATAATCTGTATGGGAAGACTACTTCTTCTTCCAACGGAATCTTCAATATGAGAAAGACTTGTTATTACAAGGTATAGGAAAGATTTCTTCTTCTTCTTATCATCTAGTAACCAATATGGGAAGGCTTCTTCTTCCAATTCAATATGCAAAGACTTCTTCTTCTTACAAATCAGTAATCCATACTAGAAAGACTTCTTCTTATTGTAATTAATAATGGGACAAACTACTTCTTCTTACAATGGACATTTTCAATACTTTTTGAAGATCATTTTTAAAATCTACACCATCGACAAATAACCCCTGCAATTTCCCACGTTCATGTGTGTTCGTTTTTAGGTAAAGAAAATAGTTTCTAATTTTCGAGCCGAGCGTTGCGTGCAAAACACACCTGTGCCATGTTGTGACGTCATCCAGTCGTCTGCACTTCGCATTGGCAGCATTTGGTGTTAGGACGTGTCTCTGTTTGCTATGAGATGATGGATTGGAAAAGATACGTAACTACTAGAACAGGAAATGGTCGTTACAACTAAGCAAGCCCTAAATCAGTGCTTTACGACAGTTTTCTGTGCTGAGTTAACATTACAAATAAGATTCTTTGTTGCCTTGCGCCGAAACAAGTTTCCATCTTGTGAGTTACAAGAGCAGAGCAGCCCGAATTTTATAGCTGGTCAGTGCTGTGGATATCACAGAGGAAAATAAAGATTTCACCATTATGCACAAATATGAGTGAGTACCAGATGCTCCAATATGATATTTCTCAACGCAGGCACGAATGAAAAACAAAAACATGACTTGTTTTTGTGCGATTTACATAGCGAGGCCACATGAATGATAAGCTACAAGAACAATGAAATTGGTCTGTGAAAGCTATTCTTTGTTGCCTTGCGCCGAAACAAGTTTCCATCTTGTGAGTTACAAGAGCAGAGCAGCCCGAATTTTATAGCTGGTCAGTGCTGTGGATATCACAGAGGAAAATAAAGATTTCACCATTATGCACAAATATGAGTGAGTACCAGATGCTCCAATATGATATTTCTCAACGCAGGCACGAATGAAAAACAAAAACATGACTTGTTTTTGTGCGATTTACATAGCGAGGCCACATGAATGATAAGCTACAAGAACAATGAAATTGGTCTGTGAAAGCTATTCTTTGTTGCCTTGCGCCGAAACAAGTTTCCATCTTGTGAGTTACAAGAGCAGAGCAGCCCGAATTTTATAGCTGGTCAGTGCTGTGGATATCACAGAGGAAAATAAAGATTTCACCATTATGCACAAATATGAGTGAGTACCAGATGCTCCAATATGATATTTCTCAACGCAGGCACGAATGAAAAACAAAAACATGACTTGTTTTTGTGCGATTTACATAGCGAGGCCACATGAATGATAAGCTACAAGAACAATGAAATTGGTCTGTGAAAGCTATTCTTTGTTGCCTTGCGCCGAAACAAGTTTCCATCTTGTGAGTTACAAGAGCAGAGCAGCCCGAATTTTATAGCTGGTCAGTGCTGTGGATATCACAGAGGAAAATAAAGATTTCACCATTATGCACAAATATGAGTGAGTACCAGATGCTCCAATATGATATTTCTCAACGCAGGCACGAATGAAAAACAAAAACATGACTTGTTTTTGTGCGATTTACATAGCGAGGCCACATGAATGATAAGCTACAAGAACAATGAAATTGGTCTGTGAAAGCTATTCTTTGTTGCCTTGCGCCGAAACAAGTTTCCATCTTGTGAGTTACAAGAGCAGAGCAGCCCGAATTTTATAGCTGGTCAGTGCTGTGGATATCACAGAGGAAAATAAAGATTTCACCATTATGCACAAATATGAGTGAGTACCAGATGCTCCAATATGATATTTCTCAACGCAGGCACGAATGAAAAACAAAAACATGACTTGTTTTTGTGCGATTTACATAGCGAGGCCACATGAATGATAAGCTACAAGAACAATGAAATTGGTCTGTGAAAGCTATGTAAAAGTGCAAGTTACTAAAAAGCTATGTAAAAGTGCAAGTTACTAAAAATACTGTTCTATTTGATTACATTGTAGTGCATTACCATGGCCGTAGCCAGAAATTTTTGTACGAAGGAGGGGGTTCAGGTTCTGATAAAAGTTAAAAGATTAATAATAATAATAATAATGGTTATTATTGTTATTGCACAACAATAACTATTGTAAACTAATAAAAGTTTTTATTTCTATAATAATTTTATTACATCCTTCCTTGGACAGGCTGTGCTATTAGGTCCACCAGATGAGCGAATATGCAGTGCAACTATTTATTTATTTATTATTTTCATTCTTACATTTCAAATGCAGTTAGTGTACTGAAATGCAAAGTAATATATCTTGTTATTTACATTCACAGGCCTTGTTCAAGAAAGAATTAAGTTAGGAGTAAATTTTGGTCATATAGTGCGACCTCTCACATAAGAAATCTAATTTTTGGAATTTTAAAAACTTGAGCCACCTATTCCTTGGATTCAATAATAAAAATATGGTTCCTGCATTTTACACTGAACTTTTTCGATCTCGCGCATTTTTTACTTTGATTATTCTGTTGGAATAATGGGCATCGAAAGGAGGGGAGTCGGACGCCCTGATCATTTAGGTAGTATTTGAACAGAGCGACAGTAGAAAGTGTATTAGATCAAAAAAATTAAAGGAAAATATAGAAACCAAGTTGTATCTCCATGTTCTACCATATAATCCAAGAAATAAATGGTTCCACAGTTTTCAATATTCCAAAAAATATATAGTTTTATGGGAGAGGTCACAACATAAACTTTATGAGTAAAATCTTCTCCTACCTTTTACAGCCTTTTCGCGAATGAAAATTTAATAACAAATACAATAACTGTGAATTTTAAAGAATATTCAATTAAACTTTAATCCTCCCACTGAGTGAAATGTGAACAAAAAAATGTGTGAAATAACTTTGTACTAGATATTCACTCATCTGTTTATTTTTATTAGTATATAATTGTAAAATAACAAATTTATTATCATTTTTTATTATTGGTATTATTTCTACTATTCAAGTTTCATCATTTCCCGAGCTCCAGCAAAAAATTCTGGCAACGCCCATGGTTTGGTTGAAATAATATCTAACTGAAATGTATTTGTTATTATTATTTACAATAAAAATAATATACTTTCTGTCTTTTGTAACTTCAAATGAACGATGTCAAATTCTAGGCGCTGGTCAACGTACTGGTTCGAACCCCCGCCCTTCCCGACGCTCATTTGCATTACATACTTTTATTTTCAACTACGCAAGGAAAAAAAAACGCTGGTTTATACCGTCGTGCAAAAATACACTGACATTTTTCTCCAGCTGCCGATGAAAGTAAACACCATGTAAAATTTCCCTTGTAAAACTTAACTCGCTGCTTTCGCTCCTCTTATCTCTGCTCCATCCAATATCAGTTGTGCAAAGTATGGAGCTACCGTGAATGCATCTGCACATGTTAGATTGCCGGAATTGGCTTTCGTACATCTCTCGCATGTCATAATCGAAACTTTAATTTTGAAAGTCACAGAGAATCCTCTTCAATATTCTTCTGCCTCACTAATCTGCCTGCATGCAGCAACTATGCGCTCGATCATGTCGTTCCTCGTTGTAGGGCGATTTTGGTAAACGATTTCTTTCAGTCGTCCCCAGAGGTAATAATCTAAACATGTTAAGTCTGGTGACCTAGGAGGCCAGGGCACAGGCCAACCTCTACCTACCCAGCGACCACGAAACATTGCATTCACCTGATTCCTCGCTGTCAGCTCAAAATGTGCTGGGCAGCCATCTTGTTGTAGCCACATGTGTGTTCTGATGTGTAAGGGGACGTATTCGAGAAGACTGGGCAATTCTTCTTGAAGAAATGTGCGGTACACAACACCCGTAAACCTCGCTTGGAAAAAATTAGGTCCAATTATTCCACACCACACATTCACAGACCATCTACGTTGATGATCAACCTCTTGCATCCACCGTGGGTTTTCGGCGGCACAGTAATGCATGTTGAACCGATTTACCTGACCATCACTTTTAAATGTAGCCTCGTCAGACCACAACATTTCGTCAAAGAATCGAAGATTTGCATTCACTTGAGCTTGAGACCACATGCAAAAGTCTAGCCTGCTTTGAAAATCAGTTCCGTGTAGCTCTTAATGCAAGGATACGTGGTACGGATGAAATCTGTGATTCTTTAAAATCCTTCTCACTGTACTTGCGCTGACACCAGAATCACGAGCAACTTACCTGATACTTACGTGAGGATTGAGATGGAAGGTTGAAAGTACACCAGCATACCTCTCATCTGGAACAGGCTGAGCAATGCGTTTATGTTTGTGACTGCTAGAAGGCTGAACATTGCCCCTTCTGCGTACACGATCGGCAAGGGTGCGAGAAACGTCTTGAACGATGTTCCCGATCGGGATACCTTGCAGCATACACACGAGCAGCAGCAGAACTATTTCGTTGGCACTCACCCAAGACCATGAGTACATCAAATGCTTCTTCGTTCGTGAAAGGCATTTTTAGTTCACATTCAACAATTTGCCACTGCGAATTAAGTACAGGAATGCACACTACCCGCGAGGAATGCACTGTAGAACGTCCTGAGGTACCACACAATGCCTTCGACGATGCAACCACTTGTAACAGGCAACGGTGAATGAGACCAAGATTGGAGGGGCGTATTCGCGTTATCAGTGGAAGCACACTGGAACCGACTGCTATGCAGGAGAGCTCGTCACACCTCGACTCGTGGTACTTTCCGATTGCCTTTGTTGAATCGGGCAGTGGGAACAGCGTACGTGCAGTCAAATGGAACTGGACGCATCGGCAATTGGCGTACTTTGTAATTTGTCGACTGGGCCAGCATGCTGTGTTGTGTACTGCAGCCTACCCAACACGTGGGCTTATGCTTATTCCTACTCGTACACAATGGACCTGAAGTTCTACTCACTGCATGTTGTACACTTACAGAGGCATGTACTAATACGAAACCGCAAACCTCTCACCTGGACGTTCAGTACACTGACGTTACATGTGACGGGTGACATGGTCTGACAATGGTAGCGAACCAGTAACCATTTAGAAACCTTGTCACGAATAAACAGCTGTTCCGCTGGCATTCTTTGTACAGGATCTCATGTACTCTGTCCAGTGTTTGTGTTTTGCTATTTACGTACGTAATTCCACACTTTGGAACAACAACTTCAGGGGTCGGAATTGTTTTGGTCGTCATTTTGAAACCGGTCAGTGGATTACAAAATCATGTTCGCATCCTTTACACGTTTTCTGTGACCTTTAAAACGAGGTGTTACTCGACCCCCCTTGCCATTTGAAATTTTCGAGTCCTTCCCTAACTTTAGACCCCCTTTTTTGGGTCTCGCGGTTTCATCCTTTTTTAGTCCCGCAGTCATCATGTGGCATATCGTTGGAAAGCTTGTGTCCTGCACTTTCAGAAACTGTTATGGTGCTGCACTTATCTTAATTGTTAAGCTCGGTATACTCGATTTGGCTCACCTTCCTTTTTTTGCAAAACCATTTTCTACACGGAAAACGGTAGGTGGTAAAGACAAATGTTTTATATGACAATCGTATTTTTTTCCCCGCCTTTCCGTATCTGCATTCCAAACATACCCTTCCCATTTGAAAATCGCACGAACGGGGCATGTGCCCCCCCACTAAAACCACAAAGGGTGGCTTTCGGGATATTGCAAATACTTTCTACGGATTCTTTGGGCCGAACTTAGTAGTGCATGTTTTTTGTTTCAACTTGATACGATCCGTTCTCGAGAAAAAAGGTAGTGTCTGGGTCGCTCTGAAACACTCTGTATATTTCTATATTACGCCTCTTTTCTACCTCTTGGATTAAATGCGACGATGAGGATGAATGATGAGCCGAAGGAATGGCAATGGGACAGACATGATACAACCATACCTGCCCAATGTCCGAACCTTGGACCTCTGGTTTCTTAGCGTGTTATACTCAGTTGAATTCTTAGGAAGAAAAACTGTAAAAGTAGGGTGAAAAGAAGCAAAGTTGTACGATGCATAAAAAGTCATGTTTAGTTCTTCTAAAACCTTCCAATTATCGAGTTCGAGTTTTAAGTCCACTGAATGCACAGTAAGGCTAATCGGGGATCCGAACCACTATGTGCATCCACCGGGTATCGAACCCGGGACCCCTTGATTGCAAGGCGGCGACGCTATCACTGCGTCATCGAGGAGGCCGAGAAAAACGTACAATTAATCAGTAAAATTAATATTGAGGGACAAGGCCTGTGAAGAGTTCTTTCATTCGGTTGCACGTGGTCATCACATCAAGTCCCATAGTTTCGAGAGCAGAATTTGCTTCCATGTCGCTTTCAAGTACTTCCCAAATTGTCCTTACGATGTTGGAACAGCACAGAAATTTTGGAACTAACACAAGCATACGCATAACCAGGGAAGGGGCCCGGGAGCTTCCTTCAGTCCTTTCCCGAAATCTTACAAATATCTGATTTTAATAATGTGTAGTAGTAATTAAATTTACTTCATTAACAGGATTAAACGGTAAGTTGCAATATACCAAGAAATTCATCTTCAGCACATTTACTCCTCCCCCCAACCTTTTCGTCTTTAGATGGCGGCTGCCGATAAGGGATAAGCCCCTTCCGAAATCAAATTCTGGCTACCGGCCTGACCACCAGGGATCGAACCTTGAACCTTTCAATTGATTGATTAATTGAACTGGTGTTTTAAGTCCACTTTATGCACAGTAAGGCTAATCGGAACTGGACCTACAGTTTAAAGTGAGATCCGAACAAACGATGTGTCTCCATCGGGAATCGAACCCGGGCAGGTTGTAGAACCTGCCGAACCAAAGACGAGAGCGTAATTATTTGAGCGTGTGGGAACTTTGTTTTATCCAGTGCCATCATATATTCAGTTTTCCACACACAAATAAGATTAATTTTAAGAAATTAGACGTGTGCATATAATTTCTTATCGTCATCATTTCCTAAGTGAACAATCAGATGCCATACAAGACTCGGGCCCGCCCTTAAACTAAGAGATACCGGATTCGATTCCGGTACACATGAGATGCCTAGCTTGAACTCATTACGCACACATTTCATATTTGCACTGTTGCAATACATGTAAATCTGGTTCCAGCACTTTATATCTAAAGCCACGGAAAAGGGTTTTATCTACTTCTCATTTTTTTTCAGCAAATTTAGAAATCTAAAGATTAATAACATTGTTCTTGGTGTATCAGCCATTCTGCATTTAGTTTCCCGATTGATGGCCGTGTATTTCGCGAGAGTATATCCGTAGACTGTTGGGGGCTACAGAAGAAAATCATTTTCCTTTCCAATTTTTTGATTGATTGAGTTGGTGTTTTAAGTCCACATTATACACAGTAAGGCTAATCGGGACTGGTTCTACGGTGTAAAGTGGGATCCGAACCACTACGAATTTCCACTGGGTATCGAACCCGGAACCCCTTGATTACAAGGCGACGATGCTACCGAGGAGGCCCTTGATCCTTTTCTTTCCAAGACTATATATATACCGCGTGAGGCACCTAAAAGTACCACCTGAAATAGCGAAGAAACCAGAAACAGTAGCGATGTGAGGTTTGCGGGAAACAATAATATCAAATGGGGCTCGTAAATCGGAGGTATGGGGTGGGTCGAAAAATATCGACAAATGGGGCATCTGGAGCAAAGTCATGGAACGATATACAATAACATGCATAATATAAAAGAGCACACGCAGAGAAACAGAACGCCGTTGGTCTCATGCATCTACTGCATATAGGAACGAAGATATGGCCATGTGAAAATATGTAAACAAACTAACAAGTGGCCCACTTGACCGTCAGTACCACGGCATGTACAAGTATGAGATGTCGGAAGTCATTGGACAAGATGAAGACAGAACGTGTTAAAGGAAGAAAAAATCCAGTAGACATCGTCAGCACCATGTATTTGACAGTGTTACAGCATAATGAAAATGACCATGACAGTATGTCGAAGAACCACTGCGTAAGAAGCGAAAACCTGTCAAAGTGTATGTTCAAAGTGGTGGCCGTCAGCTGCGATACAGGCAACGAGGCGCCCACGCAAAGATCGTTGCACAGAATGAAGCATCTCGTAGGGAATGTCCATACAGGCCGCAGTAATGCGGTGTTGCATATCCTCTGGAGTTGTTGGCACATCCCGGTAGACAATGTCCTTCAGCTTTCCACACAGGAAAAAGTGTAACGGTGACAAATCTGGGGAACGAGCCGGCCATTTGACAGGTCCTCCACGTCCAATCCAACGATTTGGAAATATATTTTCCACACATGCTGTAGCGCGTCTTGCACTGTGAGCTGGGCACCCGTCATGTTGGTACCACATGTCCCTCCTTGTCTGAAGTGGTATGTCCTCCAATAGTACAGGCAGTTCATGTTGTAAAAACTGTATGTATCGGTCAGCATTCAGTGTCCCTTGTATAAAAAAAGGGCCAATGAGATGTTCACCCACTATACCGCACCACACGTTCACACTCCATGGGCGCTGGCGTTCCTCTTGGCGAAGCCAATGTGGATTTGTCACCGACCAATAGTGCATGTTCCTTAGGTTGACATTTCCATGATTGGTAAAAGTTTCCTCGTCAGTGAAGAGGATACGTGACAAATCGGGTGTGTCGTGTCGTAACATCCATGTACAAAACCGAACACGGTCTACAAAATCATTCCCGTGAAGTTCCTGATGGAGGGAGATATGATATGTGTGAAACTTGTGTGTGTGCAGAATGCGCAATACACTTCGCTGACTCATCCCAGCATCCCTGGCAATTTCACGGGAGCTAACGTGCGGATTCACAGCAACAGCGGCGAGAACATTTGTTGCACCTGCCTCACCTGTAGTTGGCTTGTTCCGCACACGTGCTCGTGGTGTTACACTTCCGGTGTCTCTTAAATTAATAAATAACTTACCAAACAGACGTCGAGATGGCTGTCGTCTGTCCGGATATCTCTCTGCGTACACACGGTAGGCTTCTGAGGCATTCTTTCGGCATTCCCCATAAATCAGGATCATGTCCGCTTTTTCTATGTTTGTGAACACCATAATCTTCGCTCTTACCACTACGACTGCTTGCTATGAACTAACACGATCTCGTAGACCTGCTATCAAAACTTGCTCTGCGTAAAGGCAGTTCTGTCAGGCACCTGAGAAGTCTTACATGCCGTGGTACTGACGGTCAAGTGGGCCACTTGTTAGTTTGTTTACATATTTTCACATGGCCATATCTTCGTTCCTATGTGCAGTAGATGCATGAGACCAACGGCGTTGTGTTTCTCTGCGTGTGCTCTTTTATATTATGCATGTTATTGTATATCGTTCCATTTAAAAAAATATGACTTTGCTCCGGATGCCTCATTTGTCAATATTTTTCGACCCACCCCATACCTCCGATTTACGAGCCCCATTTGATATTATTGTTTCCCGCAAACCCCACATCGCTACTGTTTCTGGTTTCTTCGCTATTTCAGGTGGTACTTTTAGGTGCCTCACGCGGTATATATATATATATATATGTGGGGGGGGGGGGTTGTGGGGGTGGGTGTGTGTGTGTGTGTGTAAGTAAATGGTAAATGGGAAATGGTCAAAGGTGGAGGGAGCAATTCCTACACAAAACCATCCTGAGCATGTTCTGGATTGATTTGTCTCGTTTATTTTACTTCGCTGTTCTTCTACTTTTGGCTAATCGCAAAGTTGATGATGAGTGATATGAATTAAAATTGATTAAGGGACACACAAAGAATATCCATGATCAGGCCGGGATTCGAACGCGGAACGCCTGGAAGTCGGCCTGAGCATGTTCTGTCCACCGAAGCCTTCTCGATTTAAGCATTGTATTGTTAGAAAGGTGGTGTGCAATTTACTTATTGTTCCGTTACCAGGTAATATGTTACCTATTTACGTCAGGCTTGAGTATATCGCTTGCACTTGTGGAAGCCAGCGAACGCTACCTTCCAGTACGAGATTCCCGCCTGCACTCGAAAGCAAGGAACCAACAGAGAGATATAGGTATACATATATTTAGTAGATTTCGACATCGGGACTTCTGTCCATTCATAAGTTTTTTTTGAAGTGACAAATAACTCAATAATTTTACCCCTTCCCTCGACCATTACACTACATGCGCCAAATATGTACTCCATGTCAAATTTGTCTATCGTACAAATACAAACAATTTATTATTTCTATAGATTGTAATGAACTTACATATTGGAAACTACGGGGAAAAGTTACGAGAATAGATTTACATAGAACTTATTCAGTTCTGCAGGAGACTCAAAGCCGGTATAACTACAGTTATTGTAGCATACATAGTAGCCTACCATCCAACAGGTACGGGATGTAAATGCCAGGAGGGTAGACCTGGGTTCGATTCCCAGGTGGCGTGATTTCAGGTGGAAATTTTTCCAACCATGTCCCTGCATGCAGCGGCTCTGGAGTTGACACAGCCTCTACAAAATGAATACCCGGGTCGTAAAGACCGACGGAGCGTTGTGCTGACCACATCACCTCCACGAAAGTGAATGTAAGGGAACGTATCTTCACACCCCCCCCCACATATGCCTTTACGGTATGTTCAATGTGCAAGGGATAGCTTTACCTTTTCCTGTGTGTGTGTGGGTCGTAATGCATGGTGTCCGGGATAGAGGTAAAAAAAATAATACAAAAGTAACTACTTATAATGCGAAAACTGCTCTTTGAATTGTCTCGTAGTGAAACTCAGTCGATTGACCATCGATCCAAGATTTTAGTAGTCCACTTGAAGGATCAGTCGTGCTGTTGAGTCACGCATGCGCAGAAACTGCCTGGCCACCGAGATCCCCAGATTTGTCACCATTAGACTTTTTTGAACGGTGCTTCATTAAAGATGTACACAATGGAAAGTTCACGATTTTGATGATTTGAGACAGCGTATCGTTGCGCTAATAACGCCTCAAATGCTTTTCAATAATTGGCACGAGCTTGACCATTCGTTTGGATATGTGTCGAACTACGAATTGTGCTAACATTGATGTGTACACGTACATAAAAACCTTCTGAGTTACTTTGCACATAATCAGAACAAGAAAGTCAGTAAACTTTACAGATGCTAAAATAGTATATGTGTATTTTTATACCTTTATCCCGGACACCCTGTACATTAGAAACGAGTAGTATTAAGTAAGAATGAATGTTATGAGGAATTGCAAAAAGTCGGCTCCTTTGGACTTATCTTAGTAATACGAAACCATATAGACAGAAGAAATGAATATATCGTAAACCCTTTATTGTTTGAATGGTTTTGTCGAGAAGAAATCGACAACGAAACATATTCTCTGAAACGTATGACTCAGGGTAATAAATACTGTGTAACGTGCTCCTCATGTAGTGAATATATACGCCTCGCCCTGTGCTAATTGTTCACACAAGGCCGTGCAATATCCTAATGACGTCACATTCTTGGGTGTGGAATGGCTCAACAGCTTCCTTGTAAGCAGGGACGTAGCTAGGTTGATCAGTTCGGGGGGGGGGGTCAAAACTTAAGATTTTTTCTATCAAATCATTAAAAACTAACAAACTATTAATATACCATATAGGCCTACATGAGTATATGTACAGTATGTGTGTGTGTGTGTGTGTGTGTGTATATATATATATATATATATATATATATATATATATATATATATATATATATATATATATATAATCTTGTTGGAAGAGAACATTATTTTCTCCAGTAGCCCCCAAAAATTTACGGATATAGATTCGCGAAATCCACGGCCATTATTCGGGAATCTAAATGCAAAATGAACTTATTAACTTAATGGCATCTAGACAGTCTTTAAAAATCCATGTATTTTCTCTTATGTTAGATTTTTGAGACACCAAGAATAATGTCATTAGTCCTTACTCCTTAGATTTGTAAATTTGCTCGAAGAAAATTGAGAAGTAGAGAAAACCCACTTCCGTGGGTTTAGATATAAAAGGGTGCTGGTATCAGGTGTACGTACAAATATGATAACGGTGCGAAAATGAAATGTTTGTGTAATTAGTTTAAGATAGGCATCCCATGTATATTGTTTATACCAGAATCGAATCCGGCGGCCTTTAGTGCAAGGCGACACCCTTAACCACTATTCTATGGGACATGCACGAGTCTTTTGTGGCGTTGTACTGTACACATTGGAGAATGATGACGATATATATGAAATTTTATGCACACATCTAGTTTCTTAAAAGTAATCATCTTTGCGAGTGCAAAACTGAATATATGATGGCAATAGAAATAACAAAATTCTCGCGCGCTCAAATTATTGCGCTCTAGTCTTTCAAGGTTCGATCCCTGGTAGAAACTCCAAAATTTCTGTGATGACCTAACATCGTGAGGACAATTGAGAAGCTACTTGAAATCAATATGTAAGCGAATTCCACTCTCAAAAGTAGATGGGACTCGATGTGATGACCACGCGTCACCGAATGGGAAAACACTTCGGAGGCTTTGTCCTTCAAAATTAATTTTATTGAATAACTGTAGTTTCGGAAGGTTCGGACCTTGGACAGGTGTGGTTGCATCATGTCTCGCATCGCTATTCCTTCGGATCATCATTCAATCTCATTTAACCCAAGAGGTAGAAAAGCGGCGTAAAATAACGAAATAGAAATTATTGATTGACTTGGTTCATTTTACTTCACTTTTCTGACACTTTTTTGGCTAATCGTGAAGATGAGAATCAGTTAAGATTAACTTGATGGAAGGACCATCACAAAGAAGACACATTCTCAGGCCGGGATTCGAACACGAGACATTCTGCTTCGTAGCGTAACCTGCTAACCACTCCCAAATAGAAATGAAAATTAGAAAATGCCGTCTTGAATTTGCAGGAACCGAGTTCACCAGCAAGGACAAAGGATTTACGCTCCCACTAGGATAGGCAAATAACAGAAAATACTTGATAAGTAATTTGGCTCTCCATATTTCATGATATTATTATGTAAGTAACTATTATTCGCTATATAATTTTGGAGTAATTTTATTTGTATGTATAGTCAACTTTCCCGCCTAAGCACTAAGCAGCAGCCACAGCGTCTGCATTTGCGGGTGGAGGTCAGAGTTGCTAAAGGTCCAGGAATTTTAAATAAATTCAATTCCCATCCAGGAGAGAAAATCAGGAAGCGTAAATGGGTTCTGGACCG
This sequence comes from Lepisma saccharinum, assembly GCF_977018435.1. Lineage (NCBI taxonomy): Eukaryota > Metazoa > Arthropoda > Insecta > Zygentoma > Lepismatidae > Lepisma > Lepisma saccharinum. The sequence goes on along the minus strand of NC_139254.1, from coordinate 12,811,176 downwards.
TAAGGAACCTCTTCATCTGTAACGTTTTCAATTCGGTCCATGAATTTTATTTCCAAATGAATTTAATTTCGGTCCAGGAACCTTATTTCCTGAAGAATTTAAATACGGACGGTCAACGAACATTTTTTTCCGGATCAGTTTAAATAGGGTCAAAGTTCCGTATTGAAATGAAACAATTCGCAACTTGGTACGAATTTAGATTGTGCGAGAGAAAAGGTTCCGGTCCTATAACGGAATCCTATAGAACAAATTAGAACGTATGCGTTCCATAATCTTTAACAATCCCAGGGTTGTCAATGGTCCAGGTATTGTAAATATATTCATTTCACATCCTGGAGAAAAAATCAGCAAGTGTAAATGGGTTCTATGCCTCAATTCGGTCCAGGAACTTTTTTCTGTATGAATTTAAATACGGTGCAGGAACCTTGTTTTGCGGATGAATTTAAGCACTGTCCAAGAACCTTTTTTCCAGGATCAATTAAAATTCGGCGCAGGAATCTTTTCCGGATCAATATAAATACGATCCAGTATCCTTTTTTAATGGAACAATACACTACTAGGACCGAATTTAAATTGTGCGAGAAAAAAAGATTCCGGTCCTGCAACGGAACCCAATAAAACCCATAGAAGTTGTGGGTAGATGGACCTTTGACAACCCTGGTAGAGGCTAAATGAAGAAAAATCACAAAATATGCAGAATTTTGAAACATATTATTTCTAGAGCATGCACACTACTATATAAAGTTGACTTATTCTTCATCACATGTGAGATCAACCGCCCTGGGAGTCAAACGCGGTCTCCTGTGTAGTAGTTGGACACCAATTTAGAAAATCAACGTGTTGGACATTTGGTCGATCAGTCGATCCTACTTCATTTTTTTCGAGAGGAAAACGAGCTGGCAGCTTCACACTCGAAATTTCACTTCGCCTACCCCCATGGCGGAGCGGTTAGCACATCGTGCTACGATGCCAGGTGTACCGGGTTCGAATTCCGGACTGAGCATGGGTGTTTGTTGTGTCCATTGATCAATTTAATCATATCATCACTCATCCGCATCTTCGCAATTAGCCAAATGTAGCAAAAGAGCAAAATAAAATGAACCAAATCAATTGAAATTTCACTCGCAATGCATGAAAATGAGATCTCAAGCACTCCGTGATCCTACCGGAATCTCACGTTTACAAAATGAAACCAAACCACTTCTTGGATCAAACTGTTCTTCGAACTACAGTGTAACCACGAGCAAAACAACCTGCGCAGACCCGCGACTCCTGTGCACCGTACCCCCGTGAGTAGGGGAGGGGGAGAGTGGACCATGCTTCCTTATGGTCCGAGGTGAAGGGAAGAAGGGAAAGCTGGGCGGGGACTTTTCGTCCCAAGTTTTTTTTCCCCTTGTGGTCGATCTATAGCTGACAGTCATCAATTGTCGACCAATCAACACAGTAGGGCAAAAAGAAGCAGATGTTTCTTGAAAATGAGTGGAAAGTTACCAAGGAAGGATATAAAGTCGATACATTACAAAGCCTTATTATGGCCTTTCCCTTCATTGCAGGTTATGAGCACAAGGGTTGAGTGTGGGAACCTGAAGGAACCGCGACATCTTTGTCATTCATCTCCCGCCAGAAAAGGGACAAACAGTAGAATTTTGTCTCTTGCAATTTGAAAGCCTCTATCCATGCTGAACCATAAAGTAATTTACCCAGAAAGTCCTAGCTACCTGCAGTACGTTTCGGCGCGAAGATAACCTGAGCCAGATGAAGAGAAGATTTTGTGGGAGGATAACCATTCTCTTCGGTTGCGAAAGACAACAATTGATTAAAATCCACCCGTCGATTTCTCGAAAACTATATGGCAAAACATTTCTCAATTGAAAGCATAGCCAATGCCAGTTTAAAGCCACAAGTTATTTCGATTTGCAGATCATCTGTATTTGACAGTAAAATAAATTAGTCTATATTTTTAATGTTGTTCTATCTTCATAACCAGCAGAATCCGGTTCCATCTGAAAATATAAAAGTAATTCAACATTCAAAAGTAATGAAATGTAAGACTGTGGCTTCCAATGCATTACGTAATTATGCTTTACTAGGGAATGAGTTTGCTATCAACGATAAGGATCAGAGAAGAAGACTACTAAATGAGACTCAAAGTCAATTCATGTTGTTTTATTTTGCTATTATTACAATATTGTCTGCTCATTTTTGTGCGGCCCCTATTCTATAACCTAGGATAGCCTAGTGGCAAATCCTCTCCATGGGTAGAACCAGTACTCAAAGTGAGTGAGGATGCAGGGGAATGGCACCCTCCCAGCTAGCAACATTTTCACAAGACATCGACCCTCAGTTGTATTATTGTCACAACGTTAAACCATATAACCATCCCCCAAGATAACCCCAAAATTTTCCACTTTCCAAGCGCTAGGTAGAACGAAGAGAGTAAATATGGTGTGGGAAATTTGATAAGTAATGCTTTTGCTTTCTGCTCTACTTACGATCTTTATGTATATTTAAACCAATAATTTTTTTTGTTATTATTGAACTACTTGAAAGCCAAAATCGTAATAATTGTCTTGAGCCTACATAGTGTGAAAATATGACTAATGGGTATGATGTCTTCAATACGGCAGGAATTGATAGGAAACATGTGGTTTAGATATTTCTGTCTACCACTTTATTAAATATAATAATAATAATAGACCAATTATTGAGTAGGTTCAAGCTCCACGCGCCCATAAGTTTGCGCCGCTGTCTAGACAATGACGAATTCAATCCATGTTCAGACTCTAGAGAATATTCATTCATTTTTTTTATTTTGAACCTAACAGCAATCTAGAGAATATTCTAGCATGAATTTTTTAACAAATGATTTCAAACAATTTGGAATAATGCATTGTTGGCTTGTAATAATAATGCTTGCGAGTTAAAGGTTTCCATAGAACATATGTACAAATGAACTATGGAAAATGAGATTTCAAATGCCTGGCTTTCGCAAATGGTTAGAAGCTATTTAGACCAAATCAAAGCTAACTTGACAGTATTCAACAAACAAAAAAGAAAGGTACTAAGATACAATATATATTTACATAATTTATAAATACTGTGAGCTTATCCAAAGTTTAACAATTCTCAGTTGCACTAGATTGGCCGCGGTGGCTCAGTCGGTAACGCGTCTGACTACCATGCTCAAGGTCCGTTCAAATCCGGGAACTTTTCTAACGGTGAAAGCGGCCCCGGCGCCCACCCAGCGTCGAATAACATGGGTACCTGGGGGAAACCCTGGGGGGTAAAGGCGGTTAGGGGCGTGATGCTGATCACATCACCCCCACTCACGACCGGATCAAGAAAGTGTGGGGCGTTACCCCCAAACCCCCTATACGCCTTCATGGCGTGGTGCTATGCACAGGGGAACACTTTACCTTTTTTTTTACTAGTATCAGATTTTCAGTGATCAGTGGAATATCTTCATTATTAATATAAACTGATCTATAAGTGAGTACACAAATAAATGATGTGACGACTGTTTAAAATTGCGCATAATGTACCTTATCAGAACTATGCGCGTGTGTTCTTGAACAAATCATGAATTAATGTAAATTAGTGTATACTTTGCTATTTCATTTTTAAAACCTAAGTTTGTTATGAAAGTTAGGATTCACATGATAACAAGCTCGTTCATACACATTTTATCATAAAATATATTGTACATTTGTCATTTTGTTGTTTTAACGAAAATGGAAGGGAGAGTTCGGTATACGGTAAGCTATTTCTGTGTAAAATGCTGTTTATATTCTGTTACATTTAACAATCGAGAAGGTCTTTTAACATAACTTTTAAAAGTTTTTCTATTACGTTCAAAGGTCTGAAAATCTGTCAATACAATTGTGTGGAAAATTCATTGAACACTTTGTTGAGTTTACTGTGGCTCTCTTGTACAGTGGGATCTATGAGTAATACCGTGCAAATTGTCCATCACCATGTTCGTGCACTTTATTTGACCCAATAAGAGCTTCAAGAATTAAAAGAAAATTCAAAACAAGCTGTTGACAACTTCTGCATTATGCATACATAAAATCCATCACTTAAAAACACATAGGATGTAAGAGAAAGATTAATGAAAATAGTCATGGACAATTTGCCGAGCAATACTAGTAGATCCCACTGTACCTTGCATAAATTATTTTAATAACTTTTCATTTTGAATCTGGTAATTCCGTCATGTTCATTTAAAATAACACTGTTCAACCACCTTATGCAGATTTTCAATTCTATGAATGAATTCGAAAGAAATTTGTGTCAGGGTACAAAAGATAGTAAATATCACTATTGGAATGTCATCCATCTTAAATTGCAGTGAAGAATAAAATAAACCACTTGAATGCACCCTTTGTTTTGTTGCCTCTGAGCTTTGGAATGATATACCTATTAAATTTTTTGTTGGTTTATTTTTTGTTAACATCAGTGATGAAATTACAGTTAACATTATCCTTATGTTTATGCATAAAATCTCGATACAGATATGGTTTTTTTCTTATATACGCACCATTTACATATGTCCTGGTCCATTTTGCATAAGTTAAAGTTGTGAAACGACTTGAGGAGTCCTAAAAGAATACATTTTTGTTTCACAGATAAGGTCTCGCCACGCTTTGAAGACTTCGACAAGACAGCCTGAGGAAACACGGAAGTTCGACTACGATTGGACTTCACCACGTCTCCTAAGCCAATGAAATTGGAGAAGAGAATCCAGGCATCGGCACCTAAGAAGAGGAGTACTGTGCAAGCAGTAGGTGAGAATTCTTTCTCTCTATTTATATACAGCAATGAAAATTTATACAAACCATAAAATTGCCATGTTAAACCTTATTAGCATTACCCCCAGATAGCCCCAAGACTCTCAACTAGGAATTTTCACTTTAGCCTTGTTGGGACAATCTAATTTCACCTATAATTCAGTGAGGAGTCAAACCAGACATGACGGTTTGATTGTATGATTCAGTTAGCGAAAAGTACAGTTCCTGGTAATATTGCGACATTGAGTTGTTGCGGCAGATAAACATCTTAGAGTACCAATCCAGACTTGCACTTGAGCGTAATAGATGCCTGTAGATTGAAGCAATTGGTGACATTTCCTGCAGTATGTCTCGTTTTTAACAGTGTGGAAGGTAACTGGAGGCTACCCTGATGAGAAGCTTCCAGTTGTATTTTACTCTAGTTCTTAATAAATAACATTACAGCATGGATTATTTGTGTCTTACTTGTACCTTCAGAGGCAACACGGTGACGCAGGGACAGGAGAGAAATGCTGTGCTTCGCAAGTGGAATCACCAGGAAGGGTTGGTGAGTTCATGAATTCATATCACTTATCATTAAGTCGTTAATAACATCCCAAAATATCATTGCTTTGATTAAACGAGAGACATTTAGCATACCTTCAATATAAATTGCACATTCAATACATGTCCATATCATTTTCGGCTGGCAACTCATAAAATGTCGTCCTCCGTAGTCGAGCGGGTTAAGGCGTTCACTCGTCTTGAGATCGTTCGCTGCGGGACGGCGTAGGTTCGAATCCGGCTCTGGTCGGAACTTATTCGGCCTACGTATAGGGCCGGTGGCAACCCACCATCGTGAGGAAATTGGGGAGCTCCGAATGAGTGAGCGTAATCCGGTCGAGACGACCTACTATAACGGCTGGGGATACGTCGGGCTGACCCCCCCGACTATTCCAATACTGGTTGAAGATCTCCACGCTTAGAGGTGGCGAAGGAAAGCGTGGGAGGGAGACCGGCAGTCGGTAGGTATGCCTAGGCCCTTCATGGGCTGTTGCGCAAAGGATTATTATTATTATTATTAACTCATAAAATACCTCCAACTTAACAATTAATTTCTTGCTGCTTGTGATGTACATTACAAAATGTAACCTCCGTAGCATCAAGATATTCTGGCACTTTGTGAAGTATGATGCATATGTCTGTGCTCAGCCTCGCCGCTCATTGGTCAACGGGACCAATCAGGACAGAGAGTGAAATCCTGTAGGACTACCGCTCCCCTTTAAGTTTTCCAGTAACATTCTCTTCACATTTCACGTATAGCATTTAATTTGTTCATAAACTTGTTTATTTTTGTAATAATACGCAACGCATTCGAACTAATGGCCCTATGCACTAAAACAACAACAAACAGGACGTTCACATTACAGCTTGAGATGCATGTGATATAAGTACTCCACTTACGATGCAACTTATGAGAGATGAGTTAGGATGAGTGGGTGAGCACAGCAACCGGAGCAGAGAACTTTTCTGGGCTGTTGTCCTCCTTCTCTGCACCCGGGTCGAGCTTCGGTACGGGTGACTGTCCGCAGGGTGCGAAATCACTGCAAATTGGTGGGGGGGGGAAGGACCAGACAGACAGACACACTCCACACAATATATATTATAAACACTAAATATGTGTCAATTATTAAATAATCAAATTATATTATAAAATATACAATACATTATTTTGACTATCCTTCATTTAAAATTCGATTGCAAATTCAAGATTTTAATACACCACTAATGCTATGAACATCAACAATGATAAGCGTGACTAACGAAGGAGGGAAAAAATTGAGAGACATTAAGAAGATAGTGGTTTCCCATACAAAATTCATATCTAAATGCTATTGCGTGTTTTCTTAATAAATTTATGTACTTCGAGGTAGCTTAAGAAAGACGATGAGAAAGCGAGAGGAAATAACAAGATGGACTAATTTCAGTGTTCTGGGGATTGCTTGGTGCAGTATCCTTAGAGATGAGGCTCTTTGTTGTCCGTTCTTTGCGAATGTTTTCGATATTATTCCAGTAAAGTGTGTTTGACTCCCGAAGTATTTCATTCCCAAACTAATTGTTTATGTTTGTTGTTAGAACAAAAACTCTCCCCCACGGAAAAGTTTGGTGGGGGGATTCCCCTGTCCCCCCCCCCCCCCCCGGGATTTCGCACTCTGACTGTCCGGTTAGCTGGCCTGAGGACGGGACCTGCTTGATTGATTATTCGGATTGGTTTATTTCACTTCCTTTCTTTGCTACTTTGGCTAATTGCGATGATGATATGATGAAGGAACACTCACAAAGAACTTGTGAGATCTCGACTAATTAGCGTCTCAGTGGGGTTAATGAATGCATGGGGGGAGGAGGGAAGCAGCTGCAGCTACCAACCGCTTGCAGCGTCGCCCACTACTCTGCTCCTCCCACTCGTTTTCTCCCATTCATAATTACCATTATGTTACTTTGCTCTGCAGTTTCCCGAGACACAGTGTGTACAGTAGAATGCCAAAGTATTACTCAGCAAATTGTCAACGACTATTTTTCAGGGACTGGATTGATTGATTGACTGATTGATTGCTTTATTTTATTTCTCTTTTTGTGCCACCTTTGGGTAATTTGCGAAGATGGGGTTGAATTATGATATGAAGAAATTGATTAATGGACACTCACAGATATCCATACCCAGGCCAGGATTCGAACCAGTCGTAGCGCGATGTGCTAACTACTCCGCCACATGGGTCGGCTGGATTTGTACGTATGCTGGCACAGGGCTTTCAGCAGTTTCTTTGGCGTTTTGTTTCAATTTTCTCAAGGCTTTCATTGCATAAAGCAAAAAGCCTAAATATGGCGGGCAATTAGCTTCGTAATACTTATGCATCACACCGTACTTGTAATCTTGTGCGGTCTCCTCGAGAAAGGTTGTTTACACGTTTCATACGTGATGTCTGGAGCAGGTAAGTACTAGGATTGTTCCGGTTAAGGCTGGTAACAATAGGCTTAGTTGCATGATAAATTTAGAACATCCTCGCTTTAATAAAAACCGCCATATCCAATGAAGACTTCACTGTTTTGTTCCATTATTTGTTGTTATGTTTTTATTTGTTGTAATAATATTACTATATGAAGTAGGGCTGAGCCGATACCACTTTCAAACCGATAGCAATATTCTAACCGATACCCACCAACACCTATACCGGTTCTTAAAAATTGTAATATTTAAAAGCTGTTCAAAATATTGATTAATATTAGTGTGTGAAAATTACACTCCAATCATAAGTAAATCTTCACCAGTTTTGCTTTAAAATCATTAAACAATTACATCAGAATATACAAATACCTTTTATGTAAATACAAAGTCCACTTTTACATTAATATTGCTACGAAATCAATGGACATGTCAAATTTTGCACAACTTTCGGGATAATTTGATTTGGCGAACAAAATGAATAAATATGGAAATTATTACTGTTTTTTGGATCAAGAAAGTGTGGGGCGTTACCCCCACACCCCCTATACGCCTTCATGGCGTGGTGCTATGCACAGGGGAACACTTTACCTTTTTTTTTTTTTTAATTGCGTTAAGGTTTAGATGTTTGTGAATGCATATAATTTGTACATTTCACCAAGAAATGTTACTAGCATCTGCAGCCTACATGCTTCACAGACAAATGAAGTCAAAATTTGCTAAATTTTTAAAGTGTCACACACGTAACACATTTTTGTTAATGTTTTTCATCCATTCATTGTCTATAACCTTAAAATTTGTGTGTAAAATGTCTCACGCGTAACGTTTGGATGGCCCTATTTGATTCGATTTAATTCAATGGTCTTTATTCTTGTGCAAAGTTCGGCAAATACTCATCTATCGCCTAACATGATAATAACGATACCTCTGGTATCGACTAAACCGATACATCGGTACCGGCTCAGTCAGTGGCGTGCCCAGGATTTTCGAAAGGGAGGGGTTATGTATACTTTTCTTGGTAGTCAGCCCTCATTTTGTCATATTTTCCTACCTTTGACGTTATTTTTCAGAAATACTGGGCGAAAGGGGGGGGGTTATAACCCCCATCAACCCCCCTTGGGCACGCCACTGGGCTCAGTCCTAATAGGAAGACATATATTATGTACCAAAGACATAAATAAAAGACTTGTAAGACTTCACATATTTATTTTATTTCGTTAATGATCATTCATTGTTTGTAATATGTTAGTAAAAAAATTTCCAGCTGAACGTAAGTGTAAAATGTAAAAGTAACTTAGCTGTCCCTGAATTACTTTTCAAAATGAGTAAATGTAACTCGGTTACTTTTTGAAGCAAGTGACTGGAGCTGTAAGTCAGTTTACTTTTAAGAAGTAACTTTCCGAACAGTGATTTTTCTAGAAGTGGCACAAGCAGCAACCATGCAGATCAATCGCATAGCTGCGGGAGACTTCTATGAAATACATTATGAAAAACCTAACCTACAATACAGGGTGCAACTAAATGAGATAGAGTAATGTTGTATTTTTGCAAAATGTTCTGCCATCCTGAAAGTCCCCCCTTACCCCTTTGTCTGCGTGGTTGATGCTTGTAATGTTGTTGCACCCTAATGGATGACTGGGACTACGACATTAGCGAAATGGTTTCTTAGACAGACAGGACGTCTATCCTCGTCCACACAACTCGAGGACTTCCCCATCTTTGGGAGTTCTTCTGTAAGCAGTGGCGGTGATTGGGTGCCAAAACTGTGTTTGGGAGCAAGGGCAGTTTACTTTCTCTTGGTAGGCAAGGTTTTCTTTAAGAGGCCATAGTGCGGGGGGAAAATTAGTGGGGGAACTGCCCGCACGCACCCCCTAATCGCCGCCGCTGTCTATTAGTTAAATGTTTTTAACTTAAGGAAACTGTTAAGTCTACGTTGTTTTTTAAATCATCTCCCAACAGGTCTAAGTGTATATTAATTTCTTTCAGGTTCCAATAATAAAAAAGGGGGGAATATAGCATAATTAGCAAACAGATCACTGCCTTGCACCAAAAAATCCCCCATCGTTAGAAAGCCTACTTAAGGCCACGAGAAAAACTGGGGTCCATTTTCCAAGGATCGCTTCAGCCTTAGGGGAAAAGGGTAGGGCAGGGGAGGGTTACAGAGGGGGGAGAACCAGCTCTGCGGAGGGACTTGTAACCAAGCTGGGAGGGACTTAGGCACCAGCGGCTGCTGAGGAAGCACTCGTTGGTGAAAACTCCATACTTCCACCCTTTAACGAGCCCCGTTTGCATGAACCTTTTGGGGCTCCTGCACGCCATCCAGGTGGTATCCGGGTTTCCTCTGTTAGCGTTCGTGAGAGGCGGGGGAGGCCGCCCCCTGTCCCCTGTTAGTTGCGTTAGGGGAAGGGTTGCAGGGGATGTAGTGGTTGCATGGAAACTCGCTCGACTCTCTCGTCTACACTTCACACTGCTCGGTCCTCTGTCGCCTGGAAGCAGTTCGATCTCCTTTCCATTTCTCCAGCAGTTCCAGCGATTCCTCCAGTGACTCGTGGTGTCAGTCAGAAGAGCCAGTTGAGAGTAGGAAACACTATCCACATTCTATTTTGGTTACGTTATTTTATGTCTCTATTTTACCTGTCTAGGTCAGCCTTTGAGAGACCGTCGTCCGGTAAATTCTTTCTTTAAAAGTCTACGTCCCAATTCCAAAAAAAAAAAAAAATACTTGTAAATACTTTCCATTTTTTAAACATTATACATTAATTAATCTGTACTCTTGAAATTAAATATGACTAAAAATTATAGCATAATCATAAAGAGTAATAGTTCGATTACATGACTGAATATAAGGGGAGAGTTTAACGAGTTCAAACCATTCCCATTGGTTCAGTAAACATTTTACACTAATTGTACAATGAAACAAACAACAGTGCTAAATTAGTCAATACATTATGTGGATTGAAATCATGTTCTAAAAATGAAAACGTAACTTAAATGTACTTGATATAATATTGTTAAGTTTAATGTAATTAACTTATATCAAGCAAATATTTACATCCAAATTGTTAAGAGAAAATGTTAATTGTTTATAATTTAATAGTAATTATTAATAACTATAAATAAGTAATAATAATAATAATAATAAAATTATAGCGATTACATTGTACTGTCATTGGGCTTCTGTAACTTGAACCTTAGTTGACGAATATAAACCTCTAGCGATCCGGCGGTTGAGAAACACTAGTCTAGGTTAATCGCAACAACAAGGACGAATGATGAAGCAAACGATAAGAAAATCACATTCTTGCTCTTACCCAGGACTCGAACCTAAGGCACCTGGCTTCGCATCGCGTTATTCTTGTCATTCCACACACAGAACATACAATACATTCATTCACTCGACATTTTCTAACATACGCTGGAAAAAGGTTATCGGGGTAAGGTGAATACCTTTCTTAATTTATTTGGACGGGATATGGGGAATGTGCCAGCGGCCCGGTTCGATTTCCGGTCGGAGCTCAAAACAATTCGGCGTTGGCCTCCCAACGTGAGAACAATTGGTGAGTTTCTTGAAGAGAAGATGTAGCGGGCTTAGATCTCGAAAGCCAGAAAACAGCGGCGGTGGGACTAGATGCGCTGACCACTTGTCACCCAATGAAAACCCGCCTGACAGGCCTTGGCTCTCAATGGCTGTTGCGCTACGGAGTATAGTTGTAGTTGCTTCAACAAGCCTGTATGCACTTCGGAACAACAGTCTACATACGAACACTAATACGCTTCTAGTCTTCTAACCACAATTGAGTAATCAATGTATTTTAAATATCACCAACAGGCTCAAAGTCTATTAATATTCTTTCTATGAACAGTAGTCTACTCTTAGATCTCATACTCTTCAGACAATCCAATTTTCTCTCCTAGTTATAGGCATTGTATTAACAGCCGTTCATTTTACATAGCGAAGATAGTTGTAACAATACTTCTGAACTACTATATCTCTAAATTACTCATTGTCATAACTTTCCAAATAAGGCGCAGTTAACATTCTAAAGGCTTCCTCATACAACAATGTTTTTACAAAGCTTCTGAATACATTTCAAGGTATTATTAATCTCCACCCACGTACATAAGATATCATTCAGTGTGGTGAATGTTTCTTCTCAAGAAGTTTTTGAATAATACAGACACAGATGTTTAAGGTCAGTTTACACTGGGGAAGGGCATATTGTCATTTACAGAACCACCTAGTTGTGAATTCTATCTAGGAATACTTTTGAAAGGGCAAGGAGCGAATTTGTTTAGTTTTTCACCTTTTTATGTTAATTGCGACGATGAAGATGAATGATGATAATATGAAACCAATGAACACAAAGTAACACCCATGTCCGTATATGCACTAGAACACGGTATATTTACTTATTTATTTAGGAACGCAACAAGAAGATACCCAGTTACAGCGTTCTGTAAAGAAAGCGTGGCAATACAATTAACACAGGCTGAGTACAGTTGTAATCTCATGCACGGGATCTTAACGAAATTAAATATGCTTTCCGTAATCACAACTTCGTTTACACTTCCATAAATATTCTTATTAGATCTCGAACTGTACTCATTCATAATAATTATAATAAACTTGACAAGATAGAATCAAAGAATACATTCAACAATAAAATTTCTGAGTTAGAAATAACAAGTTCAAGGATAAACATTTTTTTAATACTCATATACTTTTTTAGGTTCATATAAAATATGTCGATGTTTGGTGGGAAGATTCTGCGTTCCTCACTCAAATAGCTTCGCTACCGGGTTTTGTGTATTTTGGTTGTCTTTTTCTATTTACCTCTCTACGTTAATCATGACGATGAGGATGAATGGAAAATTGATGAAATAGACGGGAAACAAACTCAACGTCCTTCCTTTACACAGGATCCGATAGGACTTAGATATCCAAAAGTAACTGGCTACTGAATGTGACAAACCACGAGCCACTGGACCACACATTTTCTTATGCCCCTTTTCTTTCATGCTTTCTTAGTTTGCTTGACTATTTCATTTAATGGAGTTTCTCTCTTTGGTCATGGTTTGTACAATGCGTGCGTGTGTGTTTGGCCCGCTTTAGACGGAAACATTTTCCATGGCATCTTTCTTAACATTTTTGCTGTGATCGAAATTACACTGTGTAAAGTGAAGAAATCTTATAGCATTCTGATACCATATTGCATATTTCACAGATAGAATCTGTTTTAGTTTACTTAGTATCTCGCGTACATAACCAATCAGAAGTGAGCTCTACGTCACAACTGCAGATGTAGCTAATGGCGGCCGAAGTACGATGTAAACAATGTATCACTTCACATAAAAATAACTATTCAACACAGAGGAAGAACCTATTTATACGAAAAGGTTTTTGGCACAAATCAATGGCGTTGCTTAAATACAGAACTTCGCTAGTTATACTACGGAAGCGTTCGATACCCGGTGGAGGCACATAGTGGTTCGGATCGATCGCACTTTAAACTGTAGGTCCAGTCCCGATTAGCCTTACTGTGCATAAAGTGGACATAAAATACCAACTCAATCAATCAATAAATCAATCAATACCTACGTAAGAATTCGTCAGTTATTTCAATTTAAACACGGGCCACTGACCCATGGACAGATATATAGGTCCATATATACGAGGTTAGGTGGTTGTTTCTTGATATTACAAAAAGGTAAAGAGCTTCAGTTTGTTTACACGATATCTCAGGAACTGAATAACGATTTCCTCTCTTAAATGTCATCTCTTCCCCATTAAATTTGTTAATGAAATAAAAGCCTTGCTGTATACATTATCTCATGTTTACTCCACCCTTCGCATCTCAATCACAAATGCTAACCAAAATTTTACGTGAAATGCTTCCGTACAAAGTGCTGTCTGTTGTAAAAATGCCATTTACGTATCATTTATGTCAGCAAAGATGTTATGCTAACCGCGACGATATAATGAAGTGAACATTAATAGGGTAGCCTACACATAAGGGAACATCTATGCTTACCCAGGATTCGAAACTAGAACCCTTTGATTCTTGAGATTCTTCGTCACAGAGACCTACTAACAACAGATTAAGAGATAGAAGATTTTCTTCTGTGTGCCTCGATGTCATTTAAGTGTAAGGTAAATTTATTTTATTTGTTAATTTATCCACCAGAATCACCTGCATGTCATTTCTTCCATCCGTTGTCCTCTTGCTCATGATCTTCCTTCGGCCCTTCCTCCCATTTATCAGTGTTCCTCTCCACGCTCTCTTTCACCTTGGTCTTTCCTGTCACTCTTCTCCTGCCTAATGTTACATCTCCTTCTTGAGCTGGAATTTCCTTATTTGATCTCTAGATCTCTAGATTAATTGAAAAAAGGACGGATGATCACTTAATGAAATATCATTGTCTTAACCTAGGCCTTTAGCTTCCAGGCATGGTACGTAACCACTCTGCCACCACGGGTGGCATTCCTTTCTCTTAATAAACCCTTGGAAAGGGAGATCGGGCTGCCTCTGTGTTCCTTCTTTGCCTCTCGTTGCCATGCTTACAGTCTTCCTCTAGATTACTTTCTTGGTGCGATGTCCATGTTGCAAATGCAACAGGTCTTTAGCTCGTACTGAAGCCATTCTTCATTATGACGTCACACCTTCCACAATCAATTCCCACCATTATGAACACTTAGAATATGTGTTATACGATTAGCAACTTGTTGTAACTCAATTGAAACACATCTAGGTCACAGTCGAACAATATTACTATAAACTTTAAGGATTACTAGACGTATATCTACGGTAAACGTGGATATCAGTTACATGCTGAAAGAAAATTGGCAACGTTAGAATTTCAACCCGTATCTAGCTTGGTAAATAATCTATAGGTATAGATATCGGCAGGTTTACTAGACAGTAACTTGCAGGGAAAATGCGCAGCTATGCAACTAGGAATATAGTAAGAGAGGTGAAATCTCGAAGGATAGCTTGGTTAGGCCATATTGAAAGAATGGAGGAAGCTTGAACAGTTAAAATAACAAAATGGAAACCATTTGCATCTAGATTAAGAGGAAGACCAAAAAAGAAATGGGAAGCTGACGTAGAATAAGACGTTGAGGAGAATGAAAGCTACAAATCGGAGACAACAAGCCAAAGTTAGAAAGCAGTGGCACAATATTGTTGAGCTGGCTAAAACTCACAGAGAGTTAGTTATAGCGCCGTATAAAGAAGAAAGAAGCAACATGTCGAATTAGTTTGAATTAGATTGAATTAAGATAGAGAGCGACATGAATCTTACTTAGGTTGAAAAATAATTATAATTATATGTATGTAAAGTATATAAAGTATGTTCAAAACATACTTTGAAATGGCGCCAGGGTTAGGTAAAAAAAAATAAGAAAAAATAGGGAAACGTGTATATTACTTAGGTGCACACTGCACAAGGACAGCAAATGTAGCTAAACTGTGCTTCATGTGACGAAATTCCTTTGGTGTTAGAGTTAAGAGAAGATCCGTAAATAGAAACACGGAATCAGAATGCGCGAAGACAGAATTATAGAATTATTACAATAATTAAGGTTTCGGTTACGGGATTAGCATTTGCTACAAGAGAAATACGTCAATTAGTTGAGTATTTTACAGCTAATGAGAAGTATTGAATTGGTTCATACGAAATGACAATGATGTCGAAGGCACTGGATAGTTAGGATAGCTTTAGATGAGTTGCTGTTAGGTTGCGTGCATAGTTTGCCGTGTGTTTTAAGTAGCTGTTTGCATGGCATCCATCCTGTCCGCACTACTCACTCACCTTTATCATTACGAGGTTTTAAATTTCGATTTCCTGAATTCTTTCTTGTCATCATGAGGCTGTGGCATGGACGTTTACAGGGTTTCCAACTCTTTGGTTACACGCAACAAGAAAAATGAAAGGAAATTTACTCTAGGTCTAGGATATCCAGAGCAAGCTAATGGTGAAAAGAAAAAAATGTTCGTGACCAGTGATTTTGCTTTCAGGCAACGAAGCTTCCGCTACTCTTGAACATGGTGTGTTACTGTGTTCATCATAAGAACTCACGAGTGTCCACAGGGAGCTCCCCTCACTCATTGGAATAAGGAAGAAATGTCTACTACCCCTTCGTCCGTTCCTTTTACTTGTAACTTTCCCCACTTTATTTCCTTGTATCCTCCTAGAGTTTGACCTTTTCTCGGTTTTAGTACATACTCCTGCATGTATACTTCCTCTCTTGTTGACTATTCATTTTTGTGTTTCCCCTCCCATTTTCTGTCGGTTTTTTCATTCTGTCTCTGTTTCGACCTTATGCCCTTTCCTTTCTCCCTCTCTCTCTGCCTAAATTTCTATTTTCTTTCTCACGCTTTTCTATTTTCTTTCTCACGCTTTTCTATTTTGTTTCTTTCTTTTCTCTCGTCTCTCTCTCGTCTTTCTCTCTCTCTCTATTTCACATTCTCATTTCTTTCTCCTCTCACTTTCTCTATCTTATTTCTTTCTCGTCTCTCTCTCTCTTGTCTTTATTTCTCCCTATTTCACATTCTTATCTTTTTCTTCTCTCTCTCTCTCTCTCTCGTCTTTCTCTCTCTATTTCACATTCTTATTTCTTTCTCTCCTTATTTTTACATTCTCAATTCTTTCTTATCTCTTTCCTTCTTTCTCTCTCTCTCTCTCGTCTTTCTCTCTCTATTTCACATTCTTATTTCTTTCTCTCCTTATTTTTACATTCTCAATTCTTTCTTATCTCTTTCCTTCTTTCTCTCTCTCTCTCTCTCTCTCTCTCTATTTCACACTCTTATTTCCCTTTCGTCTCTCTCTCTTGTCTATCTTTTCCTCTCTCTATTTCACATTCTTATTTCCTTTTCTTCTATCTCTCTATTTCACATTCTTATTTCTTTTTCTTCTCTCTCTTTTGCCTTTCTTTCTCTCTCTGTATTTCACATTCTTATTTCTTTTTCTTCTCTCTCTCTTGTCTTTCTTTCTCTCTTTCTATTTCACATTCTTATTTCCTTCTCGTCTCTCTCTTTCACTTCCTTCCTCTCATTCTCTAGCGCTTCATTTATCTCTTTCTTCTGATGGCAAGTAAACACGATGTTAATACAGTAAGTATATCTAACTTCAGGATGCAGTTTTTCGATTTTGACACCCTTGAAATATTTTCTGCATGCGGCCTACTCAATGAAATATTGTACACTACATTCACTCATTCGCTCGCAAAGAACACCCATACCCAGGCTAGGATTCGAACCCAGGACTCCTAGAGTCAAAGCGTGCTGTGATAAGCAAGCAGATGATGATGATTATAAAATGAAATCTGTTTCAAACCCAGGACTTTTGACTTTCCAGATCATGCTAATGTCAGCCGAAAGTATACTTAGGTATCCCCTTCCTGTAGGCGTCCATGGCCTCCAGTCTTGACAGTCTCTAGCATCTGTTCTTGGTTAGGAAAAGCATTGGCACCAAGAGGCAAGTGGGAATGGCGAAGAGGCTGGGTCTAAACATGCTGTTACACTAAAACTATCTCCACACACCATAGAGTTTCTGTGCTACCGCTATTTCTGAGGTAGAATATGGGTTTTTGTGCTTACTTTAGTGAGGAAGGGAGTCTCCGGCTGCTTAGAGGTGGCTGGAGACCCCATAGTGAATAAGGGTGGTCTCCGGCTGCTGTATGGTGGCTGGAGCCACCACGTAGAGTATAAGGGGGTCTCCGGTTGCTTAGAGGTGGCTGGAGACCATATAGTCAATAAGGGTGGTCTCGGGCTGCTGTATGGTGGCTGGAGCCACCACATAGGTATAAGGGGGTCTCCGGCTGCTTAGAGGCGGCTGGAGACCCCATAATGAATAAGGGTGGTCTCCGGCTGCTGTATGGTGGCTGGAGCCACCACGTAGAGTTTAAATGGGTCTCCAGTTGCTTAGAGGTGGCTGGAGACCCCATTAATGTGTAAAGTAGTTCACCCTTCAAGTTCCCTCTTAGTTCCTGGTAGCTCGTAGTTTATATTTTATTTTTGGTGTGTGTGTGTGCGAGTGTGTGCATGCGTATTTATGTGTGTGTATGTGCGTGTGTGTGGGCCTCTTTAGTCCCTTTCGTTGTTCACTACGGCGATTCGGATACATTGCGCCTTTAACGTGGGCGCCCAGGAGTCCTGGGGGGCTCATTCCTACGGGGAGGGGGGATACGGAGGGAAGGAGGGCGGAAGGCATGGAGGTACCCGCACGTCCCCCTCCGATCTGGGCTCCTCCATTGTCCAGGATCTTTTCCGCAGTGGTTGTTTTCCCCCTAGGGGAGATTGGGGGGCTCAAAGGGGTCTCAGGGGCTCTCAAAAGGGCCAAGGGGAACCCTGAAAGTGCCCCGGGGGACTAAAGGGCCAAGTTGTGCCTTAAAGGGTCCAGGAGACACTTAGGTCCTGAGGGAGGGAGGCTCAAGAAGCCAGGGAGGGAACATGTAAGGCTGAGAAATCCTCAGAGAGTGGAACTCCAGTTCCGCGGGAGCATGGAAAAAAATAAAAAGGAAAAAAAAAGTGTCAGGGCAGCGATCTGCTCCAAATTATGCAGCTACCCAGGAACAAGGAGTGCAGCGTACACAGGTAAGTTTTGTAGTTCTTGTGTGATGTAGTATGAATGTAAAATGTGCATTTAACAATGAGTCAAACAGTATGAACGTACAGTAGGTTCCGATCCACGGAGAGGGCAATAGTGGCGATCTCCCCTCCCCAAGTTCCAAGATTTTGCCTAATATTTTTGAAGACTCAAATGTTCTGTCTGATCAAGCTAGTTTAACAGGCTCGAGCATTTTTTCCCCGAAGTTTAAGTTCATTTTATTCTCATGGCTAAACAAAACTGGATCTAAAGTTTAAAATTGGTTTCGAACCATTGTGCAATATGCCTACACCCCCCACATATATATTGAGTTGGTGTTGTAAGTCCACTTTATGCACAGGAAGGCTTATCGGGACTGGACCTACATTTTAAAGTGGGAAGGGGATCGACCTCGAGATACCTTAAGAGAATAAATAGTTTCTGGCTTTGGCTTTTGTTTATTAACTTTGCTCCTCATATCTGATCGTTCAGTTGGCCGCACCAATGTGAGGAATTATGATAACGATATACAAACTATCTATCTGGACCCTACATTTGCAAAACAATACTCTAATCTCTAAAACATGGAAGTCAATTGGTTCCTGTATATAGAAACATATATTGTTTACATAGAAAAGTGTAATTGTAGCTCAGAATTGATTATCGGTGAGGTGAGGTACCGGACTGAAATTCGCCCCTCTCAACGCTCTTCTGGATTCGCCATTGACGTAGTAACAAAAGTGGTCATGTTGAATGTTGATTAAGAATTCAAAAACACATGCACGCTTCAGTTATTTTGTAAGGTAACAGTATTTAGTTTACAAATATAATTTTTATGTGCATCGGTTGAAACTCCGAAATAAATTCCACCTTGCAGTACTTCAGTCCTCAAATTTCAGGGTTTGTCAAAGCTTAACACTGCAGTGGTCGAGTGGGGAAAACTCCCGTCATTGGTCGTGTGGACCATTGTTTGTCAAAATTTATCTGGGTTTATATCGAGAATGCCCTTTTTGAAATATTCTGGTTCACTTAACAAAATCATAACTTATTTTACTCATCACATTACAGGAGGCAGAAAACCCTGAATCTAGTGCATAACATTTGGATGTGATGAAACCAAACAAAATTACGTATCTTGGAATCTTACTTTTGTTATTTTCTATCCCAAGAAATTCAAAAATATGTTTTTGGTGGTCTGGACACACCAGGCGCGGATAGGGGCGATTGCCCTCCCCCCAATTGCCAGGTTTTTGGATTTATTATTGTCCCTAAAGACTCAAATGTTCTGTCTTTTATCACCAACTTTAATTAGTTCGAGAATAATTTTTAAAGCTTCATCTAAGTTTATGTTATACTCAGAGGCCAATCGGAACTGGACCACCTACAGTTTAAATTTGGACCCAAATCACCGTGCGGTGTGCTTCAAAAGGAAATCGAACCCTAGACCCCTTGAGAGGATAGGTGTTTGTCTTCTTTTTTAATCCACTCTACTCCTCATATCTGACCGTTGAGTTTGCCGTTGCAATGGGAGGAATTATGATAACAACAGACAATAATAACCACTTATTGCAGCTCTGGACCCCTATTTTTGCAAAACAATAAATACTCTAATTTCTAGAACATGGAACGCTACTTTATCCTTTCTTACAGTACAATATATTGTTTTACAAAACAGTGCAAGTGTAGGTTAGACTCGGTGAGATGTGCAGCACCCGACTGAAATTCGCCTCTCCCAACTGTGACTTCTGGATCCGCCACTGGGACACACCCAATTCATATATTTATAACAGATTTGAGAAACGCGTACTTATATACATAGAAACACTAACCATCAATATTTGCGTGACACTATTGTGTTCCATGAAATATGAGCTCTAATAAAAAATCAACATTGGATATATTTCAAATAACGGCTGCACAAACATCCTGAACTTTTCCAGGAAAGTAGAGGAGCCAAGGTAAAGAGTGTTGCCAACCTGCTGAAGCACGTGAAAATATACGAGTGGATCACCTTTGTGATCCACGCGACCACTACAGTAGCAAATGCGATGAAATTTGGCTTCCTAAAGTTAATTACTATAAATAGGCAAGTTCATACATAACTTTTAGGCTAGAAGTCTGTGTAGGAGATTAGAGTGTATTTCGTTGTTCTTGCATTTTTATTAGGACATGCATTGAGTCAGCAGAGAGTTCCTGCAACAGAAACTTATTGTAAGAGAGACTAACTGCAACAGAGAGTTACTGCAACAAAGACTTCTGCAACAGAGAGTTCCTCACTGAACACCAGAGAGAGTTCCTCACTGAACACCGAAGTCACCTCATGAGATCCTAGGTGCTACTGTACAGAAGAAATAAATGTTTATATAGTTACAAGCAATTAATGTTTTACTTTCGATATTTATTACATTGGTACTATTGTAGGGTAAAATGGAGTATATGAACAAACGCTATCAAACGCTTAAGATGTTCTGATTAGGATGTAGATATGACATTTTTCTCGTAATATGAGTTTTACACAACTTTTAACAGACATTTGAAGATGAGTTATCTGGAAAATTCATAACATTAAATGTTTCATCTTACATGAAAAACAGTTTTCTTCAAATAAAAATAACCATAAGCAAACAACTATTTGTCTAATATTAATAAGATTAATATACGTATATAGTTATTTTGAGTTTTTAAGATGGTGGGATACCAACATTTCACGAATGAAAAATGGTTATTTGAGTGTTCTTCACAGTGTGAATTCTTATTGTGAGGCAATATTTACCACTATAAAAATGTAAGACAAGTAATTTTAAACTGCACCAAACTGTTACTATATATTTGGGTATCTTAGTAATCTTCATACCTACAACCAACATCAAACAAAACAAGACATATGCATGAACACTAAGCAAACGATATTATATTATTATTATTTACAGGCTTTACAATTACATCAGTCAACAAATTTGTTAAGTAATGTTGTTGCAAGGTACATAGAGATTAGGTAAAGCCATCCGAAGATTGCCGATCTTGCACGAACGCGTGACGTCACAGGAGAAGCAGTGAGTTCGGCTGAAGCAGACGGCCCCTAGCATTTATATGGGAGATTCAGAGAGCGAAAGTATATTATTACTTTTAGGAGAGGGAAAATAATAATTGTCATTCTCCAAGATGGTATTGAGGCATCCTTTTAATGATTAATAACATAATTGAAAACGCGCTACTTTTAAAAGTGGGCAAAGTACATGTGAAAAAATTTATTTTGAAAATCCATATTCCTGAAACTTTCTGACCAATGCGCTACAAAGAAAGTTGCGTGTTCTCCTTTAGAATTTGGTCATTTTACAAATCGTAATATAATTTTAACAAAAACGTGGCATGCTAAAGAAGAATTAAAGAGTTTTAAAAATAATTGATTAATAGACGTAGTTTATTTTACTTCGCTTATCTGTCACATATGGCTAATCGCAAAGATGAGAATGCGTGATGATATGATGAAATTGAAGAAAGGAAAGTAGACCCACGCCCGGGCGGGGATTCGAACCTGGGGCCCTTATTAACAAAGATTATCTACAACATAGGCGTGCGCAAGGTGCCCCTCCTAATACGCTCAGTTAGAAATTTAGTGTAGATAAATCTTATTACTGTTATTAGACAATATTACTATGTTTAAAAAAATAAAGTATTTTCAAGCCGACGAAAGTTCCAAAGCATCTACAGCGGATTTATTTCCTATGTAATACGATTGATTGATTGAGTTCGTGTTTTAAGTTCACTTTTACACAGTATGGCTAATCGGGACAGTATGCTAAAAGATGCAACAAAGTGTGTTCATTTTAGTTATACATATCATACTTTACAATACATATCTTAAACGATCGGCATGAAAACAGCTATATTTTTGGAAAGGTACTGCACCTTAAAATCCGTTCCCTAGCACTACGTCCACCATGACATAATTTTTGGCCACCCTTAAACCCACCTGCAGACAGCACATCCTTGTTCAAAAATCATTAACGTAACACCATTGATTAATGATTAAACATTTCGCAAACATCAAAAACTAAGACCAAGAAGCGACATGACATCCCACACTAAGAAATCGACAGTGATGCCTTCATTAATTGTTTTTGTCATCCTTCCTTCTCGTCTGGGAATTAATAGAGAGGAATTTGTTTGTTTGTGCGTCATGGGCGGCCTTGCTTCTATGGTGCGTACTGAAAGTCGTGATCAACTTTTTATTTTAGACGTAAATGTTCACGTAGAGCGATGCGCTGTATAAGACAGTTAGAACCATCTATTGTGACAACATACACTTGAAAGTGGGGTGATCGGCGCAGTACGTATGCGCATTAGCGAGTAGCGAGTAATGGCTCCGTTTGACACGTCGTTTCGCCAGCGTGCAGTAATTGAATTTCTGTTGAAGGAAGGTGCATCGGCATCAGATATCCACCGCCGATTGCAGGAAGTGTATGGTGATCAGTGTATGGCTGCCAGTAGCATCAGGCGATGGATAAAACATTTTAGAGGTGGAAACACAGACATCAGTAATCTCCCTCGCACAGGCCGCCCGAGAACTGCCTCGAACAACAGGAACGTGGCTCGCGTCCAGGAAATCATCCAGGGGAACAGGAGTGTTTCGGTTAGGAAACTTTCACACATCGATGGAGTAGGGCACAGTGCTATCCAGGAGATGATTGGTGTACTGGGTTACCGCAAAGTGTGTTGCAGATGGGTGCCAAGGGATTTGAATGCGGCACAAATACGAAACAGAAAAGATGTTTGCACGGAACTTTTGGCGCGGTACCGAGCAGAGGATGGAGGCGAGGGTTTCTTGAAGTGTTTGGTTACTGGAGACGAAACCATTTTCCACCTCTACGAGCCTGAGAGTAAACGTCAAAGCCTGGAGTGGCGACATCAAACATCACCAAGAAAGAAGAAACCGAGGACAATGTCATCAGCTGGCAAAGTAATGGGAACTGTCTTCTGGGATTCGGAGGGTGTTCTTCTCGTGGACTTTCTCACTCCTGGGGAAACAATCAATGCATCTCACTACGTGCGCACTTTGAGAAAACTTCGTCGTGCTATTCGTGAAAAACGTCCTGGCAGGGATAGTGTTATCCTCCAACACGACAATGCCAAGCCGCACACAGCACAGCTAACGAGGGATGAAGTTGCCAGATTTGGGTGGGAACTCCTTCGACATCCTCCCTACAGTCCAGATCTGGCTCCTTCTGACTTTCACTTGTTTTCTTTTCTGAAAGAACTCATGCGGGAAAACAGATATGACACCAACAGGGAAGTGGAACTTGCCGTTAGGAGAATACTCAGACGTGCCCGAACTGAGTTCTACAACAGAGGAATTTTCAAACTTCCAGAACGTTGGCAAAAATGTGTCGATTTAGATGGTGATTATGTTGAAGACTAATAAAGGTATGTACTTTAACAGGCATATATTAGATTCTTTTTTGTACAGTATACTTCCTTCTTGTAACATGTTGATCACGACTTTCAGTACGCACGATATTTCCCTCTAAGGGTAAAAACACAGTGAAGCACATCCCTCATCGCTAATTGTCAGAAACTCGCAGGGACAAGTTTCCGGCAATTCAAAACCATGGAGTCAAATGGGGAAAAACATGGTGGAGCCCCGCTCATCGCAAGATGTTCCCAGGATCAAACACGGTTTGATCTTGGGTCTCTTGTTTCAAGTAGAAGGTTCTGCGATTGGTCCACTCAAGGGCACTTCTCCCCTTCGTAGAAGACACCCTCCTCATTTTCCCAGTTTCTTTTGACAGAGTTCCGCTCAACGGAAAGAATGGGGGGACCAGTTTGAGTGGGAGAGGCTTGTTCGAGGTGCCTGTCCGACATCTGGTTCATTCATTATATCCTGACATTTTTATGGCTTCACCGGGCTTCTTTCGATTAGCAAGGGTCCTTGTGCCGCACTGTGTTTTTACCCTTGGTGTTGTCTCTGCTGTTCCTGGTGGGGTGCGGGTGTGCGCAGGAGGAGAGCGAGATCTCCGAGGGGGCTGCCACCCTTGCCTTCGTCTTCGATTCAACGGGGTCCATGTTCGATGGCTTGATGCAGGTGAAGGAAGGCGCCGCTAAGATTATGGCCACCATGTTGGAGAGGCAGGAGAAGCCCATATACAATTATGTCCTGGTTCCTTTTCACGATCCAGGTTTGGTGCTTAAGATAACGTGACCAGACTTTTAAAGCAACAAAATGCCGGGACATTTTTCATAAAAGAAAGAAGTCTTTCATTTCCCCCCTATATCTTCCTCAGTGGCGTGTCCAGGATTTTCGATAGGGGAGGAAGTTTCCGCATACCCTTGATAATTCCAAACACCTTGTTTAGTCGAAAGTCGGGACGGGATATTTTTTAAATCCCGACATTCGGGACGGGAAAAATTCTCAATTTCCCGACAAAGTCGGGAAATTTTCGGGACGGGAAATGTTCGAAATTTTCCGAAGCTCTTGAAAAATCGAATTCTACACGTCATTTTCACCTTAAGTGATTGTTTTTGCATTTCTGATACAAAAACTAAGAATTTCCGATAAGTTCCAGACATTTGCAATGCCGAAAACATCGAGAATTAACAACTTTTTACAATTATCATTCGGTATTTCCCGACTGTTCGGGATCCCGAAAAAGTCGGGAAGTCATTACCCGAAGTCGGGATCGGGACAGGAATTTTTTTTCCCGATCCCGGTGCCGACTTTTCGGGATCCCGCACTCCCGTAAGAATAATAAACATGTTCAACAGTAAAATTTATTCACCACATCACACCCGCAAAGCCAGTCTGATTTTTCATAGAGTTCTTTTCGAAAATGTCTCTCAAAACCTTCTCCAGCACCACTTTTTCCTTTAACATCTGTTGACATCGTGAGATTCGGACATGGTCGACCATTGTCAATCACTTGTTTCTTCTCTGAATACGAAAGCGAAGAAAAGGAATAATTTAAATAGTTTTGCACAAGACTTTCACTATTCTCCATCTTAAAATAATCACATTACTTCACACCACACGTTTAAAAAATAATGCACAACAATCACGAGCAAAACAACGCGGAACGCGGGGTGAATAAAAGCCAAACCGTTGGGAAGAAATACAACGCCTTGAGAAGCTAACCATGGTGGTGGGTGGCAGGGTGCGCATGCCCGGTCATCCTATGTTTTGGAAGTGGTAAGACGTTGTATTTCCTCTCCAACGCCCTGGCAGTGCGGGACCGATCTGCCTGCCTGACAACAACTGCCGCTGCGCCGCGTTCGTAAACTACCGGGCGCTCGAAACTGACAATTAAAAAAATATAAATATGCTGACCAAGGCAGTAATTTATTTTATTAAAAACATAAACTAAACGTAACGTTTCAACCTTCTTGCAAGGTCTTCATCAGACTCTGTATCAAGTACAAAAGTAACAAGATACACAAAAAGGGCATTATATATACACAAACTTTACTCCCTCCAGACTATTAGAAAGTTGTTAGGAACTTTCTAGCAGGTGGCTTTCACTTTCCAACTGTACTTTCACCTAAAAGGCTAAACATAATTACTTTCATATAGAATGTGAAGAGATATTCATATTGAATATCTCACGCTCTTTTTCCTTCATTTTTCTCCCTTCTCCTCTCCTCTTTCTCTCTTGTCCTTTCCACTCTTTCTAACACTTTCTTCCATTCTTTGTTTAACTTCAGTCCTCCATTCCAGTTCATTGTGTCTTCTTCACCTTTCTTCTTTATTTCCTTGGCTTCCTTCCATTTTCTCACTAGCATTCTCTTCTCCCTTCCTATCTGCTTAGCCTCATCCCACTCTATATCATGTCCTGTTTCTCTCGTGTGTTTAAATATCGCATTTCTCTCTCTCTTAAGTCGTACATCATCCCTATGTTGTTTCAACCTATCTTTCAGTCTCTTTTTTGTTTCTCCTATGTACACACTTTGACATTCTTTACATTTTACTTCCTAGATAATCCCTTCCTCTTCCTCTTCTCTGTTTTCCTTTTTCTTGTTTGCATTCTTCGCTATTCCTAAGATGCTTCTTCCTCCCTTCCTGTAAGTTTTAATGCCCGCTTTCCTAAGCACTTTGCATATCTTTTCCGTGGTCTTCCCCATACTCCTTATTCCAAACCTTCTCTCTTTTTCTTCATCTTTTTCTTTCTCTTCCAATTCTCCCCTTCCTCTTTTCTTCCTTCTTCTGTTTATGTCTAGTCTATCCTGCTTCTCATAGCCATTCTTTTCCAGCTGTTTCCATAGGCTATTTATTTTGCCTTCTTTTTCACATTCCTTCGCACATATTTCGTTATTCTGTCCTCCATATTCTTTATGAAATTTCTTTTTGTCACCTCACTTACATCACTTCTTTTGTGGCAGAAAACCCCTGCTGCACACTTCTTCTGATGCCAAGCGGTTTCAATTTCTTCTCCTCTCTTCCTTTTCATCAATATATCAAGGTAGCTTAACTTGCCTTCTTCTTCTATTTCAAGTTCCAATAAAATAATATAATCATATTATATTTTATAATAATATACCATCAGCTTCGTTTTTGAAAAGACTTCTCCAGGTTTAAATGAATCTTACATTAATTATAAACATTGAAATACTTCGATAACAACAGTAAATGAAATAATAATAATTACTACCTAATTAAATATATTTTATTCGAATTTAATTATTATTGTTGTTTATTATTATCATGCTATTCGATCCACAAGCCGAGTGGATACTTATTTTCCATTAATACTTTTACATTTCATAGTTACTATACTGAAATGCACAGTTATTGTATTTTGTTATTAACTTTTGCAAGTGTCGTTCAAGAAAGGACTTTAGAAGTTAGAAAAAATACTCACAAAGTTTATATTGTGTGACCTCGTCTAAAATTATAATTTCTCGAATTCTGAAAACTGTGGAACCATTTATTCTTTGAATTAAATGGTAGAATATGAAAAAATATCCTGGTTCCTGTATTTTTCACTCATTTTTTCGATCTAATGCATATTTTACATTGATTACTCTGTTTGAATACTAACCAAGTTAAATTTATTTCTGTTATTAACAATAAAAATAACGAACTTCCTGCTTTTTTGCAACTTGAAATGAAGGATGCCAATTTCCAGAGGGGGAGGAGGGCTCAACTGACCTACCGACGCCCATGGAGAGATCACTTATCAGTACCCAAAAGGCAAATGCGTTATAACATATGGTTCCAACTTTTAAATGTAGTCAAGACATGTCCGTTAGACAATTATAATTTTCGAAACATGTAAAATATTTTCATTTGATTTGATGAAGTGCCGACTGTAGAGCCTACTTCCTCGTGTTTGTGTCCAATCTATTCGCTTTACTGCCTAAATCCACTGATCTTTCAATATCGGGTCTGTCTGAAAACGATGCGTGAGAACAATCGTTTGTTCCCTATTTCATGTTGAAATCAAAATGCAAAATCCGCACAAATATTGTCGGCTTTTCCGAAGACACTGCCTTTACACCATTGAATCAATGTTATCCGGAAGTGCAGTCCCTGCCAGCGCCAAGGAAACACAGGAATGTAAACATCCGGTGAATAGCGTCCATAGTCGTATTCTCCGAAATCTCATATTTTCATTGATGTACGATACGCACCATAATTTTGTTCCGTAACTGCTGTCAGTCACAATAATTAAAGCTACCCCTTCCGAAGGAAAATAGCATTGAGTTGGATACCAAGAAAACAAGTTCTCTCGCGAGGACTCAGTCCCAGCGCTTCTTCTGTTGTGACGTCACCACTAATGGACTCCATTGGTCTGTGCACAGATACAAGGTCTTTGTTTTGCTATATTCACTAATCTGTGGTGTTTGTCGTAAGTAATCTGTGCACAGATTATTACAAAGTACGACTAATCTGTGGTACGAGATGTGTTGTGCGAGTGGGAGTAATTTTAATTTTGTTTTCTAAAGTAACACGTGTGGAAATAGTATTTGAAATGCGCCAAAATACTGTGATAGCAAAACGAGTAAAACACACATTGTCAGATGAGGAGGACTCTGAAACGGAAGTAAGTCAGTTCCTGTTAAACTATTGAAACCTGAGATAATAATAATGAGTATTATATTAATACTCATTTCGATTTTGGCTGCAGGTGATAAGAAATCACTTTCCAGCTTGTTTGGCAGAACTTATCACATAAATTAAAGACAAGATATAGTACCGAGTAAGCTTTTTCTTTATTTTTGCTAGTGGATGATCAAAGAACGTCGATTATGCTAATCTGTAATCTCTTCCTGGCATATCGGATCACCATATTATTGGCAGTTTTCCAGCTGAAGCAACTGAGAGCAGGGCGTCTCGAAATATCAATCAGGGGTCGTATGAAATAATACAGAAAAAGTCAAAAGTGTAACCTTCCACCTCAAATTTGCTACATTTGTTCCGCATGTGGTCCTTGCAGAAATGCAAATTTTTAATAATTCTTGGACACTGTGCGTAAGAGATACAGGGGTATAACATTTGCCAAAACATGCTTCTGACAAAAGATTTGGTAACAGTAGGATAAGCCGGAGACACTTTATACTCGGTTGTTTTCAAATAAAAATCATTGCGACTTACCTCATATGCAGTGCGGAAGATTTTTGGGTAAATTTCTCGTATCGGACAAACGGATTTCGTCAAATTTACAGGAGAAATTACTTACCGAATGCAGTTTCTTTATAGTTGTGGAAGTTCGGGGAAGTGTTTTCTCGCATCGTTCATTCAATTTTGCCGGTTAATCATCTTTTTTTCGATATAAATGTGTGACCGTTGCACGAGAGCTCTTGCATCCATTTACTTCCAGGTGGATGTAGCCTGTGCATGATGACGTAATCCGGGCCAGTGTTTCCAAACATACGTTTATGTAACTGGTCACACGTTTAAATACGTATGATCGGTTGAACGTGATCAACGTTTTGAAAATGACGTGTGCAGGATGCGCTGATGCTAAATTGAACGAAAGGAGTGCTAATGGAACCGAACCTAACAGGCCTAACCTAACCTAGTAGGCATACCTCGTCCCCGTGATGGTTCTCGTGGCTATCGTGAGTTTTTGGGCTAACGTCAATGGTTTTTGGGGCTACCCGTGCATGGTTTGTGGGAAATAAGGAACAACAGTAAGTACTCGTTAATGTAGTTAACGCAACATTCTGCATTGCGGAACATTTCTTTAGGTGAAATAATGAATTTGTAACGAAAATAATGTATATTTCTTACATTAACGAGTACTTACTGTTGTTCCTTATTTCCCACAAACCATCCACGGGTAGCCTAAAAACCATTGACGTTAGCCTAAAAATTCACGATAGCCCCACGGACCATCACGGGGACGAGGTATGCCTACTAGGTTAGGTTAGGCCTGTTAGGTTAGGTTCCATTAGCACTCCTTTCGTCCAATTTAGCATATACGGACAATGTCGGCTTCTAGCAGCAGCAATAGCGTGTATTGTGCTCTTGTGCAGAAAGCAAATGGCGGCAGCAGCAATAGCTCGTCGGAAATAGATTTTCGTAGAAAACCACATGCATTCCCATTAAAATGGATCAAAACTTCATTCCCGAACATGTTTCCCACATTCGGACAACATCGGCTTCTAGCAGCAGCAATAGCGTGTATTGTGCTCTCGTGCAGAAAGCAAATAGCAGCAGCAGCAATAGCTCGTCGGAAATAGATTTTCGTAGAAAACCACATGCATTCGCATTAAACTGGATCAAAACTTCATTCCGGAACACGTTTCCGACATTCGGACAACATCGGCTTCTAGCAGCAGCAGCAATAGCGTGTATTGTGCTCTCGTGCAGAAAGCAAATAGCGGCAGCAGCAATAGCTCGTTGGAAATAGATTTTCGTAGAAAACCACATGCATTCGCATTAAAATGGATCAAAACTTCATTCCCGAACACGTTTCCGACATTCGGACAACATCGGCTTCTAGCAGCAGCAGCAATAGCGTGTATTGTGCTCTCGTGCAGAAAGCAAATAGCGGCAGCAGCAATAGCTCGTCGGAAATAGATTTTCGTAGAAAACCACATGCATTCGCATTAAAATGGATCAAAACTACATTCCCGAACACATTTCCGACATTCCTCCTCACCGGTAAATAATGAGCAATTGTGCCAATCGCGGATCACTCAATTTCGCTTATCTTGCACTTTCTACGCGGGGTGGGGTTGAAACATTGCATATGGACTACGGTGGTGAAACTGTGACGGCCATTTCCCGTGTTACGGAAGGGAAGAAGCAACCAAGAAAACTTACTCGATATGTCGCAAATATAGCTATTTTCGGTGAAATTAGCGAAATGTCACCTTCAGCAATGTTTGTCAATGCAGAATACGTAAGTACGAATATTGAAATGAAAAGAAGTATGAAATTTCAGCTGTTTGTCCGATACGAGAAATTTACCGATTTTTGAAGCTGGCGATAACTTTTTTTCCATGAAAAACACGTTACTTTTAACGTTATGATTCTTTATTTGTCGTTCCTAATTCGGCGGCCAAAGCTTGACTCACGTTGTCTGTCGTCAGCTGATATGCAGTACTGTCAGATGATGTGCAGTGTTGCCAAACTTATGAACCTATAAATGTTGCACAGGCTATTCACAAAATGTTTTTCATCGACAATTTTTCCACAAAGAGCTATCGAAACTTGTTCCACAAACCATTCACGTAAAGTTAGGTTAGGTTCAGTTAGGTTACGAAAATGTAGAAAAATTAATTTCACCAAAAAAAAATATTCATTTTATTAATTTCACCAAAAAAAAACATTTTATTAATTTCACAGAAAAAAATTAACTTTCACCACCCTTAAATGTATTTTATTAATTTCACCAAAAAAAATCATTTTATTAATTTCACCGAAAAAAAAAATAACTTTCACAACCCTTAAAGGCTAGAATTTACAATATAGAGAAAGTCTCCAATTTCGTTAATTTTCGGTATACTAACTAATTTTGGCCTCCTAATCACGAATCTGTTGTAAAAAACCGGGGGTCACATCTGGAAATTGCACATTTTGATGAAAAATTGTTCGTTAGCGCCAAAAACCATCCACGGGTAACCCCACAAACCATTGACGTTAGCCCCACGAACCATTCACACGAGGTTAGGTTAGGCCTGTTAGGTTAGGTTCCATTAGCACTCATTTCACCCCTAAATTCATCGAAAAAATAGGGATCGTACTAGAATTGAACATCATAAATCATTTTCTTGTAAAACAACGGCGTGGTTGGACACAATGACAGGAGATTACATTTTTGTTCGTAAAACTACGCATATACACCTATATATAAAAAAAATTCAATCAGCTTTTTTTCAAATTTTCAGACGTGACTCCCGGTTTTTTTCAACAGATTCGTGATTAGGAGGTCAAAATTAGTTAGTATACCGAAAATTAACAAAATTGGAGACTTTCTCTATATTGTAAATTCGCTCCCACTTAAATGTATTGCATGCGACCGGCATGCTTAAAAAATTCATGGACTCTTCTCTCAAGTGGGAATTTTTTCTTGAAGAGGTACTCCGATAAGTAACCCGTGAAGTGATGTTTCTTGCGACCAAACATTGGGATGGAATGACGGACATTACGCCAGGCTCTTTCAATGTTTTGAGAATGAACTTCTACATTGGCGCCTCTCATTCTTTGCTGGTTTTGATTATGGATATGTGGACTTGCAGGTGTGTCGATGAACTCCACACTGTGGTTAACTCTGAGGTGCGTGTACCCTGCTCCCTGCAAGTTTATATATGCTTTCCAGCAATCTGAAATAATGGTTGTTCCAGGAAGAATGAATTGCTGTATTACTTGTAGCAGAGTTTGTTCGTTGCGGTTTTCTACAGGAACCATGAAGAAACGATCACTGTTCTCCCTTTCAATTCCTCCAAACACCCACTGACCCCCAACTGGACGTGCTCTTCTATTCAAACATCTTTTGGTCTTTCCGAACTTTGCTTCATCAACTTCTACAACCACTCCAGGACCTCCTATTGGTCTCGAATTGGCAAGAACCCAGTCTTCGCACACTTGCCGGCAGTGGTTGGACCAATCCACAATTGTTATTGAACACATGTTCAGTTCGAATTTCATGTACTCTTGTCTTGGGTAGGGCAACAACAGCCAAATTTTACAAAATTTCACGATATTCTGAACAGTTAATTTACTTTGTCCTATAAATGTACCCTTCCTTGCAGAGATTTTGAATCCACATGGAAATCTTTTATGCTTTAATTTACCACGCCCCTGCACTCTTTTCGAACATATGTACAGCCATTTCCCATCCCCGAGCAATGTGCAGCTTACACATACTTGAACATTTCGGACATTCCATTTCTTCTTTCAATATTCCATGTTCGATTAGAAAATCTCGAGGATCCTCAATATCCGGGAACATTTTCACCACGCAACCTTGACACGTCATCTTGTCAAACTTCCGCGTGGTTGCTACACTGTGAGGGGGTTACATAACCAAACGCACGGAACATTTGATTCACGTAGTCAACGGTAATGGCGGCATGAGCTATCGCACAACGGAGATGCACGATTGACGAAAAATACCTTTTTCACGGGCAAAAAACGTAGCACGATTCTGAAAAACAATACCTCCGGCTTCGTAAAGACCTCAAGAACACAATTCCGTAAGTACTTTCTCGTCTTTTCTCCTGTAAATTTTAAGAAATCCGTCTCCGATATAACAAACTGTTAGCAAATTTCCTAAAATTGCATACTTGCAAGCAAGTTTTCTTATTTTTTAATACAAATGCACAATTTCAACAAATTCTAACCACTGAGTGAGCAGCAATGAGGTGTTGAAATAATGAGTGCATAATTAAAATCTTTGGTAACAGTAGGATAAGCCGGAGACGGATTTCTTAAAATTTGAATAGAAGAGCACGTCCAGTTGGGGGTCAGTGGGTGTTTGGAGGAATTGAAAGGGAGAACAGTGATCGTTTCTTCATGGTTCCTGTAGAAAACCGCAACGAACAAACTCTGCTACAAGTAATACAGCAATTCATTCTTCCTGGAACAACCATTATTTCAGATTGCTGGAAAGCATATATAAACTTGCAGGGAGCAGGGTACACGCACCTCAGAGTTAACCACAGTGTGGAGTTCATCGACACACCTGCAAGTCCACATATCCATAATCAAAACCAGCAAAGAATGAGAGGCGCCAATGTAGAAGTTCATTCTCAAAACATTGAAAGAGCCTGGCGTAATGTCCGTCATTCCATCCCAATGTTTGGTCGCAAGAAACATCACTTCACGGGTTACTTATCGGAGTACCTCTTCAAGAAAAAATTCCCACTTGAGAGAAGAGTCCATGAATTTTTTAAGCATGCCGGTCGCATGCAATACATTTAAGTGGGAGCGAATTTACAATATAGAGAAAGTCTCCAATTTTGTTAATTTTCGGTATACTAACTAATTTTGACCTCCTAATCACGAATCTGTTGAAAAAAACCGGGGGTCACGTCTGAAAATTTGAAAAAAAAAGCTGATTGAATTTTTTTTATATATAGGTGTATATGCGTAGTTTTACGAACAAAAATGTAATCTCCTGTCATTGTGTCCAACCACGCCGTTGTTTTACAAGAAAATGATTTATGATGTTCAATTCTAGTACGATCCCTATTTTTTCGATGAATTTAGGGGTGAAATGAGTGCTAATGGAACCTAACCTAACAGGCCTAACCTAACCTCGTGTGAATGGTTCGTGGGGCTAACGTCAATGGTTTGTGGGGCTACCCGTGGATGGTTTTTGGGGCTAACGTCAATGGTTTGTGGGGCTACCCGTGGATGGTTTTTGGCGCTAACGAACAATTTTTCATCAAAATGTACAATTTCCGGACGTGACCCCCGGTTTTTTACAACAGATTCGTGATTAGGAGGCCAAAATTAGTTAGTATACCGAAAATTAACGAAATTGGAGACTTTCTCTATATTGTAAATTCTAGCCTTTAAGGGTTGTGAAAGTTATTTTTTTTTCGGTGAAATTAATAAAATGATTTTTTTTGGTGAAATTAATAAAATACATTTAAGGGTGGTGAAAGTTAATTTTTTTCTGTGAAATTAATAAAATGTTTTTTTTTGGTGAAATTAATAAAATGAATTTTTTTTTTTGGTGAAATTAATTTTTCTACATTTTCGTAACCTAACTGAACCTAACCTAACTTTACGTGAATGGTTTGTGGAACAAGTTTCGATAGCTCTTTGTGGAAAAATTGTCGATGAAAAACATTTTGTGAATAGCCTGTGCAACATTTATAGGTTCATAAGTTTGGCAACACTGCACATCATCTGACAGTACTGCATATCAGCTGACGACAGACAACGTGAGTCAAGCTTTGGCCGCCGAATTAGGAACGACAAATAAAGAATCATAACGTTAAAAGTAACGTGTTTTTCATGGAAAAAAAGTTATCGCCAGCTTCAAAAATCTTCCGCACTGCATATGAGGTAAGTCGCAATGATTTTTATTTGAAAACAACCGAGTATAAAGTGTCTCCGGCTTATCCTACTGTTACCCACATTTCTTCATTTTTACAGAAGAAACTACTTACGGAAATGAGTTTCTCCAAGCTTTCCAACGTTCGTCATGGTATTTTCTTTGGTATGACTTAAGATGACCGGACCCCTCTCCGATTTTCTTCATATTTGACATACTCGCTAATTGAGGCCTCCTAATCACGAATCTAAAGTTAAAATTTGTCGGTCACGTCTAGAAATTGCGAACCATTGATGCTAGCCTCATGAAACATTGGCGCTTGGTTAGGTGAAGCAAACATAGTTAAAATTTGGTGTCGTGGTAGTATCAGGAATATATATATGTGGTTGTGAAACAAAAAAATTCGCGAAAATCGACAGTTTCCATTCCGAAAACTAACGCCTTATTTTAACTTACTTTGCAATTTATAGATGTTTCCGACAAATTTTAACTTCAGATTCGTGATTAGGTGAGTATGCCAAATATGAAGAAAATCAGAGAGGGGTCCGGTCATCTCAAGTCGTTCCGCAATTTCTACATGTGACCCCCAAATTTTAAATTGAAATTCGTGATTAGGAGGCCTCAATTAGTGAGTATGCGAAATATTACAAAAAACGGGGAGGGGACCGGTATTGTAAATTCGCTCCCATGTGATTTCCGGTCTTCAGCACTTTGCTTATTCTCACCACCTGGTGAAAGTAGGGAATCACGAATTTGAATTTAAAATTTGGGGGTCACATGTAGAAATTGCAAAATAAGCTAAATTAAGTGGTCCGCGATTGGAACAGAAACCCTGGATTTCTCCACAAAACATTGGTTATTTCAATATTTTACATTTTAGAACTAAATTTTGACTGTTTGCCTAACCTTACCGTGAATGGTTTGTGGGGCTATGCGTGAATGATATGTGGGGCACCGTAAAAAGATGTCAGTTTCTTAGCACTTGAGCGACAAATTTTAACTACACAATCGTGATCAAATGTCCTAAATTATTGATTATACAAAATATGAACGAATGCCCTGTATTATTAATATGTACCCAACTAAAAGTTACTAAAAAGAACTTACGAAAGAAAGAAATTTATTTCCTACCTCCAAAGTCGCCATCTTCACACCACACAGATTGCTGAACAAGTGAACGCTACGTTGAGCAAACATGGTTTCTGTGCTTGTATACGGAGAACGATTGCAGTAATTGAAAAGCTTATTTTACAACTTCTACACGTCAATTAACAATTTCAACATGTCACATCCCCTTGTTAACCTCAGATACTTCATCGGGACTACATATTTTATAAGTATAGAAATTACGGAAGGGTCCGGTATTGTAAATTCTTACCATCACATGATTGTGTTTTGGAAGTAGATTTAATTCGGAGCGAATTTACAATACCGGAAGTAGGCTATCTTGAATTGCTTTCAAATTCGGCATACTCACTAATTTTGGCCTCATAATCACGAATCTGAAGAAAACAACTATTTTTTGCAATGATCAGCATTTCAAAACTATGTTTATGATGACCCTTAATTTTAATTATGCTTGCCTAACCTAACCTTATTGTGAATGGTTCATGGAGCAAACATGTTTTCCACCTTTACGCAAGATGCCATTTTCTTGCATGCAAATCAACCTCTTGCTTATTGCAGAACACTTGAGCAGCGTTGGTAGCACGACCGTTGTGCGGAAAGAAAGACGTCTTCATAACGTTTCCATGTTAGTGTGTGGAGAATCATAGCGGTAATTGACAAGGTTATTTTGCAATTTCTAGACATGACCACCAATTTTTAACTGCAGATTCGTGATCATGAGGCCAAAATTAGTGAGTATGCCAAATTTTAAAGCAATTGAAGATACTTCTGGTATTGTTAATTCATACCTTTAATGCTAACGGCCCTAAACTTGACCTGCTTAAACTAACAATGAATGCATTTAGAACTTATAACCTTTCATACCTCCATCATGTGACCGCAGTAGCATCCCATATCGGAACAGCTTGTGGTGTTATCCAACTCCATGGTTTAAAAAAGAAAAGTACTTTTCACCTGCATGAAAAAAAAAATCACCCAGATGTTACTTTATACACACAAGTTATCAACAACTAAAGAACGTGTAGGCCAGGTCATGGATCATGGACATGTATGTAGTTTAAAACCTGGTGAAAATAGCTCAAAGCTATCTTCACCCTCGTGAAGCTAGTCACTCCGAAAATTTATTAAATTGGTTTACTTTATACCTGATAGTCTATTTTCC
The DNA here is from genome assembly GCF_977018435.1 of Lepisma saccharinum. Lineage (NCBI taxonomy): Eukaryota > Metazoa > Arthropoda > Insecta > Zygentoma > Lepismatidae > Lepisma > Lepisma saccharinum. The sequence goes on along the minus strand of NC_139254.1, from coordinate 12,774,081 downwards.
GAAAAGTATAAAATCTCATGACAATTCTTTGAGCCTTTGTGGATCTCCTAGAAGGGCATGCCAAGCTCTTCCCTGGTGGTCTGCAGACCACAGGCTACAGTTCTAGGGAATTGCCTGTGTATTTTTAACTCCAGACAATTGTGCTTTGTAAATTCAGCCTTTATATTTGAATTTTATTTGTTTTCAGTTGCAAAATGCCTTTGCGTGTGGATTGCTTCAACCAGGATTGAATATAATTGAAAAGAACGTACCACAGAAAGATTTCACAAATGATGTGGTAAGTGAAGACAAAATGAAGTTCATAAATCTGATAATCATAATGTAATTTTTTGTTTTGTTTCTTTGTGTGCATGTTAAAATATTGCAATTAAAACACAAGTAATATTTAAAAGTAAGCACCAGGATGGGAGGGGGTCCATGTAGTCATGGAGTGCAAGTCATGTGTCAAAAGTGACCAGGAGAACAGGTAGGTGGATGGGTAATGGTTCCGAATGTTTAATGAGTTTGTTCAGAGTTTCATAGAAGAAAGCTGAAGTATCACAGAATTATGGAATTGATTGTAATAGAAATTTCAACCTTGCTGGAAGTAATTACCACTGTTTGGAGTTCAGAAAAGTGCATTTTATTGGTGAAAGAAAGAGATAAACTACCTTATGCAAGCATCCGTGCTTTCCATCGACAAGACATATTTCATTCACAGAATAAAGAAAAAGTATCACAGAATATTGATAATGCTTGTGAAAGTAAATTTGAAACTTCCTAAAAGTAATTAACACTTTTTGTACCTCCAAAAAGTTCTCAGCGGAAAATAAGACGTAACCCTATTTCCCATTAACAAGTCATTCCACAGACCCTTCTCATATTTACTGGGTGCTGGCTCTTGGAGGGTTGTTGGTGTGTAAGGGGTGACCTTCCACATAGTACACCCAAATGTCAACCTCACTTCCACGTTAGTACACCCTGGACTGAAGACTAACGAGGCTCTGGCGACTGGCCCCATGGCCAGTATAATTTTGTTTGTATTGTCCTGTTCTTTTGTCCTTATGTGTGCTGAGTGCCCCTTTACAGCCTCAGCTTTTAACGAAAGTCAGAACATTTTAATATTTTATGATTTTAGTTCTGCAACGATAGAGTTGTTATTTGTAACGAAAAGGGGCTGGACCCCGTATAATGTGACGGGTGCAAAATAACCTTAGTGCTGACGCACCCACAATTTTATACTCAAACTCAAATTCAAAAAATTGGAGGGTTGTCGTGCTTGAGACCCTCCCAACATGATTCCAAAGCAATTTTAACTTTGTGTTAACAATATATTTCAGTTCCAAGGAAATCGCAGATATGCATCTTCAAAAGTTCAAGGTACAAAGGTCAAAGTGGATGACCTTGAGAGAGATTTTATTCTAAATATAGTGATGTGATACACCGTTGAAAAGCTTATTTCATGTCCTTTCAAACAAGACTTCAACCAGCTCTCTACGTCAATTAGGGTAAGAGCAATTATCCATGAAAGTCTGGAGCGCAGACTAAAAATCGACAATATTTTGTATATCCGAGCCCCCAGAACTCCATAACTACGCCACACAGGAAGCTACAATTTCTCAGGATTTCATATCTTCATGAAGACTACCAAATAGTAAGGTTTCAGAAAAATCCGAGATGGTCGGTCAGAAATGACACTTTTTTTTGTTGATTTGGTGTGGAATGACCCATATGCATCCATGATACCATCAATAAAGTTAATGGTACGAACACCTTTGGACGACATACAGCCCCAAATCATTAATGACCCACCACCATGTTTAACTGTTGGAATTGTGTTAATGTGATCATTGTCTTTGATTTTCTCCAGACCCTATTTATACCATCTGACCTGTATATATTGATCTTGGACTCATCTGACCATATGACACTATCCCAAAATTCCTTGTTCTTGTGGATGTGCTCTTTCATGAATGAAAGTCTATTCCTGCGTTCACCTTATTTACATACGGCCTGTTTCATGGTATTCTGCCATGATATCCATGCTTCCACAAGACAAGTTGGACAGTTTGATTGGTCATCATCTTGCCAGCAACATTTTCTACTAACGGCCGTAACTGAGGAACACTTAGTCGGGGGTTTTTCTCGCACTCTTTTTAAAATAAATCGTTCATCACATTTATTCAACCGCCATCTCTCTTTTGGTTTTCTCGGCACATTCTGTGTTGAACCTTCCTCTCTAAATTTGTTTACTATGTATTGAACTGTGGAGTGTGATTTATTGACTGTTTGTCCAATTTTTCTTAAAGAAAAACCTCTAAGGGCCAAATTTATAATAACATACTTCAGATCGGAACGAAGTTCCTTCACCTTGCCCATTTCGAACATGCTGATAGATAGACGATAGGCCTACAACAATACCTACATCAACATTCCGCTTGATGGGGAGTGCACCTGCATGTTGAAACTTGTCATGAACTTGCAAACTGCACAAAATTGCCCGAATAGCGGTGGTGCTGTATGCGAGGAATATTGAAACTTTTGCCTGTATGAATAACAATATTGCATGAAACAGCGTGTTTTTCTCTTTTCACACAAATTATATGCTCTTTTTATACACTTTGAACATAAATTTTTGTTGACATTTATTGGTGAAACCTTGATTAATATTAATTTCCAGGTACATTTGAAAATGATTATATTTACTAGTAGATATGACATTTTTTCCTCTGAAATTCTATGCTTACGAATAACAATGTTACATACTGTAGTTTAAACCACAAAACAACGGTTTTATCAAATTATTCAACTTGTGTTGTCATTTTTGAAATATCAAGCCTTCATTTTAAGAGAGGAGTTTATTTTTAGGTAATAATAATGTCAATAATGGTGTTGGAAATGTTGTCCTTGTACTGTATTTTTCATCTTTTGAGGGAGTACCCTTAAATATTGCCTCCTCACACTTTGCAAGACAAGAGTTAAGAACTGTACATAAAAACTTTGTTCCAAAGTACGTGGGTTGTAAATTTAAAAGTGGCAACACTGTTTGGAAGAGGTGATAACACCGTGTATGTGCTATCAGACACTGAGCATTGTCACTTGGGACGCATGTCGATGCATGGAGTACCAAAAGTGATCGGTGCACCGAGTGCTGTTGTGTACGTGCGAGATTGAAATGAACACCCTTTTGTTCACTGCCCTAAAACATGTTTCTCAAGGTAAGACAGTGATTGTGGATCGAAATCCAGGTGGCCTGCATCCAAAATGTACGAGAATGTCATCGAGGCTTGCATGAAACCTGTAGCAACAATACCTAGCTGTCAGTGGCATACACTGGGTTAAGAACCTGGGCTATCGCACCATATCATATTGTTCAAATGGAAAAAAAATTGCTGGTAGGGGTGTTTTTGTTTTTTTAATTCATTTGGGGTGGCGGGTTGAAGTGATGTGACTCTGGGATTAAAAATATATACCTCATAAATAAAACATGGAAATGTACACTGTGAGTAAGGAAAGGATTTCAAGAATTTTATTCTTATTTGCATAAATGAGTGGCCCATATTGTGAAATATTATGTAGGCCTATATACAAGAATAAAAATGAAATTTCAACCTACCTATTTTCACGATTTTAAAGTTCGGTTACTCCTTGTTGGTGCAGTGGTAATGTCGTTGCCTTGAAACTAAGGGGTCCCGGGTTCGATACATGGTGGTTTAGGTACCACTTTAACTGTAGGTTCGATCTCCATTAGCTTACCTGTTCATAAAGTGGACATACGAGACAAATGCACAACGATTTGGAGTTGATCGCCATTCGTAATCCAAACAGACATCTTGTTAATTCTGTCCCTCATTTCAGTTCACTACACAACACAGCACATATCATTCACAGAAATACAATCCACTCACTACTGTATTCACATGCTGCCTCTAAATAAATTCCACGCACCAAGACCACTCGACAGGATCTAGACTAGAACTGGTCCTTGTCATTTCGGTAATTTTTAAATGCACTCATAAACCATTCCTGCTCAGCCAACAATTTTCTACCCCCCACTGTATCTCTAGTTGTTTGAAGGTCAACAACATCTTTTTCAACTCCTCTGCAAGCGTTCAATGATGTTCTTGTCCCTGCCACATAACACACTTTCCCCTTGCCTGCAATAATTTGGCTTCAAAATTCCCCATTCCTGGGAAAATTACATGCTGGGAAAAATTGGTTTGCAAAATTCAACCAGACTTGACGAAGTTGACATTCTCATACAGTTTGGATGCAGGCCACCTGGATTTCGCTGTCTTTTCTTGGCAAACATGTTTTAGGGCAGTGAACAAAATGGTGTTAATATCAACCTTGGACGTACACAACAGCACACGCTGCACCGTCCACTTTTGGTACTCCACGCATCGACATGGACCCCAAGTGACAATGCTCGGTGTCTGATAGCACATACACGGTGTGATCACCTCTTCCTAACAGTGTTGCCACTTTTAAATTTACAACCCACGTATACTTGTGGTGCCGCATAATGTACATAAGCAGGAATTAAGAAATCTTTTCCTTTACAGATTGGGCTAACAGATGCTCTAGAAAGGATCCAGTTGAGGATGAAGTGGATTGAACGCCTGGATTTAGTGAATGATCCTGCACCACTGGCTCCAGAATTGGCACTTCAGGTACTTATCACTGAGCCACTAAAAAGGCAGGAAGTTCTTTTCATCAACATTGTTATAATATTTTTTAAGTAGATTTTACATTGACGTTGGTAATCATCTTGTGTCAGTCCATACATTATTGTGGATGTGTTCATAATACGCATACAGTTTTGAATATAAACACTATGTATACTTTATAATAGTGTTTGGAAAGATATTTTTTTGAAATTAACAGAGTTAGTCACTGTTACTTATAATGTGAGTAAGTTGCTATTATTATTACTTTATATGGGCCTCCCGGATGGTTCAGTGGTGGCATCATCGCCTTGTAATCAAGGGGTTCTGGTTTTGATACCCGGCGGAGGCACATAGTGGTTCAGATTCCACTTTAATATGTAGGTCCAGTCCTAATTAGCCTTACTGTACATAAAGTGGACTTAAAACACCAAATCAATCAACTATTACTTTATACTAGATAACATATTTTATGCATCAACTGAAAGGAGTCTGTAGCAGAAGATTTTGCCAGTGACAATTTGTGTAGATAATAGATCCCATCCCCCATCTAGCAAAATTTGTGCATAGCATCTCCCCGGCTGTCTCATTGCCACATGCTATGCTAAATCATAGAGCCATCCCTCCGGGTAACATTTTCCACTTCAAATGCTGACGGTATAGTAAACCTGAGAGTCACGTGGCTTTTTTTGTGGTGTCTGTAATATCTTCCACAAATGTCAACTTTTGGTTGAAGACAATATATACATACATAGATATATGGGGTGGATGAAATGAAAATGGAACAGTGGATGTATTGGTTTATATTTATGTATGTGTGTGGTGACAGACCTGTGTAGATGTAGAGCTGGAGGTAAGGAAGGAAACCCCTACTGCATAATGGACTTGCCCAAGATAGTCATGCATGAGCACGTGATATGCATAGGCGGTCGGTCAGCAGTCAATGCCAAACGACCCAGCCTATTGTCCTCTGGAGTTGTTCTGCTGCATGACAACGTGCGGCCGCATATGTCAGCTGTTACAAAGAACGCTTTGGTGATATTTGGGTGGACAGTTTTTTCTACGAGCGGGGTATTCACCGCTTGTGTAACTTTGGAGATTACGTTTGAAATAAACCTTGTTGATTTCATTCTGTGGCTTCTGTTCCGTTTTCATTTGATCCACCCTCATATATTTAATCTTAAGAAAGATAATTTGACCTAAGAGAGATGAAGAAAATAGGGAAGTGGAGAAGGCGCGTAATACTGAATTGCATAATTGATAGTCATCCCCTGCTGGTATTAAAATTATTAAGTTATGATCTCTTTGGTGCCCAGGCCTAGTAAGATGCATATAATTTTTTTGTTGGGCAACCTAATGGTACGAGGATCACTATTTATATTTTGAGCCTAACAATGAAAAGACAGGAATTTGGCATTGAAAACTGCTTTATTGTTTTTCGAAGTATTCTCCTTTATGGTCAATACACTTTTGCATTCGTTCGAACCATTTGTCAAAGCAGTTTTTCTAATCTTCTTGAGACACCTCCATAATATGGTTTTTGAACGCATCAACGGCATCTTCCGCTGACGAAAATCGTTGTCCACACAATTTATTCTTGACATTCGGGAACAAGAAGAAGTCATTGGGTGCCAAATCAGGACTGTACGGTGGATGACCCATCAATTCGATTTTTTGACTGTTCATAAAGTCGGTTGTTAGACGAGATGTGTGACAGCTGGCATTGTCTTGATGAAGAATGATCCAACGGCGTTTGTTTGTTTTCCGTGTTTGACCGAAGACCTCTGGCAAACAAATTGTTGTGTACCATTCAGAGTTGACCGTTCTACTTTCCTCTAAAGGCACAGTTGCCACATGACCAGTTTTCCCGAAAAAAACAGGCGACCATTTGTTTGGATGTGCTTCGAGCACGAACAACTTTTGTTGGATTGGGTTCATCTTGAAACACCCATACAGTCGACTGCTGTTTACGTTCCGGCTCATATGCATATATCCATGATTCGTCACCTGTTACAATCTTATATACGTCTTTTGAAGCACCACGATTGTATTTATTGAGCATTTGTTTGCACCAATTGACGCGAGCGTCTTTTCGAGTTTTTGTCAAATTGTGTGGGATCCAACGAGAACATACCTTTCTCAAAGCTAAATGATCATGTAATATTTTATTTATGCTGGTGGAACTAATGCCTATGGTTGCATCAATCTCACAGTATGTCACATGACGATCTTGCAGTATTAGGTTTTGCACAGCATCAATGTTTTCTTGAACAACAACTGATTTTGGACGACCTTCGCGAATTTCATCGGTGAGCAGATGGCGGCCACGATTAAATTCGTTATACCAGCATTTCACAGTGGCAAAGGATGGGGCTTCATCGCCAAATGTGGAAGTAAGTTGATCGATACCCTCTTGTCTTGATAATCCACGTCGATAATCGTAAAAAATCATCGCACGAAAATGTTCACGAGTTAAGTCCATTTTATTGTTGTCGCGTCGTGCAATCTCCAAGGCAACATAAACAACACAAATCAAGCTATTGACACAACATTTGAAGTACGTTATGGTCAATAATGCCAATCAGTGTTGCCAAGGCTCAAAATATAAATAGTGACCCTCGTAAGAGACCTATGGGAAGGCCACGATGAATATAGAATGATAATATTAAAATGGACCTAAAGTAAATTGGGGAGAGTGGATTGATCTTGCACAGAAGGGAGAGTTGGAACTGCAGCAATTAACCTTAAGGTTTAGGGACACAATTGAGTTAGTGGTAGAGTTGGCCATAATTGCCAAAGAGCCCAGTGGTCTAATAGGTAGAGCATCTGACTGCTTCATTGGAGACCTGGGTTTGATTCCCAGGGTTGGTGCACTAAGGTCCGAATTTTTCTGGCCTTGTATGCACATAGAGCAGCTCCAGGGCTCACCGAGCCTGAACTCAATGGGTACCAGGGGAAGGGTTAAAGGCAGCTTGGAGCATGATGCTGGTCACATCATCTCCAAAGTGACTGAGATCACTACCCCCACATCCCCTAATTTTCAGTATGTTTACACACACACACACACAAAATAAATCTAAGAGATGAAATTGTCTTCTACCTGAAAACAGTGGCGGCTCGTGCTGAACCAAAGTGGAGGGGCGACAGCTCACGAATTTGCTCTACTAGTAATGTAGTTTAAATGGTGAATTTCCTACATAACAGCGTGATAAGAAATTGATATATTCGTCTTTACCGAATATCATGTTTTGCACGTTGCACATATTATGATAAATTAATAATTATTTGACAGTAATGCCAAGATTACGAAAGATGGAAGAAGAAATAGAATTCTAACAGATTTAGTTGTAGCATTTTTTAACTTAACAGAGGGGAAAATTGAGTAGAAGCAATATTAATTTTTACGCAGCTTGATAAGCACAATGACGAATATTTACGTGCATTGAACGCAAAAATTACTAGTAAAAAAGTTACACAGAAAAAGATTCCTGTCCAACATGACAAATTGATATGTGAAATAGGGCAGCAAAGTAAATATCTCACTGAAACGGTGATATCTGCGTTACAAGAAGCCCTACAGTGAAAACTTCAAACTTACCAGAAATGTTCGTCAGGCATGCTTGTTCTAGATTCAAATTCGGCCTAGGTTTTTTATGTTTATTTCTTTCATCCTGACTTCTGGTGGAAAAACTTCGCACTAACAAGTTCTCCACACTTCTCATCGTGACAAACGCACAACTACATCACACTCTGCCGAAAAAGCTTCACTTCTCCATGGAAAATGAAGAAACAACAAGTGTCAATACTATCGTCTTCCTATCCGGTCGTTTTATTGCCTCGTGGTTGACAGACAATTTGGCCAAATTTTCAGAAATTCGTAGTTCACAAGTTCCTGTAGCAGCTCGTGGTGAGTTTAGATGACGAGCTTCTAATTTATTTAACAGCCAGCTTGAAAGAAATTGTAAAACTTTGTCACACACTATCAAGATTTTTTTTAAACTTGCTGATCAAAACCTGTAATTAAATCTATTTTTGCCAGTAACAAGAAGCTGTAGCCAACTTCCGTGGCTAGTATACTGCATTATACAAAGCCAGGGGTCCTGGGTTCGAATCCGGCATGGGCATAGGTGTTCTTTGTGAGTGCCCCTCCATCAATTTCATTATATCATCACTCATCCTCATCGTCGGATTACCGAAAAGTATCAGAAAGCAACAGTAAATAAAAATTAAGCAAGAATCTGTACTTTTTCAGTTACCGATATTTTCTTTCCTCATTGGAAATAGCGTAATTTATTGCTCTACTCTTATGTCATAAGTGAATAAGATTATGGAATACAGAATGATTTTTCCCATTGGATGGTATTTTTTTTTTTTTTTGTTAACTTCATTGCTTCTGGCATCTCTTCATTGTTTACCGTTCTCTGGAGAGAGAGCCAGTTTTGCCTAGGGGGTGGGTTTCGGATGACAAACCCTCCGTCCTCCCATGCATAGATCCCGCGCATGTTATTCCCCCAGTTCCCTCGCCTCTGACCCCTCGCGGCCGCACCTGAGAATGCTCTCCGTCTCAAAGTGGGAGGATGGCACCCTGCCGTATCGTCCTTATGAGCGGCTGCCCCTGCCTGAAAATGTAAAGTACAGTAGAGCGGCGATTATCCGAACGTCGGTCAACCGAACGACCGCTTAACCGAACTGTGTACTCGCTCACTTTCAGATATCTGTAATGAAAAAAGTACGTGACTTAGCTGCTCGTAAGCCTGTAGGCTTGCTTAGACAGACCAAAATAAAGGATTTTTTTAAACGTTAATTTTGTGTACTGTGCGTATTGTTCATGCAAAATGTGTATGTAATATGTACATATTTTTGTTTAATAAACTGTACCACATACTATATATTCCTACTAAAGTTGCCTTTGTACGTTACTTTGTAATACATACTTAAAGAGATGTCTGTTTTTATGAATAAATTTACTGTACAGTACTTCTTTTTGGCAAATAAACATGTACAATTCGATTATCCGAACAAACCAGTTTTCCGAACACCCATGTCCCCCAATTACTTCGGATAATCGACGCTCTACTGTATCTGTAAGTGGAACTATTAATTCCATTGCATGTCTTGAAAAGTAACTCCATTATAAGTAATTTGTTACTTCCAAAAAACACTTTATAATTATATTTTCTTGCTATAGTTTTTTTTAAAAAAAAAATATTTTTGGTACTTTCATAAGCAATGCTTTTCTTCAGGTGGACGAACATCAAAAGAAACGTGAAAGGCATATGAACACCAACAAAACTAAATTTGACATAGAGAAGGATCCAGTCCACAATGATTTCCTGCGGGAAATGGGTTTCTACAGGCAAGCCCAGGCAGCTGTGCTTGAAGGAATTCCACGGCTGCATAAAGCAGGGGTGAAAACGAAACGCCCGGAGGATTACTTTGCGGAAATGGCCAAGTCTGACCATCACATGCATAAGGTAATGTACAAAATTGCTGCCACATTGTCTGTGTCTTTTTGGTGATAGATTAACACATTGTTTATGAGTCTAGGAACAAAAAATGTCAGGATGAGGTAGTAAGTTTTTAACTTTTTATTCTTACTTTCCCTCCCCCCTGATTATGGGGATGAAATATCTAATCAGAATAAAAAATGAAAAACCATGTGGTATGCCTCCTGGGTATGTCTAATCAACGATCATGCATGATGATGCAATTCAATAAAGTGAAGGGCAGTAATTGTGGTTGGTCATTTTGCTTGGTTTATCGAAAAACCCAACTTGGTTGCATTTTTTCATAGTTTGCTTAAAACTGTATTTTAAAAATATTGAAGGATACACGTTTTTTCTGCCCATAACATATCTGAACATAGTATTGTTTTAGTTGGCTGAATCCGAAATTATTTAATATTGTTTTATTTATCAAAAAATAATGTGATTGCTACCTGAATAAAAAGTGTTAATGTTTCTGGTAACACAGTTAAAGAATTAAGACTACAAGGAACATTTTTGCACCAGGTGGACATTTATTTCAGTAACGTCGAAATGTGAACTGCTACTGATAAAAACGACAGACAAAAGAGAGCATGAATTGCTCCCCATGCTGGAAGTGGAAGGGTATTTTAAGTTGATTATTAAGCCAGATATGATCTGTGAGAAATATGATCAATAAGTATTACAGAATCCCACATATTCCTTATGGAGAGGCAACTTCAAGTTACATCATTTTGAGCCTGTTCTGTTTGTGTGTTTTTAAGTATAATATTCTCAAAAGAAGAAATAAAGCAATACTGCCATAAGCAGGATGCTAAGTTTTCTACCCATCCTATGAACATCCAGCGCACAGACTTCTCTATCCCCATCTTGCCACAACAAAAGGTTGGTGGGGAGAAGCACTTTCAGGTCCTTGCATCTGGCTGGACATGGAAACTGTTCCTCCTGCCCTTAATGACGAAGTTCATAGTTCATGATGATTAGCCCTCAGAAGACAGCACATCTTCTGCATGTATAGTCTCCCAGATGGGAACTTCTCAAGCACACGTATTTCAAACTTAGCACAAAGTTCAAACAACTTGCAGCTCGAGAACTAATTGTCACAGAGGAACAAAATCTTTTTTTGTTCCTTGGAATGACATGCCTTTTAGTGGAAGTGAAATTTATACATAGTATGTAGCTCCTAATAAAGTTAAAGGAAGAAAAATAAGAAAATACAACACAAACACCCATCGTCTGTTCCTCAAATTTCCGAAGTGCCTTTAAAATAGCCATTAATTTCAGATGTCCTGTAGCTCTTAGCTAATTTGGTCTATGAGATAATTCTCCTTTGTCTTTTTTCCTCTCTCCTCTTTCATTCATTATTTTTTGTTTTGTAACAAAAATTGCCATTAAGTTCTCTAAATATTATGTTTTATGTGTGTTAGAACTGTAACTGTACAAGTAAGTGTTTGTGTGTATTTTTTTATTATAAATTATGTTGCCACAAGGTGTTGGTCATGTTTTAATCCATAATCAAGGGGTTCCGATTTCGATACCCGGTGGAGGCTCGTAGTGGTTCGGATCCCACTTTAAACTGTAGGTCCATTCCCGATTAGCCTTACTGTGCATAAAGTGGACTTAAAACACCAAATCAATCAATGTTTTAATCCAACAAAATATTTGCCATTTTATACAGGGTTAGTCAAAAGTATCGGGACAGGCCACTAATAACGAGATGCGTGGACGGAGGAAAATGACATGTTGCAAGTGGCTATTGGTGCGGAAACTGCATTGAATGTGGGTGTGGCCATCATGGCAGCCATATTGGATTCTGCCATATTGGATATCACACAATATTTTCAAATGGAAATTGTTATGTATGACACATCAATTTAGGCTGGAATCGTTCCACAAACGACAATCCGAACTCATTTCGGACCTATCGCCATTCGTGGAAGAGATAGGGTGTGCTATGTTTGACTGCAAAAAATTAGAGTTGTCTGAAAGAAATGCTTACTGCATTCCTGTGGGTAACTGTACACTGCAAATTACAGAGAGCATGAACAAGAAAACATGACATTGACTTACTTCAAGGAAGTTGACTACAATCTACAAGGGATGTGTACAGGTAGAGTCCATATCCAGACAAACACTGTTATTGTTGTCCGTGGAAGGGAAAGTAAAACATATACGTACCTGATGCTCTTAATTCGTCAAATAGGATTGTCAGCTACAAAAGAGTATGTTACTCTGTTGTAAGCGAGAATTGTTTAGTCTGGCATTCTTTAATTCGGTAATTTGCGATATTATGTTGTTTCAACAAACTGTCGAAACAACCTGGGGAATGGCCTTGAGGCAGGAAAGGAAGAAACAAAGAGAAGTAAAAGTCACGGCCTCGAAGTAAGGTACCATCCCAACATTTGCCTGGGGGAACTGAGGAAAACCGATCTCCATCTATCATCCCTGGACTACTTTATGGGGGCTCATAAAGGACAAAGTGTATCGCACCAAACCACGTTCCCTGAATGATCTACGGAATCGCATTGTGGACGAAACAAGAGGACTTTCTCGGGATATGCTACAACGTGAACTTTGCAGTTTTTACAATCGGTTGGCACATTGTCAAGTCGACGGGAAGCAGTGTGAGCACTTGCTTTGAGGCATTCTGTAGGTCTATGTCATGTTTTCTTGTTCATGCTCTCTGTAATTTGCAGTGTACAGTTACCCACAGGAATACAGCAAACAATTCTTTCAAACAAATCTCATTTTTTGCAGTCAAACATAGCACACCCTATCTCTTCCACGAATGGCGATAGGTCCGAAATGAGTTCGGATTGTCATTTGTGGGACGATTCTAGCTTAACTTGGATGTGTCATACCTACCACTTTCCATTTGAAAAAATTGTGTGATATCCAATAAGGCGGAATCCAAGATGGCTGCCATGATGGCCACACCCCCATTCAATGCAGTTTCCACACCAATAGCCACTTGCAACATGTGAGTTTCCTCCGTCCACGCTGCTTGTTATTACTGGCCTGTCCCGATACTTTTGACTAACCCTGTATATATTACAGCATAGTCATATCATTAGTATAGCTTGAAAGATGTCATCTTTACGCCTATGCTAGGAATACAGTCAAGTTGCAAAATATTAAACTTTCAATTTTATCTAGCCAAAATACTTCCTGTTTACCTATTAACACTTTAACTGACATGTGTATCAGATTGATACACAACTTGCAGGCAGCGTGTATAGCTCTCATACACAGCTCCTTTGAAAACAAATGCGTGAATGAGTTTCCCAGGCTTCCTGGAAATGCCCTGCAGTGTTGGTTTCTGAGCTTTCTCGCAGAGTTAGGTTTTGAAAGCAACTAAAAGATGTGTCACTAGAGGCACATACTTTTGGTACAGAAAAGGCAAAATATCGGTAAAGAGATTTTCATTTTCGGGTTCAAAGGTGGTAAATAAAATAAAATTTCTGTGTTATAGCTGTGAAAAATTGGATCACATGCGGTATATAAAATGACATTTTGGTTTTAAAATTGTAAATATAATCCTGAATTTGGTTTGAAAACTGCACTTATTACACAAAATAAACATGTCCTTTTTAACAACACAATTATGTAGTTACCAGAGTATTAAGTTTATTCATGTATAATGGAGTCCATTTTTGCTTCCCAAATATTTACAGCAGAATTAATTGATTTTCTGTGAATTGCATAGCTCGCAGGTTAATTCAAACTTCAGAAAGTGGTGCATCATTAAATAAACTACATTTCATGTTTGAGTCTATTTCACATTTTGCAATTCATTTCGCATCATTTCGTGACAAAACAGGGTACAAAAATGCATCTATCACCTTTCAGAAACATGAAGAATGAATATTCGAGCATGTTATTTCACATTTTGTGTCTTCATCCAAAACTAAATATGCATGCATCTATGTATCGTACAGGTTGTGTGCATAATAATTGTACACACCATCAAAATAGCTCCGGCCTTCCACTAGAAAATGCAAAATTTTGGCCATGCAATTAAGGTGTTAATACGAGCATTGTTGGCTCTTTTGATTTTCATGTATGCCTCTGTGCTTCTTTATTATGTAAAATTATGTGCATTGAACCATTTTCTTTTATCTCTGTAGGTTCGAAGGCGTTTGCTTAATAAACAACTAGGTACTGAAAGGGCAGAAAAGGTTCGCAAACTTCGGGAGATGAAGAAGTTTGGCAAGAAGGTCCAAGTAGAGAGAGAGTTGGAGAAGAGTAAGGCAAAGAGGGAACTAATGGAAGAAGTGAAGAAATATAGGAAGGGGCTAAGGAAAGATTTAGATTTCCTTGAAAACAAGCCGCAAAAGAAAGCAAGCAATCCGAATCAAGGCTCAAAACAAGACAAGAGGTATGGAACTTAGTATTAATAATTTAAAATATGTATGGTGATAGGAGTCAACCAGTACATAATCTTAAGGTCGCAGGTTGAATCCGTAGATACCTAGCTGTGATAACTTGTTCTGGAAGGCAATGTAATGTAATTGAAGGGCCAGGGAAGGAAAAAATAGGTAAGTCAATTTTTTGTTTAACAGGTAGTGGTGTCATTTCTCGCCGTGTGGATGCTGTACTGGACATTACAACGTGCTTTGTTTTGTTTTATACATTCATTCATCAAACCAGGCCTCCCCTGTGGCACAGTGGTAGAGTCGTAGCCTTGTAATCAAGGGGTCCTGGGTTCGATACTGGGTAGAGGCACATAGTTGTTTGGATCCCACTTTAAACTGTAGGTCCAGTCCCGATTAGCCTTAGCATTAGCCAAATCAATCATTCATCAAACCATATGGTTTTTGTACCTTTTCATGTACATGTTCAGTAATGTTTTGCAATTAAGAGTTCCTTTTCATCAGTTCGATGAATGTTGACTTACCTGTTTTTTTCCCCTTGGCCCTTCAATTTGTGTCTTTGGAAGCATTGAGTTAATGATCCAGAGTTTCTTATGTGGATTGCTTGTGGGATTTAATGTGGATCATGACTAATTATATCCCTGCGTAGGCTTGCAACTTAAGGCGATCTCCTACTCCGGCAAAGGTTTGAGCAATTTTCCATGTAAGCTTATGGGAGTAACTTTGGTCACGATTATCTCGAGAGCCAGACGACAGAACATTTTCAAATTTTAACTCAACACTGAGAAAGGATGTTTCTAGAGAACCACTGATCGATATTTTCATTTTCTGCATCTACGTCCCCATACTTAATTAAGTCATTTTACTTGTGAAATATCGTACTTTTTTGGTCAAGAGACACTGCAGGTGCTCGCAGTCGTCGTGGTCGCCTAATAACCTTGTAGAAAGAGGGGTTTGGAAGACGTTGGCTGGTTTCGCCCCAACACACAGCAGGCTTAGAAGAGGAACAGAGCGCAACATGTCTTTTGACTTTTAACTGGGTATCTTTTAAATTATGGACTGAAAATGGTAGCATGAAATTTTGTTCAGAACCAAGAAGAATATAAAGTTGGAATGTGGTGCGAGAGTATGAGCCTGAAAGCCAATTATGTTTTTAAAGCAGTGGTGTTTCAGTAACGGGGCTGGTTATGGCATTATTATTATTAACCCTATTGCCGATTCTTCCATTATGAATGTAGATAACAAACCATACTTTATATGTATAAATAAATGTGGAGTTTGTTTTTAAATTTGTTTTATGCACAGAAAGGACTGGACCTACAATTTAATTGATTGATTGATTGAATTGTGTTATTTTACTTCGCTTTTTGTGCCAATTTTGGCTAACTGAAGATGAGGATGAGTGATGATACGATGAAATTGATGAATGGACACTCACAAACATCCATGCCCAGGCCAGGATTCGAACCCGGGACCCCTGGTGTTGTAGGTCTGTGTGATAACAGCTCTGCCACATGGGCCGGCAGACCTACAGTTTAAAGTGGAGTCCGATCCACAATGCCTGAACTGGGTATCGACCTCGGGACTCCTTTATTACAAGGCGACGACATAATCGGGAAGGTCTGCGTATAAATAATACATGATTATACACATGTATACTAGAGATGGCAAACAATATAAAGTTCGGTACCTGGATCTGATCCTAAAATAAAGTGTCCGTTGATTGACTGACTAATTTGGTTATTATTAGTCACTTTCTGCTACTTGGATAATTGCAACAATAATGAAGAATGGGGATTAGATGAAATTCTTGAACGGCAAGTCACAAGAAACTTCTATTCCCTGGCCGAGATTCGAGCATAGAACACCCGGCATTTTAGCATTCTATGCTAACCACTTCGCACGCAGGTCGGTCCGAGTGTCCGGATTTCGGGTTGTGGGTGTGTGAATTTTACATAATTGCTACATTAAGACAAATTAACTATTAAATCAATCTATTTGAAAGCTCTTATCACTAATGCAATGTGTGGGATGAGGCTGGGAGGAACATATTTGATTAGTAATTAATTTACTATAATTTGTTCCAAGATGAAGAAAAGAACAAGAAGTAAATTTTTTTGTGGACAAATTATTCTTCACTTTGATACACTGAGTATTACCAGTAGTTAGACCAGAAATATTACATTAAATACCCTTAAGAAACTGGCTCTTGTTTTGAACTATTTTCTATTTTCGTGTATAATTCTACAAGAAGTGACTATTGGTATTTGCCACTTTCTTGTTGCAATTTTTGTGGGCATGTTTGGTAGATAGTTTTCTACCAGCTGTTTGCTGCAGCATGTACCACTTTGCAGATTCTGCAGACATGATTTTTTTTTTTTTTTTTTTTTTCATTGCTTGTGTATGTTACATGCTGCTTATGTTCTTGCAGAGAAAATGCGAAGAGAAAGTTTAAGGACACGAAGTATGGTTTCGGAGGACGGAAAAAAGGTTGGAAGAAAAATACGAAGGAGGATTCCATGGATGCTGGCCCACGAGGTCGCTACTTCACAAAGAAGAATAAAACCAAGGCTGGAAAATCTGAACGACCAGGGAAGGGTAGGAGACAGCAAATGAGGAACAGGGCAAAGAGGAAGTAACGTTGTGAAATTTAATTTACTTGTAAACTCTTGTAATAATAAACCCATTCTGTTGTGAATTTGATCGTACTTCATTTTAGGGGAAAAAAACAAATTGAAAATGGAAATTTTAAAGGTCTACGTGAAACATTGTATGTTTTTTTTCCACCTATCCCACGCTAGCAATTGTGCACACTTTCTGTGCCAATCATAAGTGAGGAAAATAATTTCCACTGGACAGTGAGGAGTGAATTGGAAGCAGAGAAGTGGCACTTACTCACGTGATATTGCCACTTCCTACTTTATTCTTCACGTTTTTATGCCATTCAAGATGTTAATTTTTCACAATTATCGTGGTAGTGGTCAGTGTGCTGTACAGACATTTGTACATCCTCGTGTTTCTTATTTACAGCCTTTGCTTCTCCCAACATAGCACCGTGGTTTCTACTAGAAAGGTCAACATTCGACAATCGCAGGAACAGTAACAGCTTGTTCTAAATGCTTTTAGTGTTAGTTTTTTGTTGCTTTGTTTCATTTTTATTTTCGCAAATGGACTTTGAACGAAGTTGGGAATTTAGAACCTTGAGATTTTTCTTTCTTTGAGCTAAATCTAGTCTCCGGTGTTTCTTTCAGAAAATTTGCTCCGAGGGGGCAATCCAGAGAACCGGGAGGGCATTGCAAATCTCATCTGCGAAATACAACATATGTGCGTTTAACATTGAGAATTACCAGTGGTCGTTCGTGGTTCGTCAATGAACTTGACGAATGCAATGCGTTGGCTAGATTCTAACTATCACATAAAGATTTTTTTTCCAACTCAACACTTTTCAGTCAGTCCACCTTCGGCTCGATAATCTATTTTCTTATCTTTTACAAATATACTGTTGTGTATCAATTACAAAGAAAATACCGCGTCGACTCTGATAACAACGAGTCTGTGCTTTTGGTGTGGAAAGCACTACTGCACATTCGAGATGGGAGAGAGGAGATAAGGCTAGTGCAGTTGCCAGTTTTATTCTGCTTCTTATGTAAGATTTAGGGGTGTCCAGGATCCCGAAAAGTCGGGACCGGGATTGGGAAAAAAATTTCCCATTCTGATCCCGACTTTGGGAAATGGCTTCCCGACTTTTCGGGATCCTGTGCAGTCTGGAAATACCAAATGATAATTTTAAAAAGTTGTTAATTCTCGACGTTTTATGCATTGTAAATGTCTGAAACTTATCGGAAATAGTTAGTTTTTGTACCATAAATGCAAAAACAATCACCTAAGGTGAAAATTACGTGTAGAATTCGAGATTTCCAGAGCTTGGGGAAATTTCAAACATTTCCCATCCCAAGTCGGGAAATTGCAAATTTTTCCTGTCCCAAGTCGGGAAATTGCAAATTTTTCCTGTCCCAAGTCGGGAAATGGCAAATGTTTCCCATCCAATAATGTCGAGATTTAAAAAAAATTCCCATCCTGACCCAAAATATTCTGTTCCGCACACCCCTAGTAAGACTGGACAAGTGTGGGCATTGTTATTTACAGAGGGACATATAAAGGCAAAAATATTTGCCACACAAAGTAATGCAGTTCGATGCAAGGGAGACAAAGGTAGCAGAAAAGTTTTATACTTTTTGGTTTTATCATACAATTTTGTCTGTGGGGGGGAGGGGGGTGGTCCACACCCTCGGAGAGATGCCTGAAACACTGCTAGTCTCTGATTTGGTTTGCTTCCTTCTCAGACAAGCTGTTAATGTCACCTGTTGAGAGGATTGATATTTCAGTATACTGGTAAAATATTCAAGTTCTGTAAAAAGCTTATGTTTTCTTCGGAGTTGCCTGTGTTACCACATTCAATCTCAAATTTGTGAAAATTGAAATGAAAACAAAATATGTTAAGGTGATGTGTTTTTCTTGATTCAACTTTTCATTGCTGTTCAAGTGAACATTGGTTTTCAGGAAGCAGCAGAAAATTCTTGAGATAAAAATAAATAAAAGTTCAAAATGTTTAAATTAAGATGAAAAATACCGGGAGATGATGTACCAACGTCATTTGTAGTGAAAAGAGTTCGTAATTTTACGTGGAGAATGTTTATTTTGATTGAAATATTGAATGTAGACCAAACACACCATGATAGGTGAAATATTGAATGTAAACAAAACACACCATGATAGGTACACTACACTGTTTTAATTTATTTTTACAAATTAGTTTAAAGTTTAAAACCTATATCAGGGCATGAAATTTCAAGTTTGAAGTCAGTCGCCAGACTAAAATCTTTGGTCGCCACTAATTTATATTGATAAATAATGAAAATATGAGCAATTATTAAAAAAGTTAGGAATTAATGTTTGTGTAGAGCTGTCGTTCTGCACTGAAGTACCACTTATCAATCGCAGCTGCTGGGTCAAACTCTGACAGGGAGGATGGGGGGGCAGGGTTTTCGTTTACGGAAACTCAGAGCAAATCATCCAGTGTCTCAGTCTTCAGAGAGTTCCTGTAAGTAGTCTTGAGTCTGTTGTGACAGCTGAAACCTCCCTCACATGAGGCTGTGCTCATTGGTAGAACAGCACAAAATGTCAAAATCTGGAGCAAATTGGGGAATCTTGCTGAACACTCCTCACTGTGAATCTTCTCCAGTGTCTGATTCAAAGTCTGAAGAAAACAATAGTTTGTATTCTGTCCACTCTGCTGACAGAACATCCATTTTCTCATTATAAAGGCTCGGGTTCAAGTATATGTAGAGCTTCTTTATTTCTTCTATCCCAAACTGAAGAATATTTTCTTTGGGAGGCCAACCCAAGGTGTCGAAAAACATGCAGAGATGCAATCGCATCTGTTGACATAGGCGGCAATGTTTCTGTGATGTACACCTTCACATTGTTAATTAAGTTTCCTCTAACAGTCTGAAACTCTTGCACATCCCTGATCTTCCCTGAAATGGATACATGGTCCAAGAAATCTTGTTCGGTTGGTCCAACATTAGATTCCAGGTCAGCCAAAACTGAAATACAGTGTTCAATTCTTGTTTTCAGAGATGAAATCAAAAGATTCTTATTTTGTAGTGCCACGCATAAAGGGTTCAATTGCCCTGCTTCAAACTTTTCAGCAAATCCTTAGCTTTAGCGCCGCCATCATTGTCTCTTCTATGGGCCACCTGTTCAAGATGGGTCACAACAGCTTTCCATGATTGCAAGAGAGCTCTTATTGCACGTTCTTCGCTGGCTAACCACCTAATAGTGTGGATATCACTCAGTTTTAGAATTTCTTCTATAACTTCTGCCGTTTCTCTCAAGAGGTGAAGTCTTGAAGCGTGTTTGACACACATTTGAAACAACGAAATTTTAGTCGCCAATCCAAAACTTTTGGTCGCCAATGGCGACCTGGCGACCGGAAATTTCGTGCCCTGACCTATATTATGGGCCCATTGATAGGGAGGCAAATAGCCACCATAATTTATGGAAATAATCATTATATAATCAAGGTAGTCATTAAACATGAACAAGTAATTAGAATATTCTTTCATCACTTTCACAGTTATGGATTTGCATTGACATTACAATTTATGACCAAGTATGTATGTACAGGGTGGGCCAAAAGTCAGGTGACAGCAATGTCATAGGAAAGGCTGGTGTGTTGGAGGTCCACTTTGGCTACATATGATGTTTGGGGGGAGGGGCAAACCCAAGGACACATGTGACCACCCCGGACGCCATCTTGAACGCAATTTAGGTTTCTTAAATGGAACCATAGGCATGTGGCATATCATTTCCAATTGTTTTTTCGTCAGGAGTTCAATGCCGCAAACCGTTTTGTCCTATCGTGAACCTTTTCCAAATTATGGCCTGTTTTATCTTTGCAGGTATAATCGACTGAATAATGGTGTTGAAGACCGAGGAACGTGTGGAGATCATCCTCATGTGTGGAAATCGGAACTCGCGTGTGGTGGCTGCATAGTTTAATGCATTACACCTGAATGGTGTGGACAAACTCATCTGCAGATTCCGAAAGACGAGATGTGTGGCCGATAAAGCACGCAGTGGTCGCCCAAAAACGTCAACAGATGAGGCAACCACTGTCGCTGTCCTCGCATCCTTCTCCAAATCCCCCAACGTAGCACCAGACGTATCGCCCTTGAATCTGGAGTTAGCCGAACGTCCATACAGAGGATACTTGCCATTAACAAGTGGCACCCATACAGAATTCAGATGCACCAGCATCTGACCGAGGGCGATCCTGACCGTCGGGTACAGTTTGCCGAATGTGCGACGGAGGAACTGGAGACCAACCCGGATCTCCCCTTACAGGTGTTGTTCTCCGATGAGGCACTTTTTTACGTAAACAGAGAAGTGAACAAACAAAACCACCATTACTGGAGTGAAAACAACCCACACTGGATTGATGCATGATGCATCGAGGATTGTTGGTTCCGAGAAGGTTATGGTATGATGTGGTATTTTTGGCACGAGGATCATTGGCCCATTTTTCATCTTCGGCACGCTGAACGCCGACCACTACAAACGACTGTTGGATGAGGAGATTTTTTCGTCAGTTTTGTCGGAGGACGGTTCATACCCAACGTTCTTCCAGCAGGATGGAGTCCCTCCCCACTACGGACATTGTGTACGGGACTACCTGGACCAGCAGTTCCCTGGGAAGTGGATCGGGCGTCGGGATCGGTAGAATGGCCACCACGATCACCGGATCTCACGCCTCTCGACTTTTACCTGTGGGGCCACCTCAAGACCATGGTTTATGCCGTGAAAATCCAGAATTTACAGCATCTGGTGCAGCGGATTGTGAATGCCTGTGCTGCTGTGCGTCCGGAGACATTGCTGGCTGTGCATGAGAACTGGAAGAGGCGTGTGGCACAAACCATTGTGCACGAGGGTGGTCATTTCGGGCATGTGTTGTGAGGAGACACAAAGGGGGAAAGACAGGCCATAATTAGGAAAAGGTTCATGATAGGACAAAACGGTTTGCGGCATTGAACTCCTGACGAAAAAACAATTGGAAATCGTATGTCACATGCCTATGGTTCCATTTAAGAAACCTAAGTTGCGTTCAAGATGGCGGATTCCAAGATGGCGCCCAGGGTGGTCACATGTGTCCTTGGGTTTGCCCCACCCCTCAAACACCACACGTGGCCAAAGTGGACCTCCAACACACCAGCCTTTCCTATGACAATGCTGTCACCTGACTTTTGGCCCACCCTGTATATTTATATTACAAATAAATATATACATGTATAAGTTTTTCACAGTAAATTATGTTCTAGTGTCTTGAGATGTTCTTGTATTGTGAAAATGTTCTTTCCACCTCACAGGAAATTAGTGGGTAATACTTGAAGTTACTAATTTCACTGTGACAGACAAGGTTTGACAATTAAGTTTGTTAAGTTGGCAGTACTGTAAAAGCAGCTCATTAAGATTTCGTAACCTTGATGTATCAATGTCTCACACTTGTGTTCGTCTTACATTCCAACGTGTGACAGTGTCTTTCTGGGTGGTGTTCATTTTCGTTGTTGCATTATTTTTGTGTTCTGCAGCTTGAATTACTTCAATGAACAAACGTTACTAAATTTCTTGTTAAACTTTGCAAGAGTGGAAGTGAAATAAGGGACATGTTAGTCCAAGTTTATGGGGATAATGCCATGAAGAAACAGCAGTTTACAAATGCATGAAATGCTTTTCTAAGGAAAGAGAAAACATCACTGAAGAGCAGTGCCAGAACTGGCGAAAACATTGCAAGAAAATTTTCAAATTGTTCATCAAAATCTTCAGTTGACTGAGAGATGCAAAGCAACCCAAGTAATATAATTGACATAGGAACAGTTAGGAAAATATTAACTGATATCTTTGCACAAGAAAGATGTGTGCAAGAAAGGTCCTGAAGGAGCTCATGAACAAAACCAATGGAGAGTTGAAGTTTACAAAGACCTTTTTTTAGAGACAAGACAGTGTTTTGGGACATGTTATCACTGGTGATGAAATCATGGTCCCCAATGATGTCTTTTCTTTATCCGAAGATGTTTTGATGATATTCAGGACATCAAGGGTTACATGATGACAGCTTGGATGGTCATTCCAGAAAGAGAGTTCCAAATTGTTTTTAAGAGTGAACTAGGCACAGTCGTCCATGCATAGCTTCCCAAGTGGAGTGCTTCGAAGATGGCCACAGTAATATTCAGCAATGAGGTATGTCACACTTTTTCTAGGATGAGTTTGGGAATTTAATTGTCACACCTCATAGTAACCTTGTAGTATTGAACTGTCCCCTCCAAAACACTTGTGACCTCCAGTGTGACATTACTGGTTACTTTTTCTCACTCCCTTTTTACCCATGAATTCGTATTTTTGAAAACTATTTCCTTAAATATTCCTGGAATAATGGAAAAATTTTACAAAGACATATTTAATATACTTTTAAATTTAAAGCTTAACGAACATATTCAGGGCTGAAGTCCACTAAATCATAATTTTTCTGGTCTGTAGGGAAAGCAGTAGGGGGATGGAATGCTTGAGTTGGGGTGGGGGTTACTGCAAACTGACCCACAGAGACAGCTTAAAATTTACTTTTCTGTGAATACAGAGACCAGGACAAACAATGTATCTGCTTTCAGAGCAGCAGCCTCAAATCTTGCTTAGTTTCCAAACAAAGACCTTGTCAACAGACATTTTGCAAATGATTTTATGATCTAAGGTCACCATACAAGGATTTTGTTTTGAGGTCTGCCTCAATGTTCCTTCACAGTTTCATCAAATCGTTGTTTGGCAAAAGTGCCAGAAAAGAAACATTAAATAACAAATATGCAAATGCAAAGTTGGATAGACAACTAAACGTAGCTCACCATTCTGAATTATTTCACTTTAGTACAGGTAAAGGTAAAGTTCCTCATGCATATAGCACCATGTCTTGGAGGCACATTTACAGGATGTGGGGATCGCCCATTTGGAGGTGCTGTGATTGCTCTGGCCACCTTTACCCTCCCACGGTTTCATTTTAGTATTCATAATAAAATAATTAAAAATAACCTTTGGCTTGACAGCCCTTGAAGGTACGTTGTATCTAAAGATATCTGTTTGGCGGTTATGCGGAGATAGGTAATTTACTCTGATAAGCTTACTTTTTTCTCGCGATCGATTTCACCACCTGTCTGGTGGATTGGTCAGGCGTATACTGTCTTGCTGCGGCCGGCATGGTTCCTTCTTCTCCCGCTTGTGCTTGTGACAGCTCTAGTTGACGCAGTCCTTTTACTTTCTGCTGTTCTCGTGTTGGTGTAGTGCTTCCTTCTTTTACTGTGCATTGGGGTTTTGGCACTGTACGCCTTCAAGGGCCTAGGCCTATCGTCCGACTGCCAGTCTCCCACAATCCTACCTAAAGGTGTTGAGATCTTCAACCAGTAATGGAGTGACGTGGGGTCAGCATGTCAATCCCCAGCCATTATAGAGATTTCCCAGACTAGGTTATGCTACTCACTCGTAGCTCCCCAATTCCTTCACGGTGGTGGGTTGCCACTGGTCGTATACACAGGCTGAGAATACAGAAACTGAACCCAGGCAGACTCAAACCCATCCTGTCCCACAATCTGAGTCCAAAGCACAGCGCCTTGGACCGCAGGGCCACGGAGGAGAACCTTTATTCATACCTTCATTAAATTGGGTCTTGCATAATCATTTTGTGTTCGGGAAATCACACTTAATTTTGATTGTGTTTGTCCCGAAAACTGTAAGATATCTTTTCACCAAGTTTTCTGCTTTACGAACCTTTGTTCATTGATATATGAGGTCATATCTAAAAAAGGGGCCGATAATTTTTTTACACGGGGTTGGCAACACTGATGGAAGTTGAGCATGCCCTAGTATTCTGTGCTTGCAACAGAGATAGAATCGTCAGAGTAAGCTTGCGTATGTGAAATGGCTGCCATAATACAAAATCCCGCCAAATGGTGAAGTGAGATCTGTCATACGATATCTGAATGCCAAGGGACAGAATGCAGCTGACATCCATCTGGAATTGTGTGCCATTTATGAACCGACAGTGATGAGTAAAGGGAAGGTCAGGCAATGGTGCAGAGAGTTTCGGGGAGGGCGTTCAAATGTCCATGACGATGAGCGTAGCGGAAGGCCTAGTGTTCAGACGGACGATCTGGTGGAACGCGTTAACAAGAAAGTGCATTCCAGTCGCCGGTTCACAATATCTGAACTCGCCAAAGAGTTTCCAGAAGTGTCTGCAAAAACAGTGCATCGAATTATGACTGACAACCTGGGGTATTGCAAAACACTGAATAATCTGTGACGTGCCATCCAAAATCGGCGGAGAGGAATGCTATGCTCTGGAATTTTTCTGATCCATGACAACGCCCGCCCACACACGGCTGCTCGTACTGTTGAGACAATTCAAAGATTTTCGATGCGAACTATTCAATCATCCCCCTTACAGCCTCAACCTTGCCCCCTGCGATTTCTTCACCTGAAAAAGTGGCTTGCATTGAAGCGTTTCAACGACAGTGACATGCTTAAGACATCAGTTCTGGACTGGCTGCACTCTCAGGCGGCAGATTTTTACGCAGAGGGTATACGGAAGCTTGTGCCACTCTATCAGAAATGTCTGGATGTTAATGGTGACTACGTCGAAAAATAGCCATAGTATGTACTTTTTTATCAATCACAATAAATTTCTTTTATCATTTTCTTGTTTTTTAAAAAATATTGGTCCTTTTTTTTTTTTTACATATTTTCTGATATTTTTGAGTGTCAGTTTATTCCATTCATAATTGTCTAGAAATTGGCAGTTCCTGATTGTTTTTCCAGAATGCCAATTATGAGAAAGAAATTATCACAGGATCATGATTCAAAGCTTTGTAATGGCTGAAATTTGAAACAGGTGTCATAAGCAGTACTTCATGGATCAGAGAATAGCAGTTTTATAGATGAAGTAAAAAAGTGATGTTGGCAACTAACACACTAAAATTTTGTCCAGACAACATCTGCCCAATTGCTATAATTGATATAATAAAGCAAACTGAAATAATTGATTTTAGATTCAATATATTAAATTTTGTTGTACAAACAATAGCAATAATAGAAACTGATTCCAATAGAATCTTGACAAGTTCATTACTAGATTTACAGTAAACCATTAAGCATCAAAACCAGATAAATTTTCTCACATTTACAAGAGTTCCCATTACCGTTTGGTCTTTGATTGATTGATTATTGCCTGCACCCTAACCAGTTCAGTCTGTTTGTGCGAGAAATGGAGTCTTCTGTCGGTCCTGTTTGTGTCTATCAGAGGATCAAGGTACCAGCCAATGCAGTGGCTTTCCGTCAATGGCAGCTCGTACTTGTCTTTCGGCCCACTCTCCTTCAGCCGGGTGTACTGTTCCATGAGGTCTGCAGTTATTTCACTGTCGTCAACAACGTAGTGGCTAGAATAAAATTTTCCGGAAACAGCTCCAGCTGTAAAAGAGAAGATTTCGTTTTTAACATTCCATTGCTAATTTATTGAGACCACATGCTACTTAACTGTCTCCTTTATTTTTTTTTAACCCTCGTTTGTTTTATTACTAGAATTTTAAGTCTTGAAGCTCTCGTGGCAACAAATGATGAAAGTAACTATCAGTTATTGAACTTCTACCCTGAAGATGAGAGTGATGTTAGCTCTCGAAAGCTTAGAATCCTTCCATAACTCACGTGGTCAATAGCCGGACAGAATCTTTTCATCATTACTAGGGTTGTTCAGAAAGTAGTTTCCCTACTTTTAAAAATAGTATCTATGACAGTGGTTGGTACTGGTTCAAGATTTGAATCCAGGGTAAAGTATTTCACCATTGGTATTAATCTAATCCTTTCCACTTGTAAGCAGGGACCGCAGTTGAAACCTAGTTTCAGTTTCAGTTCGGCTCGGAATGAAACATTACGGTTCACTTTGAGTTCTCGAACTGAAACTGGAATGAAACCGGAGTATATATGTCCGAACCAGAACTGGAATGATCTGATGTTTTACGTCCAGTTCGGCACGGAATGAAACCATTCGGTTCATTTTCAGTTCTCGAACTGAAACTGGAATGAAACCGGAGTATATATGTCCGAACCAGAACTGGAATGATCTGATGTTTTACGTCCAGTTCGGCACGGAATGAAACCATTCGGTTCATTTTCAGTTCTCGAACTGAAACTGGAATGAAACCGGAGCATATCTATCCGAACCGTAACTAGAATGATCTGAGGTTGGAGTATATCTACCCGAACTGTAATTGGATGGTCTGAACTTTCACTTCCAGTTTGGCCCGGAATGAAAGTTTTCAGTTCAGTTTCAGTTCTCGAACTTAAACCGTTTCCAGACCCAAATGTTAAGGATCTGGGCACGTTTTGCTATGTTTGAGATCGAGAAAAATACTGAGTACCTTTTACATTATTTTCATTTAAGAACTGTATCTCACATTGTACTGACAATTGTACTTTTTTGTAATTATCTGTGAAATGAAAACGAAAAGTTTATATGAATCCGCAGCGTCACTTTTACCTCAGTTGATTCAGTTCAAAATGGCATCAAACAATGGGATGAAAATTAACTGTGAAAGAAGTTACGTATCTTCATTACAGTAACCAAATTGTAGTTAATCAAACATACATTTCTGAAAGTAGCATATGTCATCACAGTACAGCAACCAAATTGTAGTTAATAAAACAGATACAATTCTATGTGAGCTGTGGCTAGCTTCATAAGTGTGTCAATTTTCGCGCAAAACTACATCAATAAGATTAATACACATTAGATTTTCCTATGGCAGCAAATTTTCCAATTCATGGAAAATGGCATTTACTCTTTTGTATGTAATTACATAATTTTGTTTGGTTTTCTGAATTCCTGAAAATAGAAAATTAAAATAAAATAGTGTATGAACTGTTAATTTATGAAAAATGCAATAAGCATCTATCCTCGATGGATATTTTCACACCTACAAATAACCATGGATTAAAGAAAAAGCACTTAAAAATATGCTTCACAAACTTTGGTTGATTGTAAATGATACATGTCATAATTTTGTAGTACGAGTTTCTCCTCCTCGTATGTAACATTTGCACTTTAACAGCTATTATTTCAATTTTGAATAAAAAAAGAAATTAGGTCATACATAAATCTTACAATGTTAATCTTTTAAATGTCTTTCCAAACGAGAGTTATGAAAAACGACAGCAAACATGTGAGCATGAAAGACAATGACTATTTACCTTCCTCCTCGACGAACTCATAAACACTACTGGAGCTAATAGAGGAACTGAAAGAATTTTCATCTTGGTTTAAGGCTGGCAAGTGCTGATCAGAACACTTTTGGAATAAAGCATTCGTCCGCAAGACCATGAGATCATCAAGTGTTGGAGAGGAAAGGTTGTACCTCAAATCTGACATTACAAACTTCACACTTGAGAACAACCGCTCCACGCTTACCTGGGTGGCTCGTGCAGCCAAAACCAACGGTGTTGTGAAAAATGTGCCCGGGAAAAGTGCACTCTCGCAATAAAAGTGGGAAAAATGTGCCCTCCCAAGAGTAACCACAATGAAAAGTGGAAAAATGCACCTTGCACTTGCCTTCCCCAGTTACCCATTGAAAGAAAATGTATTGTGGTTTAAGACGACAGTGTGTCGATCAAACTTCTTTCGTGACCGCAGAACCAATGACCACCACTCTTGGACAATGCCAATATGAGAATTGTTTCTTGAATTGCTCTGCAGCTGTGGTGAAAAACACGATTCCAATGTGGATTTGATTAATATCTTGTATGAACAGGGTTATTTATAGTACCGGGAATTAAACAGTTTGATGGCATGGCAGTCGGGTAGGAGGCCACGTGATTGGTTGGGAACGGGATTGCAATGCGATGTAAGGCACTGTTGGAAAATACATACTTCCCTTCCTACAGGTGGTGACGCAATAGACCGGACGGACGTAGTGACTAGTGAGTCACCTACTGAGAATCAACAATGTTATTTTTTTATGTTGTAACAATATTACATTTATTTTGTTATAATTGAAATCTGGGCTATAAAATATGAAAAATGACACCAAACACGACCAAGATATACAAATTACATATTGCCACTCAGAAGTAATAACTACGTATCCATATTATTATGAGCGTATTGGAAGCAATGAGTTTGTGTTTGGTGTCATTTTTCACACTTATTTCATACAATTTTTAGGTATATAAAATATTGAGAATTCAGGGGGTACACAGAAATATTCAATTATGTCGAGGGGGACTCTCAGGCAAAAAAATTGAGAAAACTGCCTTAATGGCATTTCAGATCTTATCTATTTCCAAATATTCGGATCTGGCAGCCCCCAAAATACCAAATTGTTCACTATGAAGTTTTATTCTGAAACAAAACTTAAACTGAAAGTACACGGAGGGTTGTGGTGCACCAGAATGTAGTGAAACATTTCAGTTCAGGTTTGGGTGCGAACCAAAAGTGTTCACGATGAAGTTTCATTCCGGAACTGAACTGAAACTGAAAGTACACGGAGGGTCATGGTGCACCAGAATGTAGCGAAACATTTCAGTTAAGGTTCGGGTGCGAACCAAAAGTGTTCACAATGGGGTTTCATTCCAGAACTGAACTAAAATTGAAAGTACACGGAGGGTTATGGTACACCAGAATGTAGCGAAATATTTCAGTTCAGGTTCGAGTACGAACTATAAGTCGAACTGGAGCATGTTTCAGTTCGAGTTCAAATTCGGTTCGCAGTCCCTGCTTGTAAGTCAGGCTTTGCCTGGTATTTGTAATCTGTGCGGAAAGTGTTAAAAGAGGTAGGTATTGTAATGATAGAATCACTACATGATATTTTTTTATATTAATTTTTGTGTTTGTTTGTTATTATTTTTTTGTTTAGTGACAATAATACTTTTTTATGCAGTCTCCAATGTAACCTGCTGTAGGTCTGGCCTACGTGACAGTGAAAGCCAGCTTGTAGAAGGCGGCGAGTTTTAAAATCTTGTCCTTTCGAACTAGAAAGGAGGTTGAAAAAAGTTCCGTTTACTGGTTTTTGTAATCGCCTATATAAGAGAACCGATTGAGTACGGGGGTTGGCATTCTTAAGTTTTTTTTGGTAAGCAGGGAGACCTTTGGAAGGTTCTCTCGGTGCCGGTAAAGTGGCTGGGCTAGTCAAATGGCTAACGGGCACGGATAAACCATTTTCTTTCATCGAAATACATATATATGTCCACACATTTTTTTGATTCATTTGGTGACAAGCCAAGGCTTAGTTTTCGGTGGACATTTGTTATTATTCTTAGAGAAACGTCGTATCGGAGGGAATTAAGGGACACGTTTAATTTCAAGTATATGTCTATCCGTTGGTGAAAAGTGAAGTGCCTTGTTAAGCGAAATTATTAGTTTAAATTTGTACAGTAGATTTGACACTGTAAGGGTCCGAATTTTATTTAATCTGGGATTAAAGGGACAGTGACAGGGTGGAAAAAGAATCATCACAGTTTTGTTGTATATAATTTCAAGAATAGCGCCTAATTAGTTGTTGTAATTTCAATCAAGTTTAGTCTCTTTTTGCGTGGCAATTTTCATTATAAACTAGAAGGGGAGGGAATTAGAGAAACATGTCATGTATGCTAGTGACAAGCTAGATTCATTTTTGAACTAGTACTGCTGGTCTAGGCCAGCGTTCGAACCTCTCTCATATATATATATTACAGTGTTACAATTAAAGAGGATCATGTCATTTCTTATGTGGGGGTTATTTCTTATGTAATTTTTTTGTATATATTAAATCAACGAAATAAATAGTCTTTTTATATATTTTTAAATTGAACGTCTGAGCTATCATTCAAAATAAAAGAATGAGTTTTTCCCTAATATCCATGGTAAAGAATATGGTAGTTATTCAATGTCTTTTAATTTGATTGAACCTTATTGTTAGTTTTTTTTTTAAGTGTTATGCTAATTATTTGCCTGGGGAAGTAACTAATACAAGTAACAGGTCGAGCCAAGGCAGGTTATTCCCCCTGAAGAGTAAATAAAGCATAACAGTATACAATGTAAAATTAGATTCCACAGCACAACGGGCCTGTGAGGTCCAGGGAACTTTTCATTGAGCAATACATGGTGAGCGCATCAAGTCCTATCACCAGTTTTCTAGACCGGTGTCTGTTACTCCAGAGCTCCCACTTTGCCAAACAGTTAGTACTCTCACCTTTGGTGCAAGCAATTCTTGGTTCAATCCTTGTGGGCGCTCCAAAAGTATCTGTGTTGATCCAGCATTATGTGGACAATTGAAAGCAGTTGTAGACTCCAGTTTCGAAAGCCAGAAAACAGTGGTGTGATGATGAAAAGTCGCTTGGCAGACCTGCCTCAGATGGCTGCTGCATCATGGAAGTTTAGTCTGCTACTTTGAAATACATCCTGAATTGTCCTCATGATTCTCGTTCAACACCAAGATTTTTAAGGTCCTGGGGATTGAACCCTGAACTGCATGAACCAAAGGGAAAAGCGCTAACCATTCAGGTATGCAAGAGTTCTTAAAAACACGAATAAATAACAGGCAACCCATAATAATATATCAATTACCATATTTGCCAGCGTATAAGATGCACTTTTTTTGCTTTAAAAATAGATCTGAATACTCAGTTTTTGATTACCTTCATTTCTGGAAATTTTCTCTTCTGAGTTAGACAATTTCTTTCTTGGCAGTGTGTGACGACCAGTGATAAAGCTTTTCCTCAGAAATGTGCATGAAAAATTGGGTGTGTTATATGCTGGCAAATACAGTACTATATTTGGTACCAGTTTCATAGATCGGAGACACATTAAAATCGGATATTTTGTGTTTCGCATGGTTCGTACTTACCAATTGTGTATTGCGGAACATAGTTCAAGGTGCCATTATGCTTTTTACACGAAAACAAACTCAATTTTTTCCATTCTGAGTGCTTTTTTTTTTTTTATTCCTTTCTTCGCTTCCGGAACACACAATATGGCGGGCACATCTTGACTCACGTTGTGGGTATGCAGTATTTCAACCTTCTTCACCGAACAATACCTACTATCGTGTTCGTCACAGGTGGAAATTATACATTATGCATGGGTAGCTGATGTATAGCCCGGGTAGCTGATGGATAGCCCCACGAACCATACACGGATAGCCCCACGAACCATTCATGGATAGCCCCACAAACAATTTCTGATAAGGTTAGGTTTGGTTACGTTAGGTAAGCATAGTAAAAACAAATAAAAGGGTTTGAAACACTGACAGGGGCTTACGTCATCAAATGTACGCAGCATCTGGTTGTCGTAGGTCAAGCAAATGAAAGCAATGGCAATTGTGGGTCGGTGAGATATTTCTCTTGAAAAATACGTGATTTCCCAGTCAAATATATTCCACGATGAAAGAAAATATCTCAATGAACGTTGTAAACCTTGGAGAAACTCATTTCCGTAAGTAGTTTCTTGTGTAAAATTGAAGAAATATGTGTCTGATGTATGAAACTTTTACCCTATATTTTACTTCTTTTCCATGACTTTATTCCTCTTTGGATACTTGTGAATGTGTAACTAAACTTTTCACATGCATCTTATTGAATTGATTCTCAAAGCCATCCGTTTTAAAGGGAGTGTGGTTAGTGTAATGTAGGATGATGACCGATTTTATTAAAATTTTGAATGCAGGTTGTGTACTGCTTTTCTTTATTCATGCTCATCCTTATCAATGCAGTTAACTTAGAGAGGTAGAAAAGTAATGTAAACTAACCAAAATATGAAGTATAGAAATCTTTACAAGGTATATAACTCTACAAATGCATACTTTTTAGCTGCCTGATATCTGTTATCTGAATCTTGGCCATAGTGGCAAACTCAATCTGTGACTGATTGTGGCCACTACATTTCCTTTTCACATGGCAACAAATTCAATCCCCACAATAATGCACAAAAATCTACACTTCCATTGCACATTGTTGGTTTTGTCACAAGTCTATATATTTCTATTTTAGTAATTATCCAAGTGCAAACATTTGTTCTTTAAAGCAATACTTTAAAACCATGTTAGGTAATAAAAAACTATAAATGCCTGTCTAAAAAAAAAATAGCAAATTAATATCCATGCAAATATAAAGTTTAAATCTTGGAAAGTGGGGAATTTGTATCAATTCAGGATTAGGATTAAACCTTCCACTTCACTGTAAAGCAGGATTTCGGAGCGTACTAAAGGAGCACTCCGGAGCGACTTTGAAGCCTCATTTCTACTCTGCTCCTCGCTCCGGAGCGGAGCGTGGTACGACAGCACTCTGATCCGGAGCGGAGTGGTTCGATTTTCTGGGACACACGCTCCGATCCGGAGCGGAGCGTGATACAGCAGTACTCCGCTCCAGAGTGGAGTGGTTCAGATTTTTTAGACGCACGCTCCGATCCAGAACGGAGCGTGAGACAACAGCACTCCGCTCCGTAGCGTGCTGCTTTTGACAGCACGCTCCGATCCGGTTAGGAGTTTTTTTTTACACGAATGCTGTAATGCAACTATGAATAATGGAATGTGCGGATTAAAGCCGACTTCCGTGACGGAGTGGTTATAGTGGAAGCACATGGAAAAGAGCCTGCAGTCCTGTTTCCACGTACTCTAGTTTAGTTGTTTGTCTGTATGATCGCCTCCGCTTGGAGGGGAGGGACAGAGTGGATCATGCTTCCTTATGGCCCTAGTCGAACGGGTGAAGGGGGAGGTGTGCGGGGACTTTTGGGCCGAAGCTTTTTTTTTTGTTTGTGGTCGCTCTACAGCACAGCACCCTATGACGTCAGGGATCCGTGGGGTGGTTCAAATCCCAGCATGGGCTTGTACAGGGTCAACAAAGTTACTAATAAGTTTGTTTTATACACTTATATGTTGAATTGTATCTTCTGCAAATATGCTGTATAAAGAAACAAACTGCCGGAGTACTAAGTGAGGCGAGTGTACAATCTTTGTGTGTAACGTTCATCAATTTAATCATAAAATCGATCATCCCCATCTTCGCGATTAGCCAAAAGCGACAAAGAAGAGAAGTAAAATGAACTAAATCAATCAATCAATCATGCACATTAAACATTGGTAAAACAATACAAGAATGTTGTTTTGGCTCAATAGAGAGAGAGCTATAGTACGTAAATTGTTCATTTGATGTAAGTTGAAATATGAATTACGTAAATAGTATTTCTGTATTGAGATGTAGCCTACTATTTTGTATTGTGACTCTTAGATATAAGAGTTTGAATGTTGTGTTGAATGGGTTACGAATAATTTCAAGCAATCGGTTTTTCTGCTTTGCGGATTTGTCCGACCCACGTCCCCCATACAACAGACAGCTTCGTTTTGTGCCGTATTCCTTGCAGGTGACTCAGTGCAATCGGCTAGCGCATTGGTCTTGTGCCCGTTTCAAGAGGGGAGGAGGAGGGTGAAACTGGTAGTGGGATCCATGTGTATTACCGTGACTATTTTCATTATTATTTTTTTTAAAACCTATGTGTTTTTAAGCGATGGATTTTTATGTATGCCGGTGAAGAAGTTGTCAACAGCTTGTTTTGAGTTTTCTTTTAATTCTTGAAGCAGTTATTGGGTCAAATAAATTGCACGAACATGGTGATGGACAATTTGCAAGGTAATACTCATGGATCCCACTGTACATAGCTTGTTTGTGTGTGCTTTCGGGGTTGAGAACTTCGTTCGCTGCGCTGTACGTTGCGTTCGACGTATCCGTAGAGACATCGCCTTTGCCAGACAGATCCAGTGTTGCCAGTTGTATTAGAATTATGCTACACCAATTCTGGCTAGATTGTTCTCTTTTAAAATTATTACTTGCGCGTGTTGTTCTTCTCTTCACTGTCATAAAAAGAAGCCTTTAAAAGCTGCGTTCTCTTCTATCATTACATGCATATTATGTGTGCTTGTCAACGGTGATGTATGGACATTTAATGAAATTTTTAACGCCGCTGATACATGGACGTCTTCAGGATTTTTTCCAGGAAAGGACAAACAAGATATTTGTCCAATGGAGGGGGGCAGAATGAGGCAGAATTTCCCCAAAATAGTATTACTCCCTTTAAAAAAATTCTACGTGTTCCTGCAACGCCCTTGCAATAATTAACATATATTACTGTGACTGAAATGAAATTATATGCATGAAAAATATACTTTTTGATTGACTTTCATTTCCGGGTGGCGGGGCCCCCTCCCTTCCGGACGTCCATGCGAATGGAGAAATCATTCCAACCCAGTCTCGGTTAATGGAATTATAAGGTGACTAGATTTGTTAAATCAATATACAAGAACAAAAAAGAAAAATCCGTAATTGTTAATTCTATGCATCATAAGCCACGAGAATCGTGGAAGATCTATACTGTAATAATGAATTGAAGGAAACCATGCCGAGTTTTTATTTATAGTTTACCTGTTGAAGTAGGAATGGAAAGGTGCACAAAAAGTATTACAAAAATGTATGTAAAAGAAAACAAAGTATTTCGATCAAGTTATTTCTATAATTGTAATCAACAATGACCAATTGTCCTTTCAACTAAGTATAAGTTTCAATTTGTCTTTTCCGGACTATTACCTTTGCCTTGCCTTTAGTCGTATATTTCTCATGATCCGTAATTTTAAACAAATTCTAGATAAGTCGGTAAAAATAATAGAACACCGAAACTATGGAAAAGAAATAAACTGTGATAGAGAAACAAACACAAAGGAAAAACCAATGACATTAACGCGGGTCAAACCAACACCATTTGTCGTTGAGATCTGAACTCACATCCACGAACTCGCTGAAATATTCCCATGGAATTCGTTATTCGTCTGATATTGAATACCCAATGATGCTTTCTGTTATGTAATAGGCATTTATGAAGTGAATACATTATTAGGACTTTGCCAGATTTCAGAAAAAAAAAACGCAAACACACACACACGCACGCACGCACACGTAAAAGATATGCATAAGAGGTTGTATATTTGGAAATGAATTTCCAAGTTGTATTTTTATGCTCTTGTGAATAGATGTAAAGAAAAGTGAAAAGTCTTATTCTTAAACAGAATTACAAATGTATATTTGCTTAAGGATTAATTTATCACAATATACATTGCTATTATACATTCAACATACGTTGAAACAATGCCTTTTGTTATGGACTTTTGGTGGATTTAAGACTCAACAATACGCTAACGAGAATATACCTACAGTTTAAATCCTATCTAAAGTGGGATTCGAGCCACTATGTCCCTCCACCGGGTATCGATCCCAGTGCCCCTTCATTACAAGGTGACGTTGTTACCACTATGTTATCAGGGTACAGCGCGCTACTCTTTTTTTCAGTACAAATTTTTATCAATTCTCTCATTATCATCGTCGCGATTAGCCAAAATTCAAAGCTAAGTAACAAAAATCAAATGCCATCAGTGAGGGAGGCACGTATTGCTCGCAGGCCTGTGTTTCAAAATGAAACATGACTCTATCCAAGTAGATAATATTACATTTTGTGTTTATCACGGTTATTAAGGTTTATACATCTTGTTTCGACATATCTACTGACTACACATTGTTCATTACTGAAAACTTGCTTTCAGTTTGCTGTGTACAACGTACTCAATACAAAAAATATTAATTTTATACGTATACGTTTTCTGGCTTTCTAGACTCAGAAAGTTGAATATAGCAACATTCCATTCGTCGTTTTTCCAAAATTTTTGCAATTTTCTTATAACCACCATGCCTATTTCCAGGTTAGGCTACTGCTTACAAACTTGGAATGTTAGATATGGCAACCAGACATTTTGTAATTTTTGCAGTAGTATACGTATGTAACTATTGAATACCTATTTCAACTTCCTGCCTTTAAAATTGAGAAAAAGAATCGATATGACAACCCTGTATTTCATACTATTTAAATTCCCCTGTTCGGCTGTATACAAACAGCATTCCGATTTTCGACTTTATACCTTCATAAAAGTAAACCAAATGTGGCAACTTACATTTTTGGTTAAGCCGGTTTTCAACTTTCTAGTGTCACGATTTTTAAAAAGTTAGATATGAAAACTTTGTATTTCAAATTAAAACGTTTCCTTATTGGCCGACGGTAACATTAATAAGCATGATTCCGATTTTCAACTTCATACATTCAAAAATCGAAAAGTTAAAATTAGCAACCTGAATTTCCAATTATTTTAAACTTTTCCCTTTCGCTACATTCAAAGTATCATACGTAACCAGCGTAAAAGAAAGATATGGCAATCATGCACCAGCGAGTGTTTTGCATGAACACCTGTCTGCCTTTTATCTTCCTCCGTACAAGTTGCTTCGCCTTTCCTCTGCGCGCTTCTGGCTTTTTAGAAGGTCGCATGGATTTTCTGCAGTAGTTTCGCCAGTGTTACTCGAACCAATATTCCAGAATAACTCACTTCTCCCGCGGCGTGGACTGTTACGTCGGGCCGATATGCCGAAGTGCTTAGCCCGAACCAGAAGTTGAACCGAAATGAGTTTCAGTCGCGATCCCCGGTGCAGGGGCGGCGCCAGAAATTTTCGACCGGGTGGGCAGAAGCTCCATATTGATAGATTAGGGTGGGCAGTGTAAATGTAAGACCATATATAGTACCCCTCTCTCTTACACCCCCGATTTTCCTTTACTTCTTTTCCCTTTCCTTTCTTGTTTTCCTCTTTATTCTTTTCTAATCTATTCTCACATCTTGTTCCATTTCCTTTCGCTTTATCTCTGATGGACACAATTATTTCAAGGAAGTGTTTAATCATGCGCAGCCATACATTCTAATCACATTCTTTCATGCATGTTAATACAGTGAAATAAATGTGAATTAGGTTTAAGCTTGTGTTGTAAATACGAGGCACATACTTGATGTTATGTATTCGGCGACAATAATAGAAAGTGCGATGGTAGACAATCGTGAAGTACCTCGTAATTTAAATGCATGTTCCTGAGCGTAGTATTTTCATCGTATGCGTTTTTGACTGAAAGAGTTTTCTTACTCCTTGGGGGTCACTTTTCTTAGCTTACAAGGTTTGTACAACTGACAAATCTATCTGAATATTTGTAGTAGCGGCGATTGGGTGCAAACATTTTAGGGGAAAGGACAATATACGTTTTCTTGGTAGCATAAAGGCCATAGTGCGGGGGCAAAAAGTGACAAAATGTGGCGGGGGAACTGCATTCCCCACTTCCCGCTCCTCCTAATCGCCGCCACTGAATGTTTGGATTAAAATAAACGTCTTATTAGGAATGATTTCAAACACACACAGCAAACCAATTCTTTGATCATTGTCCATGAAGTATTCCTAGGCTAATGAAAGGCTATTTTGACAAAATATCACTCATAAGTAATAAACAAGTAAGATTGAAAATTCTGTTCAGAATTGAAGAGATTATTAGCTAAGTTGCTATTCGTTTCCTGAACTGTCATGTTACTAATGCGGGAGAAGCAAGCAATACACGTATGGTTACATGAACATATTTTTTGAGGTAACAAAATGATTTAGGACACAAGGAATTCATCGAAGTTGATCACCGTGGCAGGAATAATTCATCTATTTTTCATAGATGACTTGGGTTGTATGGCGTGACCATTTCGAACACACTAGAATGTCAACCTCTATCCTGTGCAGCATACCCTGGAAACTTTATTCTTCCAGGGCAACGAGTCCATGGCGCCTGGAACCACTGTCAAAGTAATAATTTACGAGGGCTTGTATTTTGAGTGTCAGCATGTGTTTGTTTTCGCCCCTGCGTTACTTTCATCTAATCACCATTGAACCTTATTGTCATCATTATCAAAATTAGCAGAGAAATGACTTAAAATAAAACAAATCAACCACAACTTACTCTTCCAAAAATGGAGTTTCATTAGTTCATACCTCTTAGAAAGTTGAGGTGGTAGTTTCAATACACAGCGTTTCATTAGTGGATCAAGGCAGCTAATTCCGTGAACAATGACGTTGTTTTCCGAAAGTCTCAAATATTTGTCTCAGGCAATCACCCTCTAAAAATGGACGCATCTTCTGTGGTGATAAAATGACACGTTTGGTGCGACTTCTTTCTGTATATTTTTCCCCAATGGCATAACACTGTCGCATTATAATGAAGAGGTCCTGTGTTCGACTCCACCCCCCCCCTCCTTTTGGTGGAAGCACAATGCACACTGGTTCGGACTACACGTTAAACTGTAGGTTTAGTCCCGATTAGCCTATCTGAGCATAAAAGTGGGCTTAAAAACAAGCTAAGAAAATCGTCTTCTGGGTACTTCCTGACTTTACTTTCTTTTTCTTTACTTCAGCTGCATCTACAGATTCTGTTGACATTTTCGGCTGATTCATGTGGCAAAATGTATGTGTCGAACGAGGATTTCTAAATATGATAAGCCACTCATTAGCAATTGAATAATTCTGTAGCTTTTTCCATACATAACTGGTTTATTAAAATTTATTCACTTTGGTATTGTAGTGATTATTGTGATTCCTTCTTATTAATAGAACGAATATAAAGTTGATATTTCACATACCATATTGATATTTGAAGATGACAGGTATATAAAAACTGTAATGAAATAAAAAAGGGTCACTTCTGGAATTTCAATGCAGAGCTAATTAAAATTATATTATACTCTCTAGCATACTTAAACTCGAAGGTTTATGGCTACAGCAACACAGGCCTTCCATCTGTCCCTATCTGGGGCAAGATTAATCCAATCTTTCCCATCCCTACCGATTTCTTTTAGGTCCATCTCAACGTTATCCCTCCATCTTCGTCTTATTCTTTCTACTGATCTCTAACCATCAGGTTTCCCAACAAGAATCCTGTAAACTATTCTTTCCTCTGCCACTCGTGTCACATGGCCTGCCCATCTATAAGTCTTCTTGATTAAATTATTCTAATAATAATAATAATTAAAAGGTCGAAATAATTTATTGTGTTGCTGGAGGAAGTAGCGCTAAGATGATATTTTGATCTGTTTATTTGGAGATTATTTTAACCATACTCAGGCCGGGATATGTGGAGACCCGGAGCTACAGTCCTCAAGTTCACCCTAAATTCTAATCTAATCTTGATCATACCCTGTATAATTTTGAGCCTCCTAAGCCTACTAGCTGCTTTTAATCATGGAAGTATTCATTTGATCACAGTTTTTGTTTCAATAGCTCTAGTAATTACTTTCACCTTCTAATGACAAAATTGGCTTTTTATGTGTTGATAATATGTGAATATTTGTAGCATAGATAACATTCACAAGTTAAATATACATGTTATGAACACCAGAATACACTTATATATTGAATCATTCATATATCCCCAAGTATATGTACTTATTGAATTTGATTGGGTGGGCAATCGGGTGGGCACATGAATTTTTGGGTGGGCGCTTGTGATAATGAAAATGTAATAATAATAATAATAATATCGCTCTCTTCCAGTGAAGATCGAAGCTTCCCCTTGCCTCCTCCACACCCCTGGCCCTCCAGGTTTGCCACACTTCTTCTACGCTTCACAATTGACACATTGCGCGTTGTACGTCACGGACACTGCGGCTTGTAACGATTCCATTGAAAGTCAATGTATTCATTACAAGCCGGCAGTGTCCGTGACTGTACGTATGCGGTTGATTGTGCCTTCCCTGGTGTATTGTGTAAGGATTATTCCTTGCTTATTGGCAACACTGTAGGTGAGTGACGTAATATTTTCTGGACTGTTTCCGTGGCGTTAGCTTTAGTAATAATCAGTTTTATAACAACAATAACGGGCGATTTTCAAATGCCGTACAAATTCCACAAACAAAATTACTAATGTACTCGGAACCTTTGATCGTTAGTTTTCTGTGTACACTCATATTATCCAACCTCGGAGCGCTCCGGTGTCGCTCCGGAGCGGAGTGGGCAAGTTCTTAGAATATCGCTCCTCGCTCCGGAGCGGAGCGTCACAAGGTATCGCTCCGCTCCGGAGCGGAGTGAACCATTTTCTAAAATTTCGCTCCTCACTGCGGAGCGGAGCGAGAAATTTTCCGATTCTCGCTGCTCCGCTCCGGCGGAGCGGAGCGAACCATTTCTTAGAATCTCGCTCCTCGCTCCGGAGCGTGGGCAACAGTCGGAGCGCTGATCCGCTCCGCTCCGAAACTCTGCTGTAAAGTATTCTTTTCGCAAAGTGATTAATTGGCATCAAGCATATTGATACGAGGCCTATCCTGAGAGCAACTTCATTATACATCAATTCAGTTAATGGAAGTGGCGGCAATGAGGGGGGCAGATGCCCCCCCCCCCTTTCTACTTTTTGCCACTTTTGCCTGCACTATACTAAACCTCAGGCACGTATCCAGGAGTTCCTTTCGGGGGTGGTGCAGAACACACACTTTTTAAGGGATATAGATGGAACCTTCGGGGGGGGGGAGGGGGCGATGCAAGGAAAGTTTACTTTCTCTTGGTAGACAAGGCTTAGCATTAAGAGGCCATAGTGTGGAGGCCAAAAAAAAATGGGGAACAACTCTTCCCTAAATTGTCGCCACTGTTTAAGGCTGCCATTTCAATCAGAACGTGAAATTGGAACATTTTTTACCATTCGACTCCTCTGTTTCCATCCATTAACATTGTGTGCCGGGACCATCTGAGCATGTGTGTTTGTCAATTTCTTCTCATGAGGCATCAATACATAATGGTGTCTGAGTGTTTTTACGAAGCTGTTACACATGCACGGGATGGAGAATCCACTCGACAACGTGAGATTCAAACTGTGGGCTGCAAACTGGATGCATACAGTTCTCGAATATTACTCTCTGATGGGAGCCTGATCACCTCTAATGTGTCTTGTCCTCCAATGTTTGTAGCTCTTATAAAAGCCAAAACCCACCAAATTGTTCATATTCAGGCCTAAGCATTCGCAAGTGTACAAAAATTCCATCATATATCAGCACGAAAAAAATAAAGTCTTCTCGAATACAGCTGGATCGCGAAACAATTAATGCACAGTGAAAACCCTTCCGTTCCCAACACATCTAATGTTTCGTCTCCCAATATGATCAAATGCTTACTCATTTATCTCAAGTGACGTGGAGGTGTTGGTGGGGTCATAATGAGGACTGACCACCAAAAATAGTATGCATAACCCCTCTCCCTTCCGAAAATCCTGGGCACTCGCCATGGACGTCCGCGCAGGATTTTTGCCATTGGGGGGGGAGGGACAAATAAGACACATTGTCCCCAATAATAGTGTTGTTTCCTCAAAAGACATTGCTTAAATTTCAATTTACCATATTCATGCAATAATTAACATATATCATTGGGGCTGAAATGAAATTATATGTGAAAAATATATAATTTGTGGTTGACTTTTATTTTCCAGGGGGCTGCTAGATTTCCTTATCACATGGCAACAAATCTAATTCCCACAATAGTGCACAAAAATCTACACTTCCATTGCACATTGTTGGTTTTGTCTTCCCCTTCCGGACGCCCATGACACTCACTCTTTATCTCGGACACATTTTTTTAAAAATCATCTCGCCAGAAGTTTTTATCATTCCGTATACGCTGGTCAAGTCGTCTGCTGGTCCCGCGCATGGGTGCGGCCATATTGGCAATAAACAACCGGTTGCTATGGTCGTTGCTAAGGTTGGTAACATGGCGTTGGCTATAGAGCGTTGCTGAGGTTTTGGAAAGATGAGCCGAAAACAATAAAGGAGGGAGAGTTAGCATGTAAGGAGAACCACTTTCGTAGTTTCAGATGCATAAGATAAGAAGGCGTCGTCAAATTAAGTGTGAAAGCAAGCATGAAGGAAAGAATATGATGTTAAGGAAAGCGATACTTAGATGTCGCACGTGTTGTGACTAGCACTTTTTCGAAAATTTTGCAATAGCTTTTTGTATGTGCGAAGAGATGTTTATTATCTTTCTTTCAGTGGCGGCAATTAGGGGGGGGGGGGGCGAGGAGGCAATTCCCCCCACTTTTGCCCCCGCACTATGTTAAATCTTATCTACAAAGGGAAATATACTGTCTTTGCCTCCCAGTTTTGACACCTGCCCACCCGGTTTTGGAACCCAATCGCCGGCACAGCTTTCTTTATATTTACGTGAACCAGATTAAATATTTTACATAACCAATGTAGCCTCTATTCCTTTGTTACGAGCCTATTACGAGGACAAAAGGGTTGAACACAACATGTGCCCTTTCCTCCGTCCATCATTATCTTGTTATTATTTCAACTTATCACTTTATCATGTTCTTTTATGCAAAAATATTAGAATGAAAACAATTTGTTGTAATTAATAATGGGCTGCCAAGCTGAAACACCTTCAGGTCGATCAGTAGGCACCAGGTGCCAGGAATGTATCCAGTAGCGTAACTAACATGCTTTGCGCACCCCCCCCCCCCCTCGGCGCAACTTTCAGTTGTGTGCCCATACTCGTCTCAAAATATACAAATATATTTATTTTCTAATAATATTAATTCACGCCCACATTTATATTAGGTATATAAAAACATGAAAATGCATACATTTAATTTGAATCAATGTAAAAACTGATGCGAAAGGTTAAGACAACAGAGAAGCTGTAAAAAATTATATATGAAAACAGACTGTTATTACAAAAATTACGATATTGTCAAATGATCATTATCAGTCCTCTGCATTTTTTCATGGAAGCTAATTATTTTGCTAGTTTTCGAGCTCGATCGCTCTCACTCCTGACATTGTGCTTCTCAAGTAATTTTTGATGAATTTTAACTTGGAAAATCATTTCGTCGAGGAAGATTTTTTTAAACTTCTCTTTTCCGTTTGGTAAAAATTGTAAGTAGGGTGAAAATTAGCGTTGCCAGTGTGTTCCCTTGCCTGTCATCTACCCTTCGGCTACGTAAACCATTCAGCTAATGAAGTTTTGTTTTCTAATCTGGTAATCCACTTTCTACTTGTGATTAACATTTTCTGTTTGCAGTTAGGAGCATAAAATATAATATGTTCGGTTGAAAATATATTTTAACGCCGAAAGTGAACTATCGGTCTTTCTTAGTTTATCATTCTTACTGCGCCCCGAAGCTCGTGAGCCCGTCCACCCGCTCACCGCCGGGGTGTTATTTACGCCACTGCATTTATCACATGTTTAATCTTTCGTTCAATAGTCCTTAATGCACACAGCGATATGCATAGCTCGAAAAAGGGGTGAATTTCCAAGAAGCGGGAAGATAAGCTTCTAGGGGAGAGATTTATTTCGTATAATCTCAATTCGTCATTGGGAGTAAAAT
This sequence comes from Lepisma saccharinum, assembly GCF_977018435.1. Taxonomy (NCBI): domain Eukaryota; kingdom Metazoa; phylum Arthropoda; class Insecta; order Zygentoma; family Lepismatidae; genus Lepisma; species Lepisma saccharinum. The sequence goes on along the minus strand of NC_139254.1, from coordinate 12,729,713 downwards.
ATTTTCGGTTAGAAATCGCTTATTACGAGTTACGATTACTCAGAATTTCTGGAAATTCAAGAACATAATATATTTTGGAAAGTGCCATTCGTTTAAGATGTAAATGCGAACCCAATTTCCTGAAATAACAGACGTGATACATCTTGAGTTTACACATTTACTTTGGATGCAATAATAATAATAATACGGTGGAGGCACATAGTGGTTCGGATTACAATTTAAACTGTAGGTCCAGTCCCGATTAGCCTTACTGTGCATAAACTGGACTTAAAACACCAAATCAACCAATCAATAATAATAATAAACCATTGTTATCTTCATATGCATTTATTATTGTTGTTGACCTTAGTAGTAGCAGTACTCGTCCCTATTCATTTGTGGTTGCTGTTCCGGCTATTGACTGAAATCGCTTTAGACACTCCCAATATTACTACTACTACTATTAAAATATATCAATGGCCTGACTACCCCTAAAGAATTTCTTTCGACGTCTATGACTATGTACTACACATATGTATTCTTCCGATCTAGAAAATGCATTGTAGTTTTTGAATACCCATTAGTGCAAAGGAACGAAATATGCCTAATGTGCACAATGATTGTAATCATACGCATTGCAATAAGACTTATCTGACCACAGACAAAGAACCATGCGACTTACGTTCATTTACCCGTCAGCAAGCCTGTGTAGCGAAAACCGAAGAAATCGTAAGTTGCCGGTCACTTTCATAGAAAGTACCTGCTTTTGTTCTTCCATTCTTTCTTTAACTTGTCACCTGTAAGCAACCTGTATTTTATGTACGTATTCTTCTCAATCTAATCTTTACAATGGTGTAAGATACATTATTACCATATGCGTTGAAAAACCCTGTCACTAAGAACAAAAGGTATCCCTTGCGGTCCGCTTCCAATACTAACTGCATGGGGAAAGTACGGACAACGCGTTGTATATTGCCAGGTATACTGTTGTTATGGCAACAGCGCCGGAAGTGACGTTCACTAGACCAGCGTGTAGACGGTGTTAAAGGCGGAGCTACTGCGGAGCATGCGCACTCGTCTGGTCCCCCTCGAACATCCGGTTACGCTTACAATGCTATGGACGTTCATATGAAAAGGCAAAGTGGAGATTCTTTTACAAGGAAATAGGGTGTCCGCTGTGTAGCATATGGTTGCACAGTTCGATCGGGAACAATTTGATTGAGCCAAGTATCACTTCGTAAGTTTCCGAAGAACGTAGAGAGACGAAACCTGTTGATACAAGCAGAACGAGAAAGGATTGGTACCCGGAAAGGATATTTACGACTTGCATTTTGTTACAATCATGTTGATCGTTTATCTGGGTATTCTGTTGTGGTGAAAAGCACGCCTCTTAGTGAGGTTTCAAACCGAAGCGACACGCGACAGCAGTGGTTCGTACCGAAATGACAAACGACGCAGGCCCATTTAGTCTATAAATAAGCATTTACCGCTCATGTGAAATCAAGTCTCAGGCGGCACAATACACGCCATTGGGAATCTGAGCGACACGTGCAGCTTGTCGTGTCGCTTCGGTTCGAAACATTTCATTGATCACTGAGGATTCACTTTATTTTAAGTGGCACGGAGATTACACACCAAAGCGACAAGCAGCAGCCCCTTTACTCTAAAGGAAACAATTCATCTTGCATACGAGTACAACAGAGCGAGGCGACACGATGTATGATACTGAGAAAACAACAGTCCAGTCCAAGCGACACGTGCAATTTCTCGTGATGAATTGGTTCGAAAGGAAGCTTTCAGACAGCAGCGATACGTGTCTCTTGGAAACCAACATTACAAAGTAAACAACACCTTCCAAACGACAAATTGCAGGTGTCGCTTGTCGCTCGGACTGGGCCGTTTTATCAATACCGTGCATTGTGTTTCCAGGCCTGTTATTTGCGCAAGCGTGACTGATGAATGGTTTGCTTTAGATCGAATGCTTATGTGCGAAATCCCGATATCGCTTGTCGCTTCAGTCTGAAAACTCCCTTGTTGCTTGAAGTAAATTCGTGCAAGTGAAAGTGGCATGCCATATCATAGGTTTTCCCTAAATCCCTCAGGCGGAAAGGCGACGTTGAAAGCACGTATATTTACTAGCATTTGTTATGTGTCACTATACTTCTGCAGATTTGTTGGCAAAGATTCACTTAAGCATACTTTATAATATAATAATATCACTTGTTTTATAGAATTATCTTTCTCTCACTTTTCCATTTACAAAATAATTCAATATATTTAAACGTTCGTCGTGCGTGTACATGAGATACTTGTATGTACGTAGATTCTGTAGTACGTAGTGTGCTATACAACTGGCGGCCACAAAGACACGTCATATTTTAATAATCTGCTCTGCAGTTGATCATCCGACGTCCACTCCTTCATAGTAGAACTTTAACAAATACCTTTCTTGACTATCGTCGCATAACTGATGAAAACAAGTGCTCATTTCTTACTTCGTATGATGGTGAATCTGCACTGGCAACAACGGGGACTGGCCTAAACCGGAAGTTCCGGGGGGACCGGGCAAGACCTCAACAATGTTTATGTTTACATTTTTAACACTGTCTATTGGAGACTGAAGTAAGATGCGTTCTTCCTGCAGCTTCGGATATTATCCTTTAGGGTACTGTCACCTGCCTTTGCACCTAACCTTAACAAGGCTCTAATTTTCCATCCTTGTTGGCCGTGTGCACGAACGAAGATCAAATTTTAAACTCGGATCGGGAAAGGATCACTGGAAAATTCCATTGCACCAAGACGGTTCAACACTTGATCGCGATCTAGGAACATCAAAACGAGTTTATCTTCTGAACGGCCATTCGCCACCGTTTTGGTGGCCGATCCTGGTTCACGATACTGACGCTTCGACTGCAGGCAGTTGTTTTTGAATATAAAAAGAGCGGAAAGTGATATCGAGGGCGTGCAAACGCTAGAGATGTTGGATGTACAATGCTGATAATTCGAGAGTTGTGTAAAGTAAACTAAAAACTGCCAAAATAATAATAATAATTTGTGGTTCTGTGGTGCAAAGTCGAAATGTTGCTAAATACTGTACTTTCTATCCCAGAACACAAAACATGTGCAAGTGCAAGGTAAATTAGAACAGAGCAATGTTACGATATTGCTACATGGTGTTGCTACACGACATGACAATATAAATATATAAGAATTAGGAAATGAAAATTTCAAATACTTACCACAATACAGTAATAATAATAATAAAATATCTTTATTGAGCGGGCGAGTTTCAGCGTACGCTGTTCTCTCGCGAATGCATTTCGTAAGGCATTGAAGTCCCGTAGAAGAAGGTTCCATGCTTTCTTCTTATTCTTTTGTCTTATGCCGTCTGTTCTTTTTTAAGATTATTATTTCTTTACACCCTACTACATCCTTGTACTCGTCGACAAGGTTGATCAGTACATTTCTCAAATTCAGATAAGTTTGCGGCCCGAATTACTTTCTTCTCCTACACGTTGATACTTTAACACATCACACTATTCGGTGGGGTTCTTGATTGTCATTTGTTTTAGCCAACCAATCAGGTATAGCCTTACAAATTAATCTCGGATCATTTGAACGGAATCTCTTGAACGTAGTTTTTCGTTGGTGCAATGCAAATCTTTAAACCAAGTTCATTTAGAGTGGATCAAAATTGATCCCGCTCATCTGAACTTCGAAATAATCGGCGTTGGTGCACTCGGCCGTGTGACTTGGATCTTCAAAACTTAGGAAGATTTCAGACCGAAGGGACACGGGATACATGTCGTTTGGAATGAGCCAATGAACAGCAATTTTTCGCCTTTTTCTGTGCTTCTTCAGTTATGATTTGACATACACAGGACATGTAGACTTTTTACCGAAAAATCAGGTGGTCAAGGGTGGCTCGGTGGCTCAGTTGGTAGAGCAATGTCACGATATACCAAAGCCCTGATAGGTCCTGGTAGAGCCTTCAATTTCCGCTAAAATGTATACATATGCAACATGAAATTCTCGGACTGCATACACGAAATTTGGTCCGGGCACATCATCACTCAAAACTTTGATTTTCAGTTGGTCTGTACAGCTTATTTCTTTTTTAATAAACCGCTCCAATACTCGGTTCTGCTGAAATGTTTACTTTAGAGATCGATCTCTTCGGCCCTCGACCCGAACTAGCACTACACTATGGCTCCGGAAGTTCCGCTGTCGTCAATGTCTTCAACATTGGAACCGAACTGGAACTAGTACAGAGCATTCCTTGCCAATGGACACTGAACTGTCACACTTACCTCTGAAGTCTCATTAACAGATTCTGTTATACAGATCAACCTATAGGGGTGCCCACCCCCTTCCCAAGGCCAATGGCGCATCCCCCCCTAAATCATGTCATGCGTCCCCCCCAAATCATATCATTTGCGCCCTTAAACCATATCGTAATCCCCACAAAATATTTAATTACGACAGCGTGGCTACAGAAAGTAACTTTTTCCTTAGCTTTACTAAACATTATAATTGATCTGTCCCTCCTCTCTAAACAGGGGTGCCATCACTCAAGACCACCCCTAAAATCGTTCATCATAATCGAGAATATCGCGTGGATCCCACTTTAAACTGTAGGTTCAGACCCGATTAGCCTTAGAGTGCATAAAGTGGACTTAAAATACCAAATCAATCAATCGAGAATAACGTTTGCCTTGTAATGCATCTTTAGTAAAAACTTCATATTCATCTCATTAAAGCGCTAAGCACACATCGTAGCAAGAAAGGAATGCGAGCGAAGCGAGTAAGAAATTTTTTACATTCATTTCTTTACAAGCTTTGAAGAATATTAATTTAATGGGGTGTCAATACTTTCTTAAGGTCCCAAGATATTTAGTCTCTTCCTTTGGCACATTCGGGGTCGAAAACGTGCGGATGCCTTATCGCTAAATACAGTCTCCAAAATGTAATGTTCGAACTCTCTCTCCACTACAGAAATCCCTTGACAATCTAATATTCAACATTTTATCAAGAGCTTTCTATCTCCCCCTTTAAATTTCATACTCAATCCTACCATCAAAATTTCCATGCCGATTTTAGTCTTACTGTTAATATTGAAGAGTGGATATTGCCTCCTCCAAAAAATTAATTCTCAGTCTCCACACCAGAATTTCCGCAACAGTATAAGACAATAGTAATACACAAGAATTGGATACCCCCCTTCAATTTAATGCTCAATCCCCCTCTAACTAAAGGACTCGCCATAATGTAAGACCTAGAGTTGAATACTGTCCCCCCAAAGTTTAATTCAGAATCCCCCTTAGAACCCACGTGTCAATTAAGGCCTAATATATACGAGTTCATATCCCCCTCGACAATGCCCTAAACACTTTCATTTCTTCATGTAATGGATTAAATATGGTGTATTTAAGGTGTAAAATTTTTACATATATTTTGGAAAATATATAAATGTTGAATTTTATATTATTTGAAGGGAAAATATCCCCCCCAAAAAATCCCCCCCTGTGTGCACCCCTGGATCAACCGGGAAATTGAAGTCGCTTATTTATATCCTTATTAAATTCTAGAACGCTCCGCAGATAAAACAATTCGTTAATATAGCCAGTAGTTCGACTCCTTCTCTTATTCATGAACGTTTCTTACTTGTGGCGTTATCTTTGTTGTGCAGCTTCCAAATGCTGACAAGTCTTTACATAGTTCGCTGCGACAACACTGAAAGCGCAAGAAATATTTACGTGCAATATTATCAACAACACGGTTTTAGAACATTCTCCGTCTTGCCTCGATAATTATTTATCTCCTTAAATTATCGTCACATTATTCAGTAAAAACCTATTTGATCTACCGTAAACTGAAAAAAATCCGGGGGGGGGGGGCCTCGAGTCCCCTGAATCCCGTCTTGGATACGTACTATTATCCATAACAGGTTTACAGAACATGCTCCGTCTTGCCTCAATAATTATTTCTCTCCTTAAATTATCGTCACGTTATTTTATTTCACACCACAAGATACCAAAAACCTAATTTTATCTAGTTAAACCGAAAACTTTCGGGGGGGGCTCGAGTCCCATAATCCCCCTTGGATACGTGTCTGCTAAACCTTATCTACTAAGGGAAAGTAAACCGTCCTCCCCCCCTCTCCAGGTTTGGAACCCAATTGCCGTCACCGGTTAAAAGATTTTTATTATATACAACTTTGACTATATAAATAAATGCAAGCACTGCTTGCCCTATTAAGATATTACGTCCACTTGTTTTTGCGAAAAAACAATGTGATTCCGCAAACTCTCTCAGCATCTCGGCAGGAAGCATGGTCGTCGGGAGGGGAGTCGACCTATCCCCCCTCGAAATTTGCATCGTTCTAGTTCAAGTTCCAAAAAAAAAAGAATAGTTATTTCTATTGTTAATAATACCACACATTCTCTTGCAAGCAACGGTTCTCAGAAGGTGCTAGAAAATAAACAGGGCATTTTGTACCTGTTTTCTTTTGCTCCCCCCCCCCCCACCGGCAAAAAAAATGTTTTGCCCCTTCATGGGTTACGGGTAGACCCATGCATGCATGTCATTTTTGGAGCGTTGGATTTCAGCAATCATAAATTGCTGCGTGCTCGAGTCTACTGCACATGCTTGTCCACGGCGACATTTACACAAAAAATAGCCGAGAACCAAACACTCCTGGACGCAGGGGGGGGGGGGGTTTGTGTGCTATGCAACTCTGTGTGACCTGCGTAGGTAGCAGTGGCGTAGCGTTATAGTACGCCCGGCGTTCCCAGATTTAAAATTTCAAAAATGCTAAAATGCTGTGATTATAAAGTAAAACGTGACTAATTTCAAATATGTTTGACCTTCATGGCATTATAATAGCTATTTTTCGCGATCCGCTTGCAACGCTCCGCTCTCAACACTCGTTCTAGCATCTCTTTTCAATGCCTTTCCCGGCCGGACGCCGAGCAGGTTCGGCGTACAGGACTCCTATATTCCTTGCTGCCTTTATGGAGGGAAAGCTTCCATTTCTACAGCACGCGCGTAAATAGGCTCTCTTACGCCAGCGTACGAGAGGTCTACCGTGATTGGTTCATGTGACCCTTCCTGCCTTCTGAAGCAGACGACAGCGGTAGCATTCCTACCCGGTTCCTCGCTCTCATGCAACTCGTGCTATGTGATGCTACAATACGCAATATTGACTGACGTAACTTTACCAATCTCAAATATACTGCTTCTTAATGGTCACTGCATTGTATGATTTATCGCACGAACAGCGATGTGCATTAGAAACTAAAAGATCAACACAGTTTTTGTGAAGTAAGTTGGTGAAGTCCTCGTGGTAGAAATTCAATGTGTTGCTGCTCTACCACTTAACCCGCAAAACTATTAATTTTTTTACTGTATTTTTTCGTTATTATCTAACTGCTTAATATTGTGTCAATGGAAATGTTTAGCATTCATTTGAAAACTCTTAACATCGAATGGTCTCTGGACAAAATTATTTTAAAATGTTTATCAGCATTCTCAAGATGTAATAAACAGTGGTCTGAATTACTAATCGGCACTGTTACGTCAGTAGAGTGTACGATATTTGGATCATCCACTCTGCTTTGCACAGTGCGCCAAGACGACAGAGGTCCCTGGTTCAAATCCCAGCGTGAGCACGGGTGTTCTTTGTCAGTGTCCCTTCATCAATATCATCACTCATATTCATATTCGCGATTAACCAAAAGTGGTAGAAAAGCGAAGTAAAATAAACCAAATCAATGAGTAGTTGGATCAACCACAACAATGACGTCTGCTGTTGTTCAAAGGCGCTTGTGATTCAGGTAGGTTTTCTAATGACTTGCGTCATGCAGAAAGGTATAAAACACCAGAGTTCAAAACATTTGTGGCATAGTGAGGCATCTAATTGTCTAGCTAAAACATGCATGGATGATGTTTTATTGAAAACCCAGCTGACTTCAGGCAAATAAACAATACCTGTGGCGTCTAATACTATAAGTAAATTATTAAGCAAGAAAGGGCCGACCTTTCCTTCGGACTTGGCGTTCCCACCCGAAATGTCCATGCTACGCCACTGGTAGGTAGTAGTAGTAAGAGTGTGCGGGATCGGTAAAAGAGCGCGAAAAAATATTTTCTTCAAAATTTGGAGGATTATCAATAAATAATAATAAAGTAAACAGATATGTTGTTTCCCACTCTATACCCTATCCTAAGAGTCTTTTCGCTGCGTTAAAATTTCTAAGCTGATAATACATACATATAGAGCTCCAAACAAAAATTTTGATCGGCAAAAAGTTTAAGTCCACTTTATACACAGGAAGGCTAACCAGGACTGGGCCTACAGTTTAAAGTGGGATCCGAACTATTTTGGGCCTACACTGGGTATCGATCGACAAGAAGTACACACCATACTTTCTATATATTTTATAGAGAGTATGGTGTGATGCCAATCTGTCCAGGAAGCTTGTCGGATATCATAAAACAGGTTATGTAGTTATTTTCAATTCACACATCGCCCGACCCTTTGGCCGAGTGGTTAGCACATCGCGCTGCGACGCCAAGGGTCCCGGGTTCGAATCCCGGTCGGGTTTGGTTGTTTGTGAATGTCCATTCATAAATTTCATCACTCATACCCATCTTCGCAAATTAGCCAAGAGGCACAAAACGCGAAGTAAAATAAACTAAATCAATCAATCAATTCACACATTTTGTGTTACGATCGTGTAACCTGCTGATAATGTGACGTTGGGGCATGATGGGGTGGGGCATAACGGGTACTACCCCAGTTGACAGTAATGTGTTTAGTGAAGCAGACCTGCCTTCTGCAACAACAGACATTCAGCATTAAGCTCCCTCCCGATGCTGCCACAATAGAACAACCCTTCATGTTCAACCTTCGACATTTCTGCTGAGGAACCAGCGTAATCCTCCTTTAAAGTTACAAGTCCTCAATTAATTGTGCCTATTCCAAACGTAGATCAAGAGAACAAGAGATCTTCACATCGACGTAGATAGACAGCTCTCTTAACAGAATCACCGTACAGAGCAGAACAAACTCATCAAATAATTAAAGCAGCACCTAAGCGCAAGTTGGTCTTTCCAAAGCCAAGAAACACAAACAAGGCTCTACTGTCAGGATTTTTGTGATAAAAGTTGGATCAAGGGTGCGTCAAGTATCTGAGCACTCAGCGAGTAACGTGATCGCTCAACTACTTGACGGCCAAATAGGCGTTGCTCGGCGAGCGCTGCTCACTTGATCGCTGAGCGAATTTGAACCTTGCTCGCCACAGGTTTGAACCACAGAATATAGCGTTTTTGTATTTCGTTCTCGGGAGGAAAATACTGTGTGAGGGCAGTGGCGCAACCACAGGGGGGAGAGGACATGGGGCTTTTGCCCTCCCAACCTTGGACCGAAATGAGTTCTAGGGGGGGCAGGGGGCAATTACCGCCAACACCTTCAAATTTTATGCAAATAAAAATACTTTTCGTAAACTTTTCTTGCTCCCATCGCTCGCAGTGCCTGCTTTTCTTATTCTTATCAAGTTCAGAACCTTAGCTAGGTAGCAGCAGGAGTCAGCCCTGGGCGTCGAATGATCTAAATGAAAATAAGTTGTAAGATTGATTGATTTGTGGTTGTAAGCAGTGATGTGCGTCTACGCGTAAACAAGGATAGTCTACATTCTACACGTAGACTATTTTATACACGTGGATTACGTAATCTATGTAAACAACATGGCGAAAGGTGATAACTTAGCAAAGGGCACCGTGGAATTAAAATAAAATTATACTGCGTATCAGTTGCTGATGTGTGAGGAGAACTTTTCATACTCTTTCTTCCAAATTCGAACAATTTCTCACCTAGAAAGAAACCTAATATAGAAAATATTCTAGTGTTTTATGGGGAAAAGACCACTCTTGCCTCACGACTGCCATCTGTTGTTGTTTTTTGCATACTACTTATCTTCCTCCATAGTTGATAATAGAAGAGAAGAGAAATTTTGTTGTAAATAGGATTATTTTCATTTCGTTAGGAACAAATACAGTTGAAAATGTCACTTTCCTTTCATGCATCCCTTGAAAATTCATTTTAATGCACTTTAGATTGTCTACGTAGTCTATGTAAACTACAACCCAATGTAATCTACGCGTAGATTACGTGTAGACAACGCATGTAGACGTAAACTTATAGTCTACGGCACATCACTGGTTGTAAGTCCACTTTACGCACAGAAGGGCTAATCGGGACTGAAAATTGGGATCCGAACCACTGTGCCTCCACCGGGTATCGAATCCGTGACCCCTTGATCACACGGAGACGATGTTAACACTACACCATCGGGGAGGAACAAGAGTTGTAAAAGAGAGAATGCATTGGCGTCCCGTGAAATTATTTGCGCCCTATTAAATCAATATTGGTATCAGCCTGCAAAAAAAATTTGATCCAAAAATTTTCTTGATCGCTTCGCTCGCAATTTAGCATTGTTCTCTGTAATGCATTGTAAATTACCAGAATGAGAAATAAGACATGTCTTAATTGATTTTTTTTAAATGCATGAACAATTGTTTCGAGGAAAGGGAGCGTGCACATTTGAGACAATTTATGTATTGATTTACTTTATTATACTTCGCGTCTTGTGACACGTTTGGCTAATTTGCGAAGATGGGGATGAGTGATGAAATATCCATGCTCAGTCCAGGATCCGAATCCGGGACCCCTGGTGTGCTAAACCACTCCGCCACGTGGGCCGGCTGACAATTTATGTAATTTTTGTTGTTGGATTAATGTGAAATTGAACGTGTTGAAAAATTAATTCAAATCGCTTGTTCGAACACAAATGCTTTAGCACCAACTTCTACCCTTTTTCCATAATTCACGAGGGTAATAACGTCCTTGATACTACTACTACTCCTAATAGTAATAATAATGTTGGTCCCGGGTTCGAATCCCGGCTTGGGCATGCATGTTTGCGAGTGTTCATTCATCAATTTCACCATATCATCCCTATCTTCGTAAATTAGCCAAAAGTGCCATAAGAAGCGAAGTAAAATAAAGCAAATCAATAATAATAATAATAATAATAATAATAATAGTGTTATAATAATAGCACTATTATTAATAGCTTTATGATTATTAAAATAATAATTATTATTATTATTAGCATTATTATTATTATTATTATTATTATCGGTACATTTATCCAGGTACTTGCCCCCGCAGACAAAAATTCGTGGTTGCGCCTCTGTGTGGGGGTTGGCGGGTTGGCGGCCAATGAGGAAATATTTACGATTAACGGCTTGCGATTTAACGTAATTACAGATGAATTTCAAACAACAGAAGGTAATATAATTTTCCACTTTTTGTAATTGTATTAAAATGAAAGTGTTGCTTATTCCAAACATACACTCTGGTTTTGGAAAGTTGTGCGAGGGTGTGAAAATGAAAATTTCGAGTTTTGTCCACATCAACTATTTCAAAAATTGAAATTTTGTCCATTTAACGCAGCCACATTGATCACAGTTTATTGAAAGGCACTGATGTTTTGCTCAATGAGCACACAGCGTCAACTAAATGACCTGTCTGCTCAACGAGCGAAGATCTTGCTCAGCGAGCATCGCTCAGATACTTGACGCGCCCCAGTTGTGTTTCTGCACGATGCGATGGGCGCATAATTCTTGTGTGGGTTGTCAAGCGAAAACGTCCACTATGTTTATATGATTATTCTAACTTAATAATGTTACAATTAAGTAGTATGTAGAGCAAACAGTTAAGGTTTGCATGTAGGGCAAAAGTTATTTTTTTTAAGAATCACATTCCAAATATTAGGCGTGTCTTTTCAGTTTTCATAATTTTTTAAATATTAACAAAGAACCAATAAACTATTTGTGGCAATAAAAATCATATCTGATTTCATTTTGTACTTCAAACATGTGGTTAAACATTAGTCAACCCGTCTTAGCCCCGCTTCCCCTATAATTACAAGATGTACACATATCGTCGCAGGCACACGCGAACGAATGTTTTTTTTTTTTCGGGAGGGGGTGAAATTGTATAGGTGGCTAGTGCAAAGCTGCTTTCTAGGGGAGCGTCATACACAATAAGATATTTCGTATATTAAATACTTTCTCAAAAATTGCAATGGGGGGTCATTTCGAGACGAATTTGTATTTTGTCGAGTTCTTTACAGCTTTTATCTGAAAATGTTGATTTTCTCAAAATTTCGGAGGGGTCTGTAGTAGCACCTTCAATTCCCCTGCGTAGGCCAGTGTCGCAGGAGATTTCTTTATGGGACATCCTGCAATTTTGGCCACTATACGAACGTTTGATATATAAGAATTTTTGGTGTTACTTTTGCCTTTACACCTTCTTAGAACTGACCTTAGGCAAATCTCAATGAAATTCCCCATAAACTGTAGGCTGTTTTTATAAGAAACTTGACAATTGCTTATTTTCCTTCAAGTTATATATGTGCGTGTGCATGTATGCTCTAACTAAAACGTACACATCAACAGTGACAAGTGTGAAAAAGCATGTGCCAGGTGATTGCAGTAAAAAAAGGTTTAAAACTACTTTCCACAAGGATCAGCCAATGGCGATCGTCCTTTTAACTTTCTGTAAGGAAATGATGTTTTGAAAGCCGGAACAGTGACTGTTCTTTTAATTTCTTCCGAAGGAGATTCCATGGTTGATTCCTGTTCGTCACGCGTACTACCTGCATCAGCGACAAATCGATTGTTTATTCTTTGTTCATGCGTAGTCTCCTAAACATGGTTGCCAGGCCAGTCATGTGTGTATGTTTACCTGTAGAAACAGGATTTATTCCCCTTCATTTCCCCATCGGAGGGGGAAATGAAATGCGCTGGGAAAAGTACTCCCACAATATACAGGGTAAGTCAAAATGATAGACCCGATTACAGAAATGTATTCTGTGAAATCTAATAAACATATGTTATTGTGAGACATGCGCTTCGAAAGGTTAACTTTCAAAGTTTAGTTTCCACGCAGTGTTTCCACTTTCTACCGCTAGGAGTCAGCAGCGAGCAGGAAAATGGCGTTGACTGGAGAACAGATATCTTTTTGTGTGCTTGATTATCATGTGAACAAGTCTGTGATTAGTGTGCAACGGCATTTCCGTACCAAATATCGGAGAGAACCACCTACGGGGAAGGCCATTCGTAAGTGGTATGAACATTTCGGAGATTCGGGCTGCATCTGTAAACGAAAATCGATTGGCCGTCCGTCGACTGGGGAAGAGACAGTGGAACGAGTGCGCACATGTTTCGTGCGGAGTCCACAGAACTCCACCTACAGGTCAGCGAGAGAACTTCAACTTCCACAGAAAACTGTCTGGCGGGTTCTGCGGAAACGTTTACAAATGAAACCCTACCGCTTGTAACTAGTTCAAGCCTTAAAAGACACTGATTATGCTTTGCGTGCGTCCTTCTGTGCTGATTTCCTCGCATTAATGGAAACGGATGGGTTCTCTGAGAGGTTAATTTACAGTGATCAGCAACTTTTCACATTTCAGGGAAAGTGAATAGATAGAACGTAAGGATTCGGGGAACTGCTAACCCCCATGAATTCGTGGAACACGAACACGATTCTCCCAAAGTGAATGCCTTTTTGTGCCATTTCCCATGAAAAGATTTATGGGCCCTTTTTCTTCCATGAACGTACTGTGACAGGACTTGTTTTCCTTGATATGCTGCAACTATGGCTCCTTCCACAGCTTGCAGAGGATAGCGCAGATTTAATTCTCCATTACCATGGCAGCGTTCGGGACCATCTCAATGGGGCATTGGAACAACGTTGGATAGGCCGTGCATCTCCGGAGGATCGACCTCTCCTTCATTGGCCACCTCGTTCCCCCGACTTGACCCATGTGATTTCTTCATGTGGGTTTTTGTCAAGGAACATGTTTACATACCACCACTTCCAACAACATTGGATGACCTGCGTGCCCGCATCACAGCAGCCATTGCTGATATTGACCGCAACATGCTAGGTTTGGCAGGAGATAAACTATTGACTTGATGTGTGCCGTGTTACGCGAGGTGCTTACATAGAACACTTGTAATTTGCTTGAAAAAAAAAACTTCGACAGTTTACCTTTCTTAGCACATGTCTCAAAATAACATTTGTTTATTATATTTCACAGAATAAATGTCTGAAATCGGGTCCATTATTTTGACTTACCCTGTATTAAAGGTAGTGTCTGCTGCCACGTTCTTTTTCTGCTGTTGCATAAACTTGCATTCTTTTTGGCAAAATGACACTGCAATTAATATAAAACAAAAATACTGCTACACACATTATTGATTGATTGATTTAATTTATTTTACTTCGCGTTTTGTGCCTCTTTTCTAATTTGCGAAGATGGGGATGAGTGATGAAATGATGAAATTGATGAATGAACATTCACAAACAACCAAGCCCGAGCGCGATTCGAACCCGGGACCCTTGGCGTACACACATTATTGTTACACACGTTACCTCTTTTTGGGTTGTCAATTTGTGACACTGTCATCGTCTTCATCTGTTCCTAAGATTTGTAACATCGTCTGTCATTGGTTAGGAGACTAATTCCGCGGCAGGAGTAAAATTGACGCTCTCCTGACACGCGCGTGACAGCGGACTCGGCCTTATTTTAATATATTTGATTCCTGCGCCAGCGCCATCAATGGCTGAACTACAGATTATTTACCTCTCTAGGAAAAGTTTGGATACCATACCTCCATGTTAAAAGCGTGATTTTAATGTATTTGATTCCAGCGCCTTCATCGGGAAATGCCTGAACTACAGATTAATTACATCCCTTGTGAAAAGATTGGAGACCTCCATGTTAAAAGAGTGATTTTAATTTATATTTTGTTCCAGAGCCATCATTCAGGTAAATAAAGAGAACACGCTATAACTTTCGAACGAATTGATAGAAATGTGCAAGCAAATACTCATTCGATAGGAAATATCTTCAAGATTTTATAGCCAACATGGCAACACTGCAACTGCCACGCTGCGCGCTGAATGATGGGAAATCGCAAAATTGTTAGGTATACAAATTAAAAGAGCAGAAATTTTTAAGCAGCCATGTTATGAATGAAATGATTTTCACGTTACAAGTTACAAATAACGAAAGGAAATTATGTATGAACTGTTCATAATCGTAGAAAAATAACTGAAAGTGTTCATGTGTCAATAAATCTCAATATGAGCACCATTTATAGCTCTACAGATATCAAAATGATAATCTACCTCTTGCCACACATTGACAAGCATTTGGAACGTTATAAGCTGAACTGCATTATTGATACGTTCTCTCAAATCTGCCACATTTCGAATTTTTGTTTGGTACACAATGTCCTTAATGAATCCCCAAGCAAAAAAGTCTAATGGCGTCAAATCTGGGGATCTTGGGGGCCAATGTATCGACCCACCTCGTCCCATCCACTGTTCCAGAAATGTCCGATTGAGCAACGCTGTGACGTCTCTGCGATAGTGAGGAGGGGCCCCATCCTGCTGGAAAAGAAAATCAGCAGGTATCTGAGGAAGTATAAAGTTCTCCAACATGTCTAGGTAGACCTATTTAGTCACTGTAGGCTCTATGAAAAAAAAGGTCCTACCACGCCATTCTTATGCTGTCCTAACCTAACATTAATTTTTGGTGAATCCCTTTCATATTCCATCATCTGGGGAGGATTCTCACTAACCCCCACACGACAATTATACCGAGATTTACCTTACCACAAACATGGAAGGTGGACTCATCACTAAAAAAACACCTTATCAAGAAAATTTTCATCTTCTTCAATCCGGGTCAGCATTGTCACAGCGAAGTCTCTTCTCTTCTGTGGATCGTCTGACTTAAGGTGTTGAAGCAGTTGCACTTTTGTACGCATGCAAACGTAGACGTTTGTGTACAATATCGTGTACTGTTGAACGAGGAATCCCTAGTTCTCTACTTGCATGTCTTACCGACTTCCGTGGGCTCCTGCAGAACGAGTCCCGCACACGTTCAACAGTCTCTTCAGTTACGCGCTTCTTCGGATACTTCCCAGCCTGAGACAGCAAACTGCCGGTTTCCTTTAGAGTCTTGTCCCACTCGTAAATGGTTTTGCGTGTGGGAGGATCCACATTCCATTCCATTCTTACACGCCGCTGAACACGTCGCTATGTCCAACGTGGATACGGGCAGCGCGGTGCGTGCGGTGTGATGCGAGCGCCGCACCGCAGATATGTGCGTGAACGAAGGGAGTGTCCAACGTTACTGCGTGCGATTGTGTTGAGCAGTTGCGACGAACATGGCTTCCAGTTCGGTGCGCTCCGTGCTATTAATGGAAAGTAGTGTAATTAAAATGAAAATATTGAAGGAACACAAGAGACGTCACAGACAAAAGACGCACACAATCTTCAGGAATAGGTTGTCGTATGGAGAATTTCATCATCTGTATCCGCAGCTACGAGCAGATGAAAATGCATTTCATCAGTATACAAGAATGACAATAAACACCTTTGACTATATTGTGAAAAGATTGGATGGTGCTTGTTATCATTAATTCCTGTACTCTCAGCTACGGAATCCTACTCCTTATCAACAATTAAACGATCTTTGTAAGGAGGGTTTCTTTTATCCCACAACATATTTCTTGTTTGCACTTCTGCAATAAGCCCTTCCATCTTTCTTGGTGACTGGCCACCGGACGGCAAATGCGATACAAAACAAACCTGTTTGAAAATCAAACGTTGCGTGCGTTGCGAGCGGACGAATCGCACGCGTCACGTGTCTACGTAGGACGGGCTCATTTCTGACTACAGGTTTGATCGGATACGACTGCCGCGTTGCTCGCATCGCCCCGCACGCACCGTGCTGCCCGTATCCACGTTGGACATAGCGTAACGGATTTCAATTCAGCTAGCCAAAGCACGCACTGCACTTTCCGCTCCGGGGTCCACATCATGAATAACAAAGCAAGCAAGCACGCTCCGATACCTAACGATTTTGCGATTTCCCATCATGCAGCGCACAGCTGCAGTTGCAGTGTTGCCATGTTGGCTATAAAATCTTGAAGATATTTCCTATCGAATGAGTATTTTCTTGCACATTTCTATCAATTCGTTCGAAAGTTATAGCATGTTATTTTTGTTTACCTGAAGACCGGACACCCTGTATTAAAAATACGCTTCTAACACGGATGTATCCAAACTTTTCCCAAGGGATGTAAATAATCTGTAGTTCAGCTATTTCCCGATGAAGGCACTGGGATGAAATATAATCACGCTTTTAACATGGAGGGAGGTATCCAATCTTTTCCCAAGCGACGTAAATAATCTGTAGTTCATCCATTTCCCGATTATGGCACTGAAATCAAATATATTAAAATGCAACTGTTATTCTAACACTCATGTCAACAATGGAGAATGCAAGATGAAGCATTTGAGATGAAATTCATTTTTTAATATGCTCCCATAACCTCATTATGCGATAATGAACCCAGTTTGGACAACAAGAGGAGATTCGCAATCAGAACTTGAAAGAAAGTTTGGTAATCCATTGTTTTGGTACTAAAAAAATAAAACACATTTTGTAATGGAATTTTGCATTACAATTAATGCCATGTATGCCTAATGCCTTTTATGCTAGACGAGCCACTTGCTTAAGGCCCTACTAAAGGCAATTTTGTAGTAACTTTTCGATAACAAATGGCAGCACCGTTTTTCATGACAACCGAGGTCCATGTTGCCAGATCTCCCCGTAAATATAACCAAGGTAGATACATACAGGTTGGTCGATTAGGTACTCGTTGATGTGAGATGGATGACGCCATATTGGTGAGTGGTGGGTTAGTGTTATCATAAGCTTGCGCACGGGGGACAAGCAAGGTATATTTCCACGGGCATATTACCCAGATAGTAGTGCTCCCCCTAAAAAAAAACACTTGAATTTGAAATTATCGCATTCCTGCGTCCCCATTACATAATAATTACTGTCAATTACTATGACTTATTTTCACCTAGAAATTTAGTGTAGAGGAATCTTATCGCTGTTATTAAACAATATTAAACTCTTAAAGAAAATGAAGTATTTTCAAGCCGATTAGATTTCAAAGCAACTACGGGGTACAGTGGCGCAACCACAAGAGGGTAAGGGGTCATTGCCTTTTCCCAACCTTGGACGGAAATCAATTCTAGGAAGCAAACATTGAATTTAAAGAAAACAAGACTGGCATAACGTACGAGTAGCAGGACAAAACGATATTCAAGATGGAATTAGTTTTCACGTCAGTAGTGCAATCAACCCGGTTCAACGCCCGAAAATGAGGCTCGGTGAGGCTCGCCTTAATGGATTTCTCTCGTAAGGCATGAGCCTCATTTTCTGGCAGTGTTGCCAGCTCCTTACTCGAAAAAATCACCAAGGTTTTTTTTTGGGTCTAACCTAGCCTAAAGCAAGGAGCTGGCAATCTTGCTTGAGGCTCGCCTTAATGGATTTTTCTCGTAAGGCATGAGCCTTATTTTCTGGCAGTGTTGCCAACATCTTACTCGAAAAAATCACCAAGGTTTTTTTCTTGGCCTAACCTAACCTAAAGCAAGGAGCTGGCAACCTTGCTTGAGGCTTGCCTTACAGTGCATAAAGCAAGGTTGCCAACCTACTGGTGTTTTTGCCATGGCTTTTTACAAAAAAGAGAGAGGAGAGAGAGAGAGAGGGAAGAGTTAAACAACCGACAGCCTACCTACAGCTTTTTTTTCTTGGTCTAACCTAACCTAAAGCAAGGAGCTGGCAATCTTGCTTGAGGCTTCTTAATAGTTTGCTCTTGTAAGGCATAAGCTCTATTTTCCCGCAGTGTTGCCAATATTTTACTCGAAAAAAATCACCAAGGTTTTTTTTCTTTGTCTAACCTAACCTAAAGCAAGGAGCTGGCAATTTTACTTAAGACTTGCCTTACAGTGCATAAAGCAAGGTTGCCAACCTACTGGTACTTTTGCCATAACCTTTTACAAAAAAAAGAGAGGAGAGAGAGAGGGAAGAGTTAAACAACCGACAGCTGCCAACACCCACCCTAACCTAACCTAACCTAACCTAACCTAACCCACCCTAACCTAACCTAACCAAACCTAACCTAACCTAACCTAACCTAACCAAACCTAACCTAACCTAACCTAACCTAACCCACCCTAACCTAACCCACCCTAACCTAACCTAACCTAACCCACCCTAACCTAACCTAACCTAACCTAACCTAACCTAACCCAACCCACCCTAACCTAACCTAACCTAACCTAACCCACCCTAACCTAACCTAACCTAACCCAACCCAACCTAACCTAACCTAACCCACCCTAACCTAACCCACCCTAACCTAACCTAACCTAACCTAACCCACCCTAACCTAACCTAACCTAACCTAACCTAACCTAACCTAACCCACCCTAACCTAACCTAACCTAACCTAACCTAACCCAACCTAACCTAAAGCAAGGAGCTGGCAACCTTGCTTGAGGCTTGCCTTACAGTGCATAAAGCAAGGTTGCCAACCTACTGGTATTTTTGCCATGGCTTTTTTTTGTCTAACCTAACCTAAAGCAAGGAGCTGGCAATTTTGCTTGAGGCTTGCCTTACAGTGCATAAAGCAATTTTTACCAACCTACATATACTAAACAAGGAGAGCCGGCAACAAATATGTACTGCCGTAAAAGAGAGACAGATGGGTGGATGGTAATATAGTATGTGTGTGCGTGTGTGCGTATAATATGTAGCATTATTAACTAGAGTGTGTTGGCAATTTACTTACAACTAAAAAAAAATAGAGATGCCAACTTTGCTGTAAGATGAAGAGAGAGAGAGATTTATGGCTGGCAACAGTAATGAGCGATGTCCTCTTATTGTAAATTTTTTCCAAGTCCCAAAAAAAAAAAGAGAGAGGCCAATGTTTATATATCGTGACTTTTGTAAACCTCTCTCGGGGGAACGATGCGCTACACACGCGCGCGCGCGTATGTATTGTGACGCAAACAAACAAACAAAATAATAATTGTTGTTTTTTAGGATACCTGGCCCCTATAACCTCGCCAGGGTGCGTGGTGCCCAGCCAAAAAAAGTAAAGGTTTTCTAACGGCTGCGGTTATCTACAACCGCACCTCTGTAGAGTTTCACGTGTTTTTTTTTCTCAAACTTCCATGAAACTCTACAGAGGACCTCCGTAATGCATGCAACGTGTACTAACGACTCTAGTGTTATTTGATGTTGTGATATTTTTGGATATAGAGTTTTATTGTGAGATATAGATAAAAATAATTATGTTTATTATAATATTTTCTTGATGAAGATGGAGAATATGTGTGTGTTACAAATAAAGTTGCATGCTTTTTTTTCTAGTGTGTGTATGTGTTTTTGATGTTTCGACAGCATCTGAAACGATAAAAAAAGAAATTTTATTGTTAATTTTCACGTGTAAAAACAACAACAAATTCTTCTGTGCAAATTCTGATTGTCTCGTGCTATAGTGCAAAAAAAGATATTGTAACTGATAACTAATGAAATTGACATTTGTAACTGATCTGAACTAGTGAAATTCGTATTGTGCTATTGTAACTGATTGTGCTAGTACAAAAAATTTCTTATTGTGCAAGAAAAGATGTTAAAAAACTTGTTAAAACTGCTCTGTGACCCTCTCGTTCTTCACGTCTTAGGCGAAGGACTTCTCTGCAATCAGGATGACACTGCATAGGGTATCCTCGGGCAAGGCATCGTGGAACTCACAGACGACCTTGATGTTGGTTCGATCGTTGACCACAACCTTCTTTCTCTTAGATGTGTTGATGACGGTCATGGGTCTCCGTGCTTTGAACTCGCTGGGCGTGTAGTACATGTCCACGCTTCCCTCGGTCACGCGTTGTTAAGCCGAAAACGCTTCGTAAAGTTTGAGGTAATCGTTTTTGGTCACGTCGAGGTTGTAATTCTCGCGCGGGAACACTTCGTTGCGTCCATTCTTCAGATAAACGTTCTTGATCTTGCAGTCGTCGAACTTGCTGGAATCTTTTTCCTGATTCTTGTCCCTCCCGGTCTGAAAAAGCACTACGACGAAATCTGGCATGTCGAACTGTATGTTGTTGAACTGCGTCGTCACGTCGAATTCCATGTGACTTCCCGACGCCATCTTCTGCACGCACTGGTAACCGTGAAAGTGAATCGGCACCTGTGGACTTTTCAAGATCTCCGCTTTGTACTTGAGGGCGTAGTTCGTTTCGTATTCCACCACCGGCATTCTCAATTCCATGCTCCGGATGACGCACTTGGCTGCTTCGGGTAAAGTGTTGGCTATCGGTGTGGTGCCGTCCGGACCCAAAGTAGCATATCGCATCAGTGCGTCGTTGTCGTTGGCCGCTCTTCGAAACGTGATCCTCAGTCCTCCCTTCCACATGATCTCCTTGTAGTCCGAGAAGAAACCCGGCAGCAGACGCATGGGAAAGAGCACCGTGTGACTTCTCGTCGATATTTTGGTTCCGGCTTCGAATCCTCCCACTTGATAGTACGCTGCGTCCCTTTTTGGATAATTTCAACGTTCCCACTGCCGTCGACGTGATGCCTGGATAATCTATTCTGTCGATGACGGTGTTGTGTTTCCTCACCTCCAACTGCGAGAACAGGTGAGGCACGAAGTTGTCCACGAGTATCAAGTGTGCTGCTGCGGGAAACGCGTCTCCGCTTTCTTTCTTCACCACGTCGAATTGAAGGTAGAGGTCCGCTCTGTGAGGATGAACGAACCCATCGCCTACGTCCACGTCGTATTCGATCTCCCTGTTCGCCTCGTTGAGATTGGCGAACGTGCGACGGTTGGGAGGGAAAGATTGCAATTCGTAACTTTCGATTTGCTCCATTTTACATGTATGGTTATTTATTATACGCTGATCTCCACGATGGCCGTCGTAGTGGCACCTGCGAAATCCACCACGTCTCCTTTCTCGTTCGTCACCACCAACTCTATGTCGTCTATGCGGTTGCGACATACTGGAAAATAGATCGGCGAAGAGGGCGTGTAGATGATCGGCTCCATGAACTCGGAACTTGGTTTGAAAGTGGCTATAATTCCCGTCTGCTTGTGACTTCCTAACAATCCGTCCGAAGATTTCGTGATCATACCTTCGGCCACGTTACAGTGTACGTTCAGAGTCTCTATGGCCAAGAATTTAGGAATGTTGGTTGCCACGTGCTTGGTGCCAGCTTCGAGTTTGGTGTCGTTCTCGAAACCTAAAAGTTCTCCCATGGTGCCAAGGTCCACGGTCTCCGTCGCGGATAGGATTTCCACTCTGTGCGTGACCGAATTTTGAGAAAGGTATGTGCCTTTGGGTAATTGAGCTTGCAAAGTGGAAAGATTGTATTGTCCTGGCGTGACGACGATGTGTTCGCATCCGACGCTAATTTTGTTGTTGTGATGCGTAACATTGGGTATGAGGTACATGCTGTAGAATGCACGCAGAGCCACGGATTTAGGATAGACGATGTCGTCGTGCAGCGTGAGTTTCAAGATTGAAGATTCGCTCGTGAGATGGAACACGCCCATCCTAGTGATGCTGTTTGAGGTTCCACAATGCTTTCTGGAAATCCTCGATCGTAGGGTTATTTATTTTAGAGAGAAACGCGAGCATGGAGAGGCAGAGATGACCGCAGTTCACGTCTCCGAAATTTTGAATGCGTTCGTCGTTGTAGTATATAGAGGTTTTGCTCGTTTTCAGATAATGAATTAAATTTGTAGGTGGAACACCTCCGAAAGAATCGAAAACGAATGCTTTATCATCATTTTTGTAGTAACATATCCAATGCGTGCCTGGATTTTCTTGACCGTCCAAGTTGACTACTCCGCATTCTCTTCTTTTAACGCTTGAAGGTAACGAGTCGGACAGGAAAACTCCTCTGAAGTGTTTGATTCGTAACGGTCCGATCAGAGATTCAATGTCTCGGTTGGTGAGTGCTGCTGTTTCTTTTTTTAAACTTTCTCATCACGCCCTTCCCCTTTTTCTTCTCCATGGCCAGGTTGTGACGTTTCTGTTCTTCCAACTTGGCCTTGTTCTTCTTCGAGTCGATGACGGTTTTCGCGATGGCGGCACTTCCGCCGGCCAAACTTCCAACGGCCCCCAATGCCGCCAGGATGGCCGGGATGCTGAATATGAAACCTCCGATCTTTTGCTGTTTCCGCGAACGCTGCAAGCGTCTCAATTGAGGTGTGCTGAGAAGTAATTTCATTCCATGTCCTTTCGACAAGCAAGAACGTTTCTTCTCACGTTGTTTCTTGGTAAGTAACCCATCGAGGGCACCTAGATTTTTAAGATTGGAGTATGGTATCTGGTACACGACACCCTTGGGCTTCATGTTGATGCTCTATGTGTTATTTTCACGGTATGTTATTTATATATATATTCTGAGATTTTTTCTTGTGTAGTTTTTTTTACGGTATGTTATTTATATACCCCACCCCAATTTTTGTTTCGTGTTCATGGCGATGGTGGTACCCAGTGCGGCGACCCGTTCACCCAGCGATGCGTCTCTGCTCACGAACCTTTCAAAAGCTGCATGTTCCAATTTTTTGTCTGCTTCGTGACGTGCGTCCAGATCCGTCTGCGTGGTGTTGTAGGCGATGTCGTGATCTTTGCATGCCGCGTCCAACGGATTCACACCCTTGTCTCCTCTCTCCAATCTTTTCTCGAGTTTGGTACCCGGTCCGCAGTACTGGTAGCCAGGTAGATGCATCTCGAAAGGTAACTTGTTGATGATGTCGTTCACGAGTCCCTTTCCTTCGGCCACGTTCCAGAATTTCGGAGGCAGCGTGTTGATGATTTTGATCAGGTAACCTATGCCCTTGTCGTCGTTCACGATGAAGTTGGAAAGTTTCGTGCTGATCATGTCCACGATGCCAACCTTCTCGTTGTAGAAATTACGGTTGCCTGCATTCTCTTCGCCGGCTATCACCAACAATCGGTCCACGAGTTTCCTAACGTCGTCCACCCAAACGAATTCTTTGGGTAACGTGTTGTAGCGTTTGACGCCGCTGCCTGTTTTGACCTGGTTCCAAATCGGTTTGATGAGATTCCTGTACTTCTCGCCGCTGCTCGATTTCACCCTATTCTGCGAGGCGTCGTTGTTCTGGTACAAGGCATCCGTCATGATGAGAATTTCCTTGTAACTTTGGTAATCTTCGTCGGTGTAATCTTTCGGCTGCTTTTTGGCAACGAGTTCCCACAGTCCCACCGTACCCGGATACCTGTTCCAACTATCCTTGTCGCCTAAATTGACTTTAATGTCGTTGCCTTCGAAGGTCACCTTCGATTTCCCAATCTTCCACACCACACCGCCGCCTTCGCTGGTTTCCATGCTGGGATACAATCCGAACACTTCATCCTTGTCGAATTTCCCCGTGCTTAGGTAGTCTCGTGCCAAAGGTCCCAACTCGATTTTATCCGAAGACGACGTGCTACCAATGGCTCGACGTCGCGCCGGTGCATCCTTTAGTTCGAACGGCGTCGAAGGAATGCTCGAAATGGGCGTGGGTACGGCGTAACTTTTAGCTGCGAGCGGTACGAGTTCGTTGATCAAATTTTTATTTTGTTCCGTGACACTTTTAATTTCTTTACCTAGACTGCTGATGGCATCGATCACGGGTTGATCCTGACGTTTCTTCTCTTCGTAGAATCCGCGATTCTCGGATTTCCAACCTTTGAAGCGTTTCGCGAGGTAATCGCGAAGCTTGAGATTTTCGTCTTCGATTTTCCGTTTCGTCATGACGTTATTTATACACGTCGTTTCTCACAACGTTGCAACGTTTAGAAAGTCGTTGATTTTGTTTCTGTATTTTCCGTCGTTGGGTTTCCTCGTCATGTCGATCGTCGCGAATCCGAAATCGTCACTGTTCCAGCAAGAAGAGCAGCCTTCCGAAAATTGATTGTAGTTCATGTCTCCGCCTACGTAGTCATCGTACGCGTGCTTGAGGTTGGTGTGATCTTGACGAAACAAACATATGAAATTAGCGTTGTCGCGTACTAACTGTTTTGGAATTTTGGAAAACGTTTGAGCTAGGTAGAAGCAATCCATTCCTTTGTGACGACCTTGCGTGAAAAAGTTGCGAATTTCATTTTGATTTTCCAGGATGGCGTCGTCGAACACGACGACTGAATTTTCACAACAATCGTCGAGTGGTTTTATTTCCGAGGCGAACGTTGCAATGTCCAGACCATCGTACAGTTTCATCAGTTGCTGGTATTTGGATTGCTCCAAACTTTTCGAGAACACGTACAGGTGCCTGTTCTTCCAATCTAACCAATTCGGTGCGAGGAGAAAATTGTCCACGAGCAGTGTCGTTTTCCCACACCCCGAAGGACCTACGATCAGACAGCGGATGCTGTCGGGAAGCAACTCGCCGTTCTTTTTTTTTTCTCGTTTGACTTTCTGGATCCGGTAGACGCTTCACCACGTTCCACGTACTCACAAGATCACTTCGTTCGCGTCGATCCAACTCTTTTCCGGAAGTCCCAGCGATTTGACAAACAGTTTGTCACCTTTCCTACGCAATACTTTCTCGATGAGGTACGTGTCGGGGTGTTTCGTTTTAGAGAGTTCCTCTTCGTAAAATCTTCCTTTCAAAATCTCGCCGCTACTATCTTTTATTATATACGTGTGTCGGTTTCCGGGTAGAACTCGAACCACGGTAAAAAGTTCTGTGCTCCAATTTTTTGTGAATCCCTTCTCGAAGGTGCGTTTGAATTTGCTGATCCTCACCTGGTCTCCAATTTTGTATTTAGCTTTTTTTGTCGTGGGTGTGTACTTTGGACAGTAAACGGTAGAAATTAAACGCTGCTCGTCAGATTTCGTAACGTCAGCTGGCTTCATGCCTATCGTTCTGTGTGCCGTATCATTATAGGTGTCGACGAGTTCCGGCAGGATGTCGACCCATTTGTAATTTCCCCGAAGCGTGAATCGTTTCCACATGTGTGTTTTCAAGGTTCGATTAAATCTTTCCACGATGCTGGCTTTGATGTGACTGAAGCTCGAATAATGTCGAATCTTGTGTTTTTGAATAAACTTTTGGAATACGGCGTTGTAAAATTCTTTACCGTTGTCCGTTTGCAGAAACCGTGGTCGTCTGCCACCGCTTTCGCGAAAAATTGTCTTGAATGCTTCCGTGACGCACGTTTCCGTTTTCGCCTTCAAAGGTAGAGCCCATGCGAATTTCGAAAACGTGTCTATGACGGTGAGAAGGTACTTGTTGCCCTTGTTCAATTTATGCACGTTTTTCAAATTGCCGCTACTCATCTCCACGAGGTCACCTTGCCAGAGGTCGTCGATGCCCTTGGTTACCACAGCCAAACGTTCGTAGTTACGGCGTGCAGGTTTATGCAATTCTTCGACGATGGCTTGCCTAGACATTTTTTTAGAGATTACGTTTCAAGAGAAGCACAAGCGTGATGGGATTCAAAGAGGGTGGCACTTCGCTCGTGTTTTGAATGATCAGCTTATCGCCGGCACTCACGTCGAAAACGGTAAGATCTTCGTCTTCGTGTATTTCATATATGTTGCGCGTTTCGTTCCAACGTGCCAGAGGAATGTTTCCTGCTTTCTGGACACCACGATTCGATATCAAAGTCATGGTAGGAACGCTGGCTTTTCTACCGTGAGACCAGTACGAAAATTCGTTTATCTGAATCGTACCATCGAGGAGAAACTTGTAGTACGGATGATAAGGATGCAACATGTACAGTTTGTTACCTTCGACGAACGTGGAGATTCTCTGTTGATTGGGTACGCTGTTGATTTCGATGGCTTGCAGAGAATGCAGTTTAGCGAATTTAGTGTCGACGCCGAGCAGATTACTGTGAACTTGTCCGAGTTTATTTTCGATGGGCAGCAAATGCTCGACTATGGTATCCGTTACGGCAGAAAACGACGGTTTGATTTTCACTTCCACGTTCAACTGCTTGTAGTTTTCGTTGAGTTCTTGCAACTTGGCACCGAAAGAGGCCAGCGTCGATTCCTGCGTGGATTCCAGCACTCCGACTTGATCTCTGATGTTGACGACGATGTTCTGAAGGTTCTCGACTTGATTCAATTTCGAGCTCTTCTCGGTAAGATCGTTCACGATCCTTCGCATCTCTGTAAACTGCGTGTGAAGGTCGGCGACGCTCTGCGAAGTGGGCAGCGTCGACACCAGCGAACTAATTTCGTCCCGAATCTCTTCCACGTTCGCCGTTTCCGTTTCTAGTCGTTTCAGCATTCGAGATATGTTTCTTTTCAAAACGTACAATTCTTTGGAGGTGGGGAGATTGGCCACCCTACTCTCGAGATCGCTCAACGAACTTTTGACGTCGCTCGATTCGGATAGTGCCGTCACCGCCGTTTTCAATTTTTCCAAATCTTCGCTCGAAGGTACGCTCGTCCGTAACGATTCCAAGTCACCCTGTATGTTGTCGAGTACGTGATGAAAATGAGCGAGATTGGATTCGACGTTCAAATTTTCTAAATACTCGATCTTCCGCTGAACCGTGCTCAACGTGTCTTGAATGCTCGTCAACGCTCTCGCTTCAGCGTGAATATTTTTAATTTCTTCGTTGATCAATTCCAAGGACGCCTGAAGCGTAGCGATGGTGGTTTGAATGTGTTCGAAATCTTGATAGGCCTCCAATTGAATTTTTATGTTCGCGACGCTTTTACCGATGACCTGCAGTTCGTCCGACGATGGTAGGTTCGTCATGGTATCTTCTAAAGTCTGCAACTTGGATTTAATTTCTTCCAACGTGCGGGTGAATTCTTCTTGTAATTTGGAAACGACGACATGTAAGCGTTCTGCGTCTATATCGTTCACGACGGTTTGAAGTTCAGAGAAATTCTTTTCGATTGCGGAAGTTCGTTCTTCGATTTCGAGTTTCAGTTTTTCCAAATCTTCATTTTTCGATTGAAATTGCTGTAATTTGGCCAAATCATTTTGAAGCGAATCCACGCTCAACTGTATATTTTGAACGTTGTCGTAAGAAGGTACGTCAACATAATTTTTTATGAGCGTCTTCAGTTCGGAATCGATTTTCAGAATGGGGTCGAGACATTGCGTTTGGAGCGTAGCGATTTCCGACTCTAAACTTTTGTTTAAGGTTTCCTGCAAAGCGATCAAATCGGTCCTCAACTTCTTAACTCGAATGTCCAACATGAGAATCTCTTCTGCGTGGTCTACACGCTTGGTGTTGCCGAAAATGTCGTTAGGCATTTTTGGTTAACGGTTATTTATAATAGGATAGACGATTCGTAATTCTACAAAAAGAGGAATAAGTTTGTCGTAATCTCCGAGGAGTTCCATGTAAAAATAATCTCCTGCAGACACATTGTACGTAATGTTAGAAAGCATCTTGTCGTGCTTGATTCGAAAAATGTTCTTGCCGGTAGAAATTTTGATTTCGCCTGCGTTTTCCGGATTCACGGTGATTTGAAGTTTCCCGTCGATCGGAATTTCGTAGAAATGTAAATTGTTATTAAAAACATAAAACATCTTGCCCACATCGTCATTCAGTTTCGTCCAAATGCTGTTGAGGTGAATGATCAACAGACCGTTGAGTTTAGGTAACACGGAAGGTAAGACTTCATGATCTGGTATGGTTTCCATAATGATCTGTTTTTTGAAACCGAACAAATTCATAGGCATGCTGGTTATTTAAGAATACGGTCAAAGTTTTTTTTGTAATGACAGTCAAAGTGTTTTTTTTGTTTTGTTTTGTTTTTATGAATCTTCTGTTGAAGATGGACATATGTTGCAGGTTTTGCTTTCTGCTAAGCGATAGTGCCCCCACGGCAATGTGTGAATACCACACTCGAGGACGCACCTCTTATCGTCATCGGGATCCAGCGCAATTTTTCTAACTTTGTTTGTGGTGATGATATGGTCGACGCTCTGGATGCGCTGTTCTGCTCTTAGAACCGACGACCTGGTCTTGAGGCAATCGACGAAGTCCTCGAATGTGAGATGCTCCCGAACCACCTGTCTACCGACACCCTTGGCCTTCTTGGTAACGCTGCCCTCGGCTTTGATGGCATAGGCCTTGGCGCGAAGACCCGTAAACTCGAGAATTACATCACCACCCTTCTCGTCTTTGAGTTTGCCAGGCACTTTTTTGTTTCGGGGCAGGATGCCGTACTGGTTCGGCTGGGGATAGCCCGAGGTGTCGAAGAGGTTAACCAAAGCTGGTACCGTGACTATATCCCTGTATGCATCGGCTGAGTGGACGTGGTACACCAAGCTGTCCGTGTCCGTGTAGAGAAGCGAGATGTTGTGGCTATAATGTGGACGTAATATGTCGTAGTACGTCTCGAACATGTGCAGCTTGCTCAGGTCTAATACTGAGGCACCAACATAAATTGGCTTGTCGAGCCTCACCTCACTCTTCCTCATATGCACCAGAGCAAGCTGCTCATTATAAATGGTCCTCGATTTGAATAACGGGTTTGCTACGAGCCTGCGACATTGTGCTTTCCTCGTTACCAATTTTATGTCCATGCGATTCCGTACATTCTCCATAGTTTTGCCAAACACCGCATTGTTCATAAGCTTGAAGAAATCCTTATCAAGCTCGGACGTGGCTGCGGTGCGGTGTTTGGTGTTGACTTTAATATATGGACGCAACCACGGAGAATGCTCGAACTTGAGGATGCGGTGAACTGCGTGGACCGCGACCCCTTGCTTCATCAACCACCGGAGGTTTTGGTAGTGCAGGACGTAACGCTTTTTGGGCTCGAAATCCATGACGAGCTTCTTCTGGTTGGAATCGGGTGGACACTTGAACTCGGGTGCAGGGGGAAGATCGCTTAACAAATCCTGCAGCTTCTCGGAGAACTCAAGGTCCACCTCGGCGAAGAACCCATGTTCCGAATCGTCGAAGCTTTCGATGTCGAAGTTGGAAGGGTCAGCCCACTCGAACCCTCTAAAGGGGAGTGGCTGCATCATGGAGTGTCCGTAGAGGTTATTGACGTCCGTGTACATGATGTAGCTGGACGGTTGTGAGGGGTCGTAACCGGTGGCCATGTGGTGATTGTTGGCGTGCGAGTGTCGCTGCGACACCTGGACCATTCCACCCCGCACGGCACGTTCCACAAACAGCACCATGTCCACGTCCGAAAGAAGCTCCAGCTCGATCTTCGTCACCAGAAACATGGCTGACCACGCCAGTCCGGGGAGACTATAGAAGTAGGCAGGGTCCAGCTGGTAGATCTTCATGGCGGTCGCACGGAACGTCTGGAACACGTCGGCGAGGAGCGTCACATCAAGTCTGAGGTAGGCGTCGTGGTAGTCCCCGAGAGTTCGACAACCCAGCTCGCGCCACATGGACTGGGCATGGTGATATTCTTCGTCGGTGATGTTCGAGCCGCGTAGCTGACTGTAGAACTTCGCCTGGGGAGGTAGCGACGTCTCTGCGAACTTGGAAGGGTCTGTGATGTATTCGTAGGGATAGACCCCCTTACGCTTGAAGAGGCCGGCGTCCAAGTTCGGAAAGTTTTCGGAGGTAATGAGCATTTGCCCGTCGCTAAGCTTCCCTGCGAGAGCATCGAGGCTGGCCGGGAGGAACCTCAGGGAGTCGAGGAAGCGAAGCTCGACGGTAGAGTGTGATCCTGGGATTCGCACCCACTTGCTCAAGCTAATGTAACGCTCCTCGTTCTGCGCCAGGACGTTGATTCGCATGTCGTCGTACCCAAGATGCTTGACGAGGTGGTGGAAGTCGTATCCCGAGCCATTGTGAAAAAACACAGGGATAAATCGCGGGTCCCGGGCCATGAGGTTGCATCCGTTGCACCAAGGACCAACATACCTACCGTTAAAGTGATCGTGGTGTTGGACTTTACGGTTGTTGGCGGTGTACTCCTTGACGCAGACAGGGCAAGCGATGGCCTCGTCGTGTCTACGTTGATCGTCGGGGGACAGTGGGAGCATAGACTTGGGGGCCAACAGTACCTTCCCTATCTCGATGGCCTCGACAACCATCCTCTCGAGGAAGTGTTTGGCTGCGTCGGGACCACGGTACACGTAGGGCTCGGGGGCAATGTGCTGGTCTCGTCGCACCACAACGTATGCATAACTCGAAGCCTCGTGGAGTTGGTAAGGGGTGGTGGAGGAAACTTCGGGGTCGGGATCGCAAGTGGACAGGGGTTTGAGGAAGGCTTCGAAATCCGCGATGATGATAGCGGGATGCTCTACCATGGCACCGTGCATGTGGAAACGCTCCACAGTGCCAGGTTTGGGTAAGACTGCCACACCTGGCTCGTTGGCATTGCAGTAGCGCTTGTGGTGAGCGAGCTTCTCTGCAGCGATGTTGGAGCCTCGAACATGTTGGTAATTGTGTTGATCCTGTCCGTCGAACATTGACAAGCACCTGCGACACACCTCGACGTGGTGACTATCTCTGCTCCGTTGGCTCGAAACAAGTCTAGAGAGGGAACGGATAAGGGTGTAGTGGTGATGGGTCTCGTTCATGATGAGCAGAAGGTGAATTTCTCGAGCATCATTGTCGTCTACGTAGCTCACCCTGATGGGGTACACCGCATTTTTGTCAGTGAGACCGTAAACGTTGATGGCCAACCGCGCACGAACCTCAAACTTTCGAATGTCCGAAAGCGCCACCGGGTAGTCGATCCCAGCCATCGCAACTTCCAGCTCTGCCTCGTAGGGTAGGTAGTGGTTAACTCGGTGTGGATGGTTTTTCCAGTGGACAGGGTGTAATGCTGCAAGCACCGACCAGAGAAAGCACTTGGCGTCACTGTTCTGAATGTTCAGGACAGCCTTCTTTGCCACAATGGTAGGTGGTAAGGGGACGTAGCTGGAGGCGGAGAGAGGCACGAACTTGCAAAGTTTGACGCACAGTTCGTGAGGCTCGCCACACAGCGAACCCCCCGAGCCTTTAGCTTGATGTTCTTCTTGTTTTGCCACCAGCTCCTCGGCAAACTGGTTGTAGATGACCTCGAGGTTGTCGACATCCGCCAGATGCAGCGTCTTCGCCTTGGTGTTGTGGCAGAAGCTGTAAATTTCATCAGACGGCTTCTTGTACTGGCAACGTAGCGATGCGTAGAATTTGGTGGAGTGCATTGCAAGCGCATCACCGAGGATGGAAATAATTTTGGCTTGCATGTTCTCCAAAAAGCTACGCACGTCGCATGAGCCCTCCGAAGTGAGGACAAAGTCCTCTAACAACCGCTCGAAAGCAGTCTGGTTCGCTTTCGCCACAGGCTTGACACGTTTGGCGGATGGTGCATTGATGGAGGCTGCTTCTGCCTTCCTCTTGGTGGAGGTCGAAGGCTGGGCCCCAGATGTATTTTTGCTTAGACAATTAAGCTTATGGTTTTTGGCATATGCAATTGTGAACTGTTTATTGCATCCGGAACATAGTTCAGTGGCAGCCAAATGCTTGCCTGGCACGCAGGTGCGACAATGTCTTGCAAAATTTTGGCTTGATATGGTTATCTTGCACACAGGGCAACTTTTCATGGAGCGCATTTTTTTTGGGGGGTATGTTTATTTATATGTGATCTGTTGGTGGTAGAGTGTTTACAAAAAATGCCTTACGAGAAAAATTTTGTAGGCTAATTCTAATTAGTGTTAGTTTGAGGGGTTTATTTATATATGGGTGGCGTTGTTTTCCTCAAATATATGCTTTAATAAACCCTGTAAAAAAATTTAAAAAAATATATAAGAAAAATATGATTGTAGATAGAAAAAAGCACAATAAATATTGTATGCATGTGTAATTCTATTTAGTTTATTTTTTGCTAGACACGAATCTTCTTCAGATTTTATTGCCCATTAGTATATTTTTCCACCAATCTAGTAGAGGTATGAAACTATGAAAATATACTTGTTTATATATATTCTATTGTTTTGGCCAGACGCCAGAGCCTCGTTACTCTACAGTCCAGGGTGTACTACGTGGAAGTGAGGTTAACTGTTGGGTGCCTTACCAGAAAGTCGCCCCTCTTACACCCCGCATATTGCTATTTTGCATATGCTTGGTGTATATAGTAATATGTAATAAATATATATATATGAAAAAAGCAAGAAAAAAAGAAGAGAGATACATGCAACACACTCAAAACTTGTATACTTTCTCTCTCTCTTTTTGCGTGCTTTGCG
The DNA here is from genome assembly GCF_977018435.1 of Lepisma saccharinum. Lineage (NCBI taxonomy): Eukaryota > Metazoa > Arthropoda > Insecta > Zygentoma > Lepismatidae > Lepisma > Lepisma saccharinum. The sequence goes on along the minus strand of NC_139254.1, from coordinate 12,696,590 downwards.
AGTATATAATCCTTCCACAATATGCTTAAGAATTGTTTGCCTTTTGTAGAGAGTTTTACCTTTTATCTACAATTCCTTTACATTTGTTTGGCTATTACAGAATCAGCTCACAGAAGCAACACTACCTATTTATATAACACAAAGCCAACTCATGCAAGCTAACAAACAAATTTACTCACGTTAGTTAATTTCAATCACAATCACAATGTTCTTCTTGCAGCTCACAATATTCTCCTTGCAGCTCACAGAGTAGAATGATGCTTTATTAGTCAGAATAGAGGAAGCTCGCTTGTGTGATCTCCCGTTACATGTCCGCCTCTCGCCCCACTTCCCCTAGTTGTTATAAAATGGCGACGGAAGCGTGTGCATGTTTCTCTTCTCCCCGTCTTTTTTTTTTGGTTTATGAATAGAAGCAGGAAACTTGGTTCTGGCGGCATCAGTGATGGGTAATGTGAAAGTCTGTGACGGTCTAATGTTAATGCCCTCGAGCTTCTAGTTTTATTAGTGGAGTAATATGCAGGTTAACAACGTGGACTAGTAGAAATCCGCTCTGTCAGCATGAAATTCCATCATTATTGTTAGCTTTTAAAAAAAACAGGAAGTACATCCGCCACTGCGAATAGCCAGAAATGCTGCCCCCCTCCCAGTCATCCATCTCTCTTACAATAGCGTGTGTATGTTGGCAACTCTCTCTAGTTGCAGTTTTTTTTTAGTTAACTCGTAATCCCCGTCAAAAACTACAGTAACATCATAATATCATATTGCACAGAAGAGGGAGGACATCGCTCATTACTGTTGCCAGCCATAAATCTCTCTCTCTCTTCATCTTACAGCAAAGTTGGCATCTCTATTTTTTTTTAGTTGTAAGTAAATTGCCAACACACTCTAGTTAATAATGCTACATATTATACGCACACACGCACACACATACTATATTACCATCCACCCATCTCTCTCTCTTTTACGGCAGTACATATTTGTTGCCGGCTCTCCTTGTTTAGTATATGTAGGTTGGTAAAAATTGCTTTATGCACTGTAAGGCAAGCCTCAAGCAAAATTGCCAGCTCCTTGCTTTAGGTTAGGTTAGACAAAAAAAAGCCATGGCAAAAATACCAGTAGGTTGGCAACCTTGCTTTATGCACTGTAAGGCAAGCCTCAAGCAAGGTTGCCAGCTCCTTGCTTTAGGTTAGGTTGGGTTAGGTTAGGTTAGGTTAGGGTGGGTTAGGTTAGGTTAGGTTAGTTTAGGTTAGGTTAGGGTGGGTTAGGTTAGGTTAGGTTAGGTTGGGTTAGGTTAGGGTGGGTTAGGTTAGGTTAGGTTGGGTTGGGTTAGGTTAGGTTAGGTTAGGGTGGGTTAGGTTAGGTTAGGTTAGGGTGGGTTGGGTTAGGTTAGGTTAGGTTAGGTTAGGTTAGGTTAGGGTGGGTTAGGTTAGGTTAGGTTAGGTTAGGGTGGGTTAGGTTAGGGTGGGTTAGGTTAGGTTAGGTTAGGTTAGGGTGGGTTAGGTTAGGTTAGGTTAGGTTAGGGTGGGTGTTGGCAGCTGTCGGTTGTTTAACTCTTCCCTCTCTCTCTCCTCTCTTTTTTTTTGTAAAAGGTTATGGCAAAAGTACCAGTAGGTTGGCAACCTTGCTTTATGCACTGTAAGGCAAGTCTTAAGTAAAATTGCCAGCTCCTTGCTTTAGGTTAGGTTAGACCAAGAAAAAAAAAGGCTGTAGGTGGGTGTTGGCAGCTGTCGGTTGTTTAACTCTTCCCTCTCTCTCTCCTCTCTCTTTTTTGTAAAAGGCTATGGCAAAAGTACCAGTAGGTTGGCAACTTTGCTTTATGCACTGTAAAGCAAGCCTCAAGCAAGGTTGCCAGCTTCTTGCTTTATGCACTGTAAGGCAAGCCTCAAGCAAGGTTGCCAGCTCCTTGCTTTAGGCTAGGTTAGACAAAAAAAAAACCTTGGTGATTTTTTCGAGTAAAATATTGGCAATACTGCCAGAAAATAGAGCTTATGCCTTACAAGAGCAAACCATTAAGGCGAGCCTCAAGCAAGATTGCCAGCTCCTTGCTTTAGGCTAGGTTAGACCCAAGAAAAAAACCTTGGTGATTTTTTCGAGTAAGATGTTGGCAACACTGCCAGAAAATAGAGCTTATGCCTTACGAGACAAATCCATTAAGGCGAGCCTCAAGCAAGGTTGCCAGCTCCTTGCTTTAGGCTAGGTTAGACCCCAAAAAAAAACCTTGGTGATTTTTTCGAGTGAGGAGCTGGCAACACTGCGAGAAAATGAGGCTCATGCCTTACGAGAGAAATCCATTAAGGCGAGCCTCACCGAGCCTCATTTTCGGGCGTTGAACCGGGTTGATTGCACTACTCACGTCTTTTTTGCATTATTTCTTCCAGACGGCCAGGAGCACCTGTAGGGGCACAGAGGGGCCATTGTCCCCTCGACTTCAAATTTTATACAAATAAAAATACATTTCGTAAAATTTTCTATGCTCCCTTCGCTCGCAATATCTGCTTTCCTTGCAGTCTTGTCAAGTTCAGAGCAGAAGCTAGGGGGCGGCGGGAGTTGTACCTGGGCGCCGAACAATCTGATTGAGAAAAATTGTAAAAGAGAATGCCATGGCGTCCCGTCCCATGAATTTTTTTGCGCCCTATTAAATCAATACTGTTTTCAACTTGCAAAAATTTGGATAGAAAAATTTTCTTTTCTTTCTGTAATGCAATTTAAATTACCAGAGAGAGAAGTAACAACATCTAAGTACTTCAGACAGTTGCTGCTATAACAGTTGGTTTGGAGGAAAAGGAGCGTACGCATTTCAGGGACAATTTATATAATTTTTGCTGTTGTTTTTTATGGGGCGGACGAATTGATTATGTAATGTATTTAAATAATATATATATATATATATATATATATACACACACACACACAACAACGTCTCCCATTCAAACGACACCCCTTCACAACCTAGTTCCCGAGTACATAAAAACCAAAAGGGGAAATTTCTCCTTATCCTCCGTCAAATACCATCCTGGTAATGATGATGCCATTGTCATTGTATATTGACAATCATTTTTTCCTGAAAACTGGAGGTCAGTTGTGTTAGGGGGAGACGCACCTTGGTCCCCTTTTATCGTCACTACTGTTTTGTTTTCCCGGTTTTATCTGGGAGGTAAAGTAAAAGAAAAACAGCGATATGAAAGTTTCAATTATGTATGCTGTTGTAAATGAAGATCAGAAATTCCCACAACTTTAGAAATGTCAATAATCAACATCCTTCACATACTAAAAAAGAGCTTTAAAAGTGATAGAAATAACTGTTGGTCTGCCTGCACACAAACACAAAGTACAATATTCAGAAAAAAAATTGGAGAAAATATCAAACATACTTCACAATTTGAAACTTTTCTTTTACATCGAAAGTAGCCTATTGTTTATCCACGTATTTCTATCCATTTCTGTTGTGTTTATTTACGTCACTTTGTAACTCTATTCCTCGCTTGCAAAAGAATATGAATCAGATTGTGTGCTAGTTGTTAGTCGTTTTTTTTTAGGAAGTAATACGTCACAGGTCATGTGACCATGGGAAGGGAAGTTTCTCGCGTTGTATGCAGAGTAGGGATGGCCAGATCCGGATCCGGAATATTCGGATTCAAAATATTCGGATCTGGATCCGCGGATCCGCATACATAGATCCTGAAATTTCGGATCCGCGGATCTGAATTTCGGCAGATAGCTAAGGAAATGTCTGAATATTCGGTTCCGGAATATTTGGATCCGGATCCACGGATCCGCATCCATGGATCCCGAATTTTCGGATCCGCGGATCGGCGAAATGTCTAAGAAGTTCCAATGTAGGATTCGCGTCCTGGCAACCAAAGGTTTATGACTTGTCACTCACTAATTGCACCGCGAAACAGGAAGTAGTTCTCGAGGAAGAGGCTCTTCCTCGAGAACTAAGAGCTGTGCCCGCCGAACTAAAACATATGTGCTTGTTACCGCGGTGCAGGATAGGCGAAATCGAAAAAGGGGCCTCTATGATATGGAAATTTAATTACAGATTTGACGTTTCCATTTAATATACCAGTGTTGCTCGTGAGACGAGATTTTGATCTGTCTCATCCCGGAAAATATTATTTTCTTGTCTACTCCCACATGGGTACTGTACGAGAATTTGGCATGTCTCCTCTCGAGAGACGCGACCCCATCTTCTCTTGCCTTGTCTGTCTCATGAACAACACTAATGGGCACGTGTGTTCAGTTTCATCATATCATTACCTACTTACTTACAACGCTATGGTCAGGGCTTCCCTTACTGCGTAGTGGTAAGATCATTGCCTTGTAATCAAGGGGTCCTGGTTCAATGCCTGGTGGAGGCAACTAGAGGTTCAGATCCCACTTTAAACTGTAGGGCCAGTCCCGATTAGCCTTCTGTTCATAAAGTGGACTTAAAACAACAAATCAAACAATCAACAAACAACGCTATTGTCAATGCTGTAGTTTTGTAATCATTCGAATGAATACATATTCGTTTCAATGGCATTTACAAAATCACCTCTGACATTATTTTTGTGCACGAGTGTGTTAGCCGATGCGTAGCAAGGTATTTTAGGAACAACACTTGAAGAAAATCTTGTAGAACTAATGAGAAATTTCTTTATAATTGAAGATCATAATACGTTTTAAGGTGTGGTAATATTATAGTGGGATTGAGTGAGATACAAAACTCTGGGATCCGGGTCCAGATCCAAACGGATAAGGATTTTTCGGATCCGGATCCAGAACCGGAACTTTCGGAGTGAGATACGAAACTCTCGGATCCGGATCCAGATCCAAACGGATCCGGATTTTTCGCCCCCCCACTTTTCGCCACTTTTGACTCAACACTGTGCTAAACCTTATCTACAAAGTGAAATATACTATCTTTGCCTCCCCAGTTTTTGGCACCTTGCCCCCCCCCCGTTTTGGAACCAAATCGCCGCCACTGCATCTGTGTGTTGGTAGTATTGATATATTTAAGTTTAATTTAAAGATTCATTTATGTATATTACATGAGTTAGTTAATTAGTTTCCTTTTATCACTATTTGTTCATTTTATGTTAATGCTATCATTAAGCAGATGGTTGTTTCAGATTTAACCGATATCCAATAATCATGTCCATTCGCATTTATTTAGATTTAGAATTTCCCTATTGCAAATTGCTGATTAATAAGATATTTTCCATTTAAGAATAATATTGAAAATTGTACCAGTAGATAGTAAATATGCCTTTGACCGCAACTCTGATTTCTTGACCAAACGACCACAAAAAGTTGAAAAACTCACTTTCTCTCCCTGTTCCGCGCCTCATTTATTGCGCTGACGATGTTTCACGGGCGCAGAAAAGCAGTGATGAGTGAAAGATGAGCTCTCATCCTCTCATCCTCTCATCCTCTCATCCTCTCATCCTCTCATTCTCTCATCCTCTCATCCTCTCATCCTCTTATTCTCTCATTCTCTCATTTTCTCATCCTCTCATCCTCTTATTCTCTCTACCTTCAGAACATTGTCGTCAACATCAGAGATGAAGTTGGAGTGCTGGAATCAACGGGACCAAATGTTTATATATCGTGACCTTCGTAAACCTCTCTCTTGGGGGAAGGATGTGGCATATACACACGCGCGCGCTCTCATCCTCTCATTCTCTCATCCTTTCATCCTCTTATTCTCTCTACCTTCAGAACATTGTCGTCAACATCAGAGATGAAGTTGGAGTGCTGGAATCAACGGGACCAAATGTTTATATATCGTGACCTTCGTAAACCTCTCTCTTGGGGGAAGGATGTGGCATATACACACGCGCGCGCGCGTATGCCTCTCATTATTTTCCGTATTGTGACGCAAAAAACAAACCTCTCATCCTCTCATCCTCTCATCTTCTCATCCTCTCATCCTCTTATTCTCTCATCCTCTCATCTTTTGGGGGATGAGTGCACCTTATCGTAATTTTCCAAGTCCGGGACCCAAATGTTTATATATCGTGACCTTCGTAAACCTCTCTTCTCATCTTCTCATCCTCTCATCCTCTTATTCTCTCATCCTCTCATCTTTTGAAAGATGAGTGCACCTTATCGTAATTTTCCAAGTCCGGGACCCAAATGTTTATATATCGTGACCTTCGTAAACCTCTCATCCTCTCATCCTCTCATCCTCTTATTTTTGAAGAATGAGTGTACCTTATCGTAATTTTCCAAGTCCGGGACCAAATGTTTATATATTGTGACTTTTGTAAACCTCTCTTTTGGGGGAAGAATGTGGCATATACACACGCATGTGTGTGCGCGTATGCCTTTTATTATTTCCGTATTGTAACACAAACAAACAAACAAAATAATAATTGTTGTTTTTTAGGATACCTGGCCCCTATAACCTCGCCAGGGTGCGTGGTGCCCAACCAAAAAAAGTAAAAAAGGTTCTCTAACGGCTGCGGTTATAGATTACCGCACCTCTATAGAGTTTCACGTGTTTGTTTTTTTTTTCTCTCAAACTTCCATGAAACTCTACAGAGGACCTCCGTAATGCATGCAACATGTACTAACGACTCTAGTGTTATTTTGATGTTGTAATATTTTTGGATATAGAGTTTTATTGTGAGATATAGATAAAAATAATTATGTTTATTATTAATATTTTCTTGATGAAGATGGAGAATGTATGTGTGTGTGTTACAAATAAAGTTGCATGCTTTTTTTTCTAGTGTGTGTGTATGTGTTTTTGATGTTTCGACAGCATCTGAAACGATAAAAAAGAAAGAATTTTATTGTTAATTTTCTTGTGTAAAAACAACAACAAATTTTTTGTGCAAATTTTCTGATTTGTCTCTCGTGCTATAGTGATGAAAAAAAGATATTGTAACTGATAACTAATGAAATTGACATTGTAACTGATCTGAACTAGTGAAATTCGTATTGTGCCATTATAACTGATTGTGCTAGTACAAAAAATTTCTTATTTGTGCAAGAAAAGATGTTAAAAACTTGTTAAAACTGCTCTGTGACCCTCTCGTTCTTCACGTCGTAGGCGAAGGACTTCTCTGCAATCAGGATGACGCTACACAGGGTGTCCTCGGGCAAGGCATCGTGGAACTCGCAGACGATCTTGATGTTGGTTCGATCGTTGACCACCACCTGTTTTCTTTTTGTGGTATTGATGACGGTCATGGGTCTCCGGGCTTTGAATTCGCTGGGCGTGTAGTACATGTCCACACTTCCCTCGGTCACGCGTTTGTAAGCCGAAAACGCTTCGTAAAGTTTGAGATAATCGTTTTTGGTCATGTCGAGGTTGTAATTCTCGCGCGGGAACACTTCGTTCCTGCCGTTCTTGAGATAAACGTTCTTGATCTTGCAGTCGTCAAATTTGCTGGAATCTTTTTCCTGATTCTTGTCCCTCCCGGTCTGAAAGAGCACCACGACGAAATCTGGCATGTCGAACTGTATGTTGTTGAACTGCGTCGTCACGTCGAATTCCATGTGACTTCCGGACGCCATCTTTTGCACGCACTGGTAACCGTGAAAGTGAATCGGTACCTGCGGACTTTTCAAGATCTCCGCTTTGTACTTGAGGGCATAGTTTGTCTCGTATTCCACGATCGGCATTCTCAATTCCATGCTCCGGATGATGCATTTCGCTGCTTCGGGTAAAGTGTTGGCTATCGGCGTGCCGTCGGCGTTCAAGTTGGTGTATCGCATTAGTGCGTTGTTGTCGTTGGCCGCTCTTCGAAACGTGACCTCCCTTCCACATGATCTCCTTGTAGTCCGAGAAGAAACCCGGCAGCAGACGCATGGGAAAGAGCACCGTGTGACTTCTCGTCGATATTTTGGTCCCGGCTTCGAATCCTCCCGCTTGATAGTACGCTGCGTCCGTTTTGGATAATTTCAACGTTCCCACTGCCGTCGACGTGATGCCTGGATAATCTATTCTGTCGATGACGGTGTTGTGTTTCCTCACCTCCACCTGCGAGAACAGGTGAGGCACGAAGTTGTCCACGAGTATCAAGTTTGCTGCTGCGGGAAACGCGTCTCCGCTTTCTTTCTTCACCACGTCGAATTGAAGGTAGAGGTCCGCTCTGTGAGGATGAATGAACCCGTCGCCTACGTCCACGTCGTATTCGATCTCCCTGTTCGCTTCGTTCAGATTGGCAAACGTGCGACGGTTGGGAGGGAAAGATTGCAATTCGTAACTTTCGATTTGCTCCATTTTATACTATGTATGGTTATTTATTATACGTTGATCTCCACGATGGCAGTAGTCGTTGCACCTGCGAAATCCACCACGTCTCCTTTCTCGTTCGTCACCACCAACTCTATGTCGTCTATGCGGTTGCGACATACTGGAAAATAGATCGGCGAAGAGGGCGTGTAGATGATCGGTTCCATGAATTCGGAACTTGGTTTGAAAGTGGCTATGATTCCCGTCTGCTTGTGACTTCCTAACAATCCGTCCGAAGATTTCGTGATCATTCCTTCCGCCACGTTACAGTGTACGTTCAGAGTCTCTATGGCCAAGAATTTAGGAATGTTGGTTGCTACGTGCTTGATGCCAGCTTCGAGTTTTGTGTTGTTCTCGAAACCTAAAAGTTCTCCTATGGTGCCCAGGTCCACGGTCTCCGTCGCCGACAGGATTTCCACTCTGTGCGTGACCGAATTTTGAGAAAGGTACGTGCCTTTGGGTAATTGAGCTTGCAAAGTAGAAAGGTTGTATTGGCCTGGCGTGACGACGATATGTTCGCTTCCTACGCTAATTTTGTTGTTGTGCTGGGTGACGTTAGGTATGAGGTACATGCTGTAGAATGCATGCAGAGCTATGGATTTAGGATAGACGACGTCATCGTGCAGCGTGAGTTTCAAGATCGAAGATTCGCTCGTGAGATGGAACACGCCCATCCTAGTGATGCTGTTTGAGGTTCCACAATGCTTTCTGGAAATCCTCGATCGTAGGGTTATTTATTTTAGAGAGAAACGCGAGCACGGAGAGGCAGAGATGACCGCAGTTCACGTCTCCGAAATTTTGAATGCGTTCGTCGTTGTAGTATATAGAGGTTTTGCTCGTTTTCAGATAATGAATTAAATTTGTAGGTGGAACACCTCCGAAAGAATCGAAAACGAATGCTTTATCATCATTTTTGTGGTAACATATCCAATGCGTGCCTGGATTTTCTTGACCGTCCAAGTTGACTACTCCGCATTCTCTTCTTTTAACGCTTGAAGGTAACGAGTCGGACATGAAAACTCCTCTGAAGTGTTTGATTTGTAACGGTTCGATCAGAGATTCAATGTCTCGGTTGGTGAGTGCTTCTGTTTCTTTTTTTTAAACTTCTTCATCACCCCCTTTCCTCCTTTCTTCTCCATGGCCAGGTTGTGACGTTTCTGTTCTTCCAACTCGGCCTTGTTCTTCTTCGAGTCGATGACGGTTTTCGCGATGGCGGCACTTCCACCGGCCAAACTTCCAACGGCCCCCAATGCTGCCAGGATGGCGGGGATGCTGAATATGAAACCTCCGATCTTTTGCTGTTTCCGCGAACGCTGCAATCTTTTCAATTGAGGTGTGCTGAGCAGTAATTTCATTCCGTGTCCTTTCGACAAGCAAGAACGTTTCTTCTCGCGTTGTTTCTTGGTGAGTAACCCATCGAGGGCACATAGATTTTTTAGATTGGAGTATGGTATCTGGTACACGACACCCTTGGGCTTCATGTTGATGCTCTATGTGTTATTTTCACGGTATGTTATTTATATATATATTCTGAGATTTTTTCTTGTGTAGTTTTTTTACGGTATGTTATTTATATATTTTCAAGGCCTCGCAGTCGTTACACAAATTCTATTACGTGCTTTGTTTTCTTGCCAAGAAGTTCCTTTGTCCCCTTGTACACGATTCGAGTTTTGTTCTCGATTAAAATAGATAGCTTCTCGTCGGATAACATGTTAGCGTATCGATCTGGTAAAAATAGACTGTATTGTGCGTTGAGCAACAGGCATACCTTGGGACCATACTGGGTAGAAACGATTGAACCGGAAGTTATCGTGTAAGGTTTGTCGACTTCCAATTCCTGAATTTTTACATACTCGACTGACAAATTTAGCATTTGTTTTAATGCTTGGAGATCACTCATTTTTTCAGTCGTCATATCAAAAAAAAATTTCAGAGTGTTAGAGAGAAATTTAATTGTTTTTTTTTCACGATGTGTGTTATTTATATATACCGAAGATTATTTTTTTTTCACGATGTGTGTTATTTATATATCAAGTTTTTTTTTTTTGACACGTATATATATTATTATTTTTTTAACAGAGGAAGAAAGTCCGTGCTTCGGAAAACGCGATGATGTGCGTAATGATATCTTCCGTCTCCTGCTTAGACTTGCGCCAATCTACTGTGTACCGTCTTCTTCCCTGCCTTGCCTCGTGCAATTCATCTAACCTTTCGTTTAATTTTTCCCTGCAGCCGAAAGCAGAAAGTTGAGATCACCACACCTCAGGCCGCTGATCTCCCGAAGATGGTCCTTGAGAACCATTTCACAAGGGATGCGAAATTCCGGCGTTGTTTTTGCCATGATTACAAGTTTCCCTACATCTCTGTTTACTACTTTTTTGAATATTTTAGATAGTAGCTCGGGTGGCAAATCAGTTATACGAGACATGTTGTTATTATTATTATTTTTTACTCTATGTTATTTATATACCCCACCCCAATTTTTGTTTCGTGTTCATGGCGATGGTGGTACCCAGTGCGGCGACCCGTTCACCCAGCGATGCGTCTCTGCTCACGAACCTTTCGAAAGCTGCGTGCTCTAACTTTCTGTCTGCTTCGTGACGTGCATCCAGATCCGTCTGCGTGGTGTTGTAAGCGATGTCGTGATCTTTGCATGCGGCGTCCAACGGATTCACACCCTTGTCTCCTCTCTCCAATCTTTTCTCGAGTTTGGTACCCGGTCCGCAGTACTGGTAGCCAGGTAGATGCATCTCGAAAGGTAACTTGTTGATGATGTCGTTCACGAGTCCGTTTCCTTCGGCCACGTTCCAAAATTTCGGAGGCAGCGTGTTGATGATTTTGATCAGGTAACCTATGCCCTTGTCGTCGTTCACGATGAAGTTGGAAAGTTTCGTGCTGATCATGTCCACGATGCCAACCTTCTCGTTGTAGAAATTACGATTACCTGCATTCTCTTCGCCGGCTATCACCAACAATCGGTCCACGAGCTTCCTCACGTCGTCCACCCAAACGAATTCTTTGGGTAACGTGTTGTAGCGTTTGACGCCGCTGCCTGTTTTGACCTGGTTCCAAATCGGTTTGATGAGATTCCTGTACTTCTCGCCGCTGCTCGATTTCACCCTATTCTGCGAGGCGTCGTTGTTTTGGTACAAGGCATCCGTCATGATCAGAATTTCCTTGTAACTCTGGTAATCTTCGTCGGTGTAATCTTTCGGCTGCTTTTTGGCAACGAGTTCCCACAGTCCCACCGTACCCGGATACCTGGTCCAACTATCCTTCTCGCCTAAATTAACTTTAATATCGTTGCCTTCGAAGGTCACCTTCGATTTCCCAATCTTCCACACCACACCGCCACCTTCGCTGGTTTCCATGCTGGGATACAATCCGAACACTTCATCCTTGTCGAATTTCCCCGTGCTCAGGTAGTCTCGTGCCAAAGGTCCCAACTCGATTTTATCCGAAGACGTGCTGCCTATGGCTCGACGTCCTGCCGGTGCATCCTTCAGTTCGAACGGCGTCGAAGGAATGCTTGAAATGGGCGTGGGTACGGCGTAACTTTTAGCTGCGAGCGGTACGAGTTCGTTGATCAAATTTTTATTTTGTTCCGTGACACTTTTAATTTCTTTACCTAGACCGCTGATGGCATCGATCACAGGTTGATCCTGACGTTTCTTCTCTTCGTAGAATCCGCGATTCTCGGATTTCCAACCTTTGAAGCGTTTCGCGAGGTAATCGCGAAGCTTGAGATTTTCGTCTTCGATTTTTCGTTTCGTCATGACGTTATTTATACACGTCGTTTCTCACAACGTTGCAACGTTTAGAAAGTCGTTGATTTTGTTTCTGTATTTTCCGTCGTTGGGTTTCCTCGTCATGTCGATCGTCGCGAATCCGAAATCGTCACCGTTCCAGCAAGTAGAGCAGCAGCATTCCGAAAATTGATTGTAGTTCATGTCTCCGCCTACGTAGTCATCGTACGCGTGCTTAAGGTTGGTGTGATCTTGACGAAACAAACATATGAAATTAGCGTTGTCGCGTACTAACTGTTTTGGAATTTTGGAAAACGTTTGAGCTAGGTAAAAGCAATCCATTCCTTTGTGACGACCTTGCGTGAAAAAGTTGCGAATTTCATTTTGATTTTCCAGGATGACATCGTCGAACACAACGACCGAATTTTCACGACAATCGTCGAGTGGTTTTATTTCCAAAGCAAACGTTGCAATGTCCAGACCATCGTACAGTTTCATCAGTTGCTGGTATTTGGATTGCTCCAAACTTTTCGAGAACACGTACAGGTGCCTGTTCTTCCAATCTAGCCAATTTGGTGCGAGGAGAAAATTGTCCACGAGCAGTGTCGTTTTCCCACACCCCGAAGGACCTACGATCAGACAGCGGATGCTGTCGGGAAGCAACTCGCCGTTTTTTTTCTTCGTTGGACTTTCCGGATCCGGTAGACGCTTCACCACGTTCCACGTACTCATAGAATCACTTCGTTCGCGTCGATCCAACTCTTTTCCGGAAGTCCCAGCCATTTCACCAAAAGTTTGTTGCCTCTCTTGCGCAAAACTTTTTCGATAAGGTACGTGTCGGGGTATTTAGTTTTAGAGAGTTCCTCCTCGTAGAAGCGCCCCAATAAAATTTCACCGCCACTGTCCTTTATTATATACGTGTGACGGTTCCCGGGTAGAACTCGAACCACGGTAAAAAGTTCAGTGCTCCAGTTTCGTGTGAAACCCCTGTCGAACGTTCGCTTCAATTTACTAACCCTCACCTGTTCTCCAATTTTGTATTTAGCTTTTTTTGTCGTGGGCGTGTACTTTGGACAGTAAACGGTAGAAATTAAACGTTGCTCGTCAGACTTGGTAACGTCAGCTGGCTTCATGCCTATCGTTCCGTGCCGTGTGTGATTATAGTCGTTAACGAGTTCCGGAAGAATAGTGACCCACTTGTAGCTTCCCTGAAGCGTGAAGCGTGACCACATGCGCGATTTCAGAGTGCGATTGAATCTTTCCACGATGCTGGCCTTGACGTCACTGAAGGTCGAGTAATGTTGAACGTTGTGTTTCCGAATAAACTTTTGGAATACGGCATTGTAAAATTCCTTCCCTTTGTCCGTGTGCAGAAACCGAGGTCGTCTGCCGCCGCTTTCGCGAAAAATTGTCTTGAATGCTTCCGTGACGCACGTTCCTGTTTTCGCCTTCAAAGGTAGAGCCCATGCGAATTTCGAAAATGTGTCTATGACGGTGAGGAGGTACTTGTTGCCCTTGTTCAATTTATGTACGTTTTTTAACTTGCCGCTACTCATTTCGACGAGGTCGCTTTCCCAGAGGTCGTCGATTCCCTTGGTTACCACAGCCAAACGTTCGTAGTTGCGGCGTGCAGGTTTATGCAATTCTTGGACGATGGTGTGCCTTGACATTTTTTTTTAGAGATTACGTTTGAAGAGAAGCACCAGCGTGATGGGATTCAAAGAGGGTGGCACCTCGCTCGTGTTTTGAACGATCAGCTTATCGCCGGCACTCACGTCGAAAACGGTAAGATCTTCGTCTTCGTGTATTTCATATATGTTGCGCGTTTCGTTCCAACGCGCCAGAGGAATGTTTCCTGCTTTCTGGACACCACGATTCGATATCAAAGTCATGGTGGGAACGCTAGCTTTTTTGCCAGGAGACCAGTACGAAAATTCGTTTACCTGAATCGTGCCATCGAGGAGAAACTTGTAGTACGGATGATAAGGATGCAGCATGTACAGTTTGTTACCTTCGACGAAGGTGGAGATTCTCTGTTGATTGGGAACGCTGTTGATTTCGATGGCTTGCAGAGAATGCAGTTTAGCGAATTTAGTATCGACGCTAACGAGGTTGCTGTGAAGCTGACCCAGTGTGTTTTGTACGGGCACCAAATGCTCGACTATGGTATCCGTTACGGTAGAAAATGACGGTTTGATTTTCACTTCCACGTTCAACTGCTTGTAGCTTTCGTTGAGTTCTTGCAACTTGGCACCGAAAGAGGCCAGCGTCGATTCCTGCGTTGATTCCAGCACTCCAACTTGATCTCTGATGTTGACGACAATGTTCTGAAGGTTCTCGATTTGATTCAATTTCGAGCTCTTCTCGGTAAGATCGTTCACGATGATTCGCATCTCTGTAAACTGCGTGTGAAGGTCGGCGACGCTCTGCGAAGTGGGCAGCGTCGACACCAGCGAAGCAAGTTCGTCTCGAATCTGTTCCACGTTCGCTGTTTCCGTTTCCAGTCGTTTCAGCATACGTGATATGTTCCTTTTCAAAGCGTGTAATTCTTTGGAGGTGGGGAGATTGGCCACCCTACTCTCGAGATCGCTCAACGAACTTTTGATGTCACTCGAATCGGATAGTGCCGTCACCGCCGTTTTCAATTTTTCCAAATCTTCGCTTGAAGGCACGCTCGTTCGTAACGATTCCAAGTCACCCTGTATGTTGTCCAGTACGTGATGAAAATGAGTAAGATTGGATTCGACGTTCAAATTTTCCAAATATTGGATCTTCTGCTGAACCGTGCTTAACGTGTCCTGAATACTCGTCAACACACTTGCTTCAGCGTGAATATTTTTAATTTCTTCGTTGATCAACTCCAGAGACGCCTGAAGCGTAGCGATGGTGGTTTGAATGTGTTCGAAATCTTGATAAGCCTCCAGTTGAATTTTTATGTTCGCGACGCTTTTACCGATGACCTGCAGTTCGTCCGACGATGGTAGGTTCGTCATTGTATCTTCCAAAGTCTGCAACTTGGATTTGATTTCTTCCAACGTGCCGGTGAATTCTTCTTGTAATTTAGAAACAACGACCTGCAAGCGTTCTACATCAATATCATTCACGACGGTTTGAAGTTCAGAGAAATTCTTTTCTATTGCGGAAGTTCGCTCTTCGATTTCGAGTTTCAATTTTTACAAATCTTCATTTTTCGATTGAAATTGCTGTAATTTGGCCAAATCATTTTGAAGCGAATCCATGCTCAACTGTATATTTTGAATGTTGTCGTAAGAAGGTACGTCAACATAATTTTTTATCAGCGTCTTCAGTTCGGAATCGATTTTCAGAATGGGGTCGAGACATTGCGTTTGGAGCGTAGCGATTTCCGACTCTAAACTTTTGTTTAAGGTTTCCTGCAAAGCGATCAAATCGGTCCTCAACTTCTTAACTCGAATGTCCAACATGAGAATCTCTTCTGCATGGTCTACACGCTTGGTGTTGCCGAAAATGTCGTTAGGCATTTTGGTTAACGGTTATTTATAATAGGATAGACGATTCGTAATTCTACGAAGAGAGGAATAAGTTTGTCGTAATCTCCGAGGAGTTCCATGTAAAAATAATCTCCTGCAGACACATCGTACGTAATATTAGAAAGCATCTTGTCGTGCTTGATTCGAAAAATGTTCTTGCCGGTAGAAATTTTGATTTCGCCTGCGTTTTCCGGATTCACGGTGATTTGAAGTTTCCCGTCGATCGGAATTTCATAGAAATGTAAATTGTTATTGAAGACGTAAAACATCTTGCCCACATCGTCATTCATTTTCGTCCATATACTATTAAGATGTACAATTAGTAGACCATTGAGTTTAGATAACACGGAAGGTAAGAGGTTATTGAAATTTGGTGATGCAGTGTCCATGTTGCTTTGTTTGCGGAAACCAAAAAGATTCATTGTCCTTGTTAGTTATTTAACACGTTGTGCCTTTGCCATTCTTCAAAAAACAGACGGAGGAAAAGAGGGGCCCTCGGGCGATGAAAAATAAGAGTTGAATTTAATGAGCCTCGGTTTGGAGCGGGCTTAGCAACATAATAACAGCTTGCAACTTTTCATCGCCCGAGGGCCCCTCTTTTCCTCCGTCTGTTTTTTTGAAGAATGGCAAAAGACACAGCGGACTTCATGGCTATGGGGTTACAGTTAACACACGTCACATTTATCGCTTCCATTGCAGTGGCCCCACTCTCTCGTGTGGATTTTACAATCGAGAACACGTAACTTGTTGTCTGTTGCATCCAATGCTACTTTGGTTACACGCGTCGTGTACAAATCATGCAATTTACTTGTAATGCGATGATCGGCGCTGAGTTGCCTTTTACTATGAAAAAGGCATTCCTTGTAGTCTTGCATGCTAAATTTGCTGGTACTTATTTTTCCCACACCCTTCGCTTTCTTGATCTCTTTTTCTTCTGCAATCTTTACACAGTACATTTTGGCACGAAGCCCCGCAAATTCGCTGATGTACTTCCCGCCAACTTCATCTTTGAACTTTCCTATGGTCATTTTGTTTTCTGCCGAATGTAAGTGATGGCCTGATGGTAAGTTGCTAAAATCAAACAGATGCTTCATCTTAGTCAGATCACGTTCGAGGTTTGGTGTGTTTTGGATTAGAAAAATGAAGCTATCCGTGTCAATGTAACATATTTGGATGTTATCTCCATAAAAAGGTTGAAACTGATCGTAGTACGATTGGTACATGTGCAATTTTGATAGTTCAAGGACAGTGGCACCTATGGCAATCGGCTTGTTGAGCATCACTTGCTTCTTGTTCCTCTCGACGAATACTAGATTCTCGTCGAAAATGGTGAAGTTTTTGAAGTAGGGGGACGCGACGATCTTCTCAAATTTCTTTTCCTCCGTGACCAACGTTGCGTCGATGTAATTACGCACGTTCTCCATCGTCTTGCCGTAGATGGCGTTATTGAACAGTTTGTACAGATCCTTGTCTGCAGGCGATGTCGATTGCGCTCTGCGGCGCGTGTTCTCGGTTATGTAGGGTTCCAGCCATTTGCTCTGTCGGAACTTTAATCCTCTATGAACTTTCTTCAACTGCAAGCCGTGACTTATGTAAAATTGGAGGAGTCGGTAGTGCAGAATGTAATTCCGCTTGTTCCCCATACTTAGTATTAGTTTTGGCTCCGATGATCCTCCAGGTGGCTTCTCTTTGGTGGGGGCCAGGGCCAATCCGTGATGTTTCTCGTGAAGCCTTTCGGGATAATCGAGATCGACTTCCAAGAAACAGCCCCATTCATTATCTTCGCTCCAGTTGAGAAAATCTTCGCAGGAGAGTTCCTCTTCGGTCATCCACGCGTAGTCGCTGATGGGAAGACACTGGGACATGGAGTGGCCGTACAGGTTGTTGACATCCCAGTAGACAATATAGGTGTTGGGCTTCGATGCATCGTAACCAGGCGTATGAGGATTGTTTGCCTGAGCATGGCGTCGGGGGCATTGGACGATGCCACCGCGTATCGCACTCTCCATGAAAGCATACTGTTCCTTCTCTGCGATGAGTCCCAGTTCCACGTTGGTATATTTCATCATCGATTCCCAAGTCAACCCCGGCGTCGTGAAGAAATACGCAGGATCCAACTTGTATATTGCGATGCATCTCTTACGAAACGATTCGAAAATGTCCATGAGGAGAGTCACGTCCAATTTCAGATAGAGATCGTGATAATCGCGAAAAGTTTGGCAATTGAATGCCGTCCATACACTACGAGCGTGTTCGTAGTCCTCTTCGGAACAGACGTCCTCCGTGAGATGAGAATAAAATACCTCCCGGGGTGGGAGTTCCGTCTCGTCAAATTTCTCGAAATCGTTGACGTACTCGTAGGGGTAGACGCCCTTGCGACGCAACAGATTCAAATTCTCATCTCTCCCCGAAAAACATTTTTGCTTGGTGGCCACAAGATCTTCGTCGCCAAGTTGAGATGCAAGGCTTGCGAGGCTGGAGGACAGGAAATTGTAAGAGTCCAGGATTCGCACTTCCACACTTCCTCCTTCTTGGAGAGGGATCCACACTCTCACCGCGATGTACTTCTCGCTCGTTCTCGGAATGATGCTGATTCGAGAAGTTATGTTGTAGAGCTCTTTAACGAAGAGATGCGTATCGTACTTCTCCGTGTAGTGCAGAAACACGGCAACAAAATGCGACTCCTTAATCTTGAGATTGCACGAATTACAGATGGTGCTTAGGAATAATCCATTCTGGTGGTCATGGTGGACGACCTTGTAATTTTCGGCGGTGAAAACCTGGTTACACTCCGCGCATCTTGTCGCCGCGCCATGTCCCCGTTGTTGTTCCGTCGTGAGAGCAGGTGGAGAAACATAAGAGCCTTTCAGGCTGGGTGCAAGTTCTCTCGCGCATTCCGCTATCTTCTTAACAAAATGTTTTGCCGCATCGGGTCCACAATACAGGATGACATCATTTAATTTTTCTCCGTAGATGGAGAAACTGCAAGGCTCGTGGTGAAAAATTTGTATCGTGCTTGAGGTAGAGGGATCAGGGTTGCAAGACGTCATGGGAACTTGGAAGCTTTCA
Organism: Lepisma saccharinum; assembly: GCF_977018435.1. Taxonomy (NCBI): domain Eukaryota; kingdom Metazoa; phylum Arthropoda; class Insecta; order Zygentoma; family Lepismatidae; genus Lepisma; species Lepisma saccharinum. The sequence goes on along the minus strand of NC_139254.1, from coordinate 12,678,036 downwards.
AAGTCGGCATAAAGGACAGCGGGATGGTGGAGAAGAGCCTGGTGTTTCTGAAATTTCATCTTGGTTCCGGGTTCCGGCATGACATCTTCGGGTTCTGCATTCACGGAGCCAAAACACTTGTGCTGTTCTTTCATCTTCTTTCCCTCGCGAAAAATTCTCAAGCATCGATCGCAAATTTCGATCTTATCGTGATCCTTGGTGATCTGTCTTCCTACTAATCGTGAGAAATTCCGTATCAAACTGTAACGGTCATCTACAAGCAAGAGTCGAATTACATTATTCTGGCTTCTAGCAGGTCTTAACACACGAATGTTGTCGCAATCGTCAACCCCAAACACAGAAATATTGATATCTTCCCCTTTTTTCTCTATAGTTTTTTTCAAATTGATTGATCTTATTCAGAGGCACAGGATAGGAAATTCCTCTCATCATATTCTCGTATCTTCCCTCATATCCTCTGTAATTGGACAGGCGTTGGGGGTCATTATTATTTGCTGGGTGTAATGCGGCGATGACAGACCACAGGAAACTCTTCGCATCGTTACTTTGTATGTTCAACACTGCATTTTGCTTTTTTTTTTGCTTGTTTTTTTGAGCGCTGCGTAATGGTTTGAAATTGCAGACTCGAAGTTCTAACGCGTGATTCTCACCGCAAAGAGTCCACCCACTTCCTCTACCTTCAAAGTCTTCTTGTTTTTCTCCCAAGTGCTCGAATAGCCGTGTCACAATTTCCTCCAGATCCTCGTTATTGTCATCGTGTAAGCATTCGCACCCTACGTAAAAACTGAAAGTGCTTGACTCGGAGGAGACAACTTTCTCATACAGCAGGGTCAAGACGAGATGAATTTTAATTGCAACATTGACGAGGCAATCACGTAATTGATGTACTACCAGAGATTTCACTTTGTCGAGGAAGGTGCTCGAGTCACACTTTTCACTTCCAGATTTATAGGTCATGATGCGTGCACTTTTATTCAAAGCACCGCCTTCATGCGCATCAATGCGAGATTTCTTTGCCGGCGGGACTACGACATCATGATCCGGTAGACGACATTTTTTCAAATGCCTAGCAATGTTAGGTTTAGAAATCAACTTCTCACAGTTGCGACATGCCACTTTCCCGCAAAGACCGGAGGGACCTGGTTGCGATTCCATTTTTTTCCCTCTGTTATTTATATATATATATACAGAGAATTTTTTTGGGGGGGTTGTGGTGATGGTGGTGGTGGTAGGGGAAAGCGCACTGAAACAGAAGAAAAAAAAATTGAAAAATATTAAACATTTTTTTCCTTCCACAAGTACATATATATATTAGACGCGAACAGTGCACACACTGTTGTAGGAGGTGTGTGTGTCAATTTTTATGATTCCTCTGAATATGTGTGTGTGTCAGACGCAAAACAAAATAAATATATATATGATGAAAAAAAAACACTTGAAAAACAACTTACCTTTCAAGAGAGATAGAGAGAGTTCAAAAAAACTTGTAGCTCACTAAAACTTCCACGATGATATATATGTATACTGCCAGACAAACAAATTAAAAAATACTGAACTGCCACAATTGACGTTCACCTTTCAAGAAAAATAGAGAGACTTCAAAATAAAACTTGTAGCTCACTAAAACTTCCACGATGATATATATGTATACTATCAGACAAACAATTAAGAATACTAAACTGCCACGATTGAGGTTCACTATGATAATGATGTACAAAAAAGAGAAACTGGTGCGTTATATAGGAACCGCGACCCCCTTGGTGAAAACACAATGAGGGCTATAGTCAATGTCCTAGCAATGAACCCCGTTGACACTTCCACCTCATGCGTGTTTATCATGGTATTCGATCATTTTTTCCTCGCATCCTCTTACAGATTCGCTTCGGGCAGAAGCGGATGCGAGATAATTAGGTTCGGGGAGTTTGTTGCCGTTTGTGGTTGCCGAGGGTGGAGTCGTCCACTGCGGAAGCGGATGGCAATGAACCCCGTTGACACTTCCACCTCATGCGTGTTTATCATGGTATTCGATCATTTTTTTCCTCGCATCCTCTTACAGATTCGCTTCGGGCAGAAGCGGATGCGAGATAATTAGGTTCGGGGAGTTTGTTGCCGTTTGTGGTTGCCGAGGGTGGAGTCGTCCACTGCGGAAGCGGATGGCAATGAACCCCGTTGACAGTTCCACCTCATGTGTGTTTATCATGGTATTCGATTATTTTTTTCTCGCATCCTCTTACAGATTCGTTTCGGGCAGAAGCGGATGCGAGATAATTAGGTTCGGGGAGTTTGTTGCCGTTTGTGGTTGCCGAGGGTGGAGTCGTCCACTGCGGAAGCGGATGGCAATGAACCCCGTTGACACTTCCACCTCATGCGTGTTTATCATGGTATTCGATCATTTTTTTCCTCGCATCCTCTTACAGATTCGCTTCGGGCAGAAGCGGATGCGAGATAATTAGGTTCGGGGAGTTTGTTGCCGTTTGTGGTTGCCGAGGGTGGAGTCGTCCACTGCGGAAGCGGATGGCAATGAACCCCGTTGACAGTTCCACCTCATGTGTGTTTATCATGGTATTCGATTATTTTTTTCTCGCATCCTCTTACAGATTCGTTTCGGGCAGAAGCGGATGCGAGATAATTAGGTTCGGGGAGTTTGTTGCCGTTTGTGGTTGCCGAGGGTGGAGTCGTCCACTGCGGAAGCGGATGGCAATGAACCCCGTTGACAGTTCCACCTCATGTGTGTTTATCATGGTATTCGATTATTTTTTTCTCGCATCCTCTTACAGATTCGTTTCGGGCAGAAGCGGATGCGAGATAATTAGGTTCGGGGAGTTTGTTGCCGTTTGTGGTTGCCGAGGGTGGAGTCGTCCACTGCGGAAGCGGATGGCAATGAACCCCGTTGACAGTTCCACCTCATGCGTGTTTATGTGTGTGCACCACATTGTTCCCGAAAAAGAGAGGTTTACAAAGGTCACGATATACAAACATTTTGACCGGGATTTGGAAAATTACAATAAGGTGTATTCATCCTTCAAGAATGAGAGGATGAGAGGATGAGAGGATGAGAGCTCATCTTTCACTCATCACGGCTTTTTTTGCGCCGTGAAACATCGTCAGCGCAATAAATGAGGCGCGGAACGTGGAGAGAAAATGATACACGCGCGCGCGTGTGTATGTGTGTGCCATATTGTTTTCGAGAGAGAGGTTTACAAAGGTCACGATCTACAAACATTTGGTCCTTCAAGGATGAGAGGATGAGAAGATGAGAGGATGAGAAGATGAGAGGTTTGTTTTTTGCGTCACAATACGAAAAATAATAAGAGGCATACGCGCGCGCGCGTGTGTATATGCCACATCCTTCCCCCAAGAGAGAGGTTTACGAAGGTCACGATATATAAACATTTGGTCCCGTTGATTCCAGCACTCCAACTTCATCTCTGATGTTGACGACAATGTTCTGAAGGTAGAGAGAATAAGAGGATGAGAGGATGAGAGAATGAGAGGATGAGAGCACGCGCGTGTGTATATGCCACATCCTTCCCCCAAGAGAGAGGTTTACGAAGGTCACGATATATAAACATTTGGTCCCGTTGATTCCAGCACTCCAACTTCATCTCTGATGTTGACGACAATGTTCTGAAGGTAGAGAGAATAAGAGGATGAGAGGATGAGAAAATAAGAGAATAAGAGGATGAGAAGATGAGAAGATGAGAGGATGAGAAAATAAGAGGATGAGAGGATGAGAGGATGAGAGGATGAGAGGATGAGAGCTCATCTTTCACTCATCACTGCTTTTCTGCGCCCGTGAAACATCGTCAGCGCAATAAATAAGGCGCGGGACAGGGAGAGAAAGTGAGTTTTTCAACTTTTTGTGGTCGTTTGGTCAAGAAATCAGAATTGCGGTCAAAGGTACAAATACTATCTACTTGTACCAACCCTAAAACGTAATTAGAAACACATTTTGATTCTGGTACATTTGTTTTGGCCTATTTAAAGTGTGGTTAGATTAATGTTAATCAGATTTATATATGATATGTTACGTAAGATTTGTTGTTGGAAAATTTCCTATTGTTGAAACTTAAAATGTTATATGTAATTAAAAGTTCTATTCGTTGTGTTTCATCAATAAACTATTAAAGATAACATTTATTTTTCGTACGTCCCACAAAAGGCCTCTGACTCTGCTAAAAAGATTCTAATAGTAAGGTAGTCAACTTGTCAACCCATAGTGTGTGTGTATATATATATATATATAAAATTGTAAAGGACTCGTTTTCTAGACCAAATCCAAATTAGACGAGATAATACCTAATGGTCTAATCGCGACGATGGCGATGAAAGGATAATTGATTGATTGATTTAGTTTATTTTACTTCGCGTTTTGTGCCTCTTGGCTAATTTGCGAAGATGGGGATAAGTGATGAAATTGATGAATGGACATTCACAAACATCCCGCCCGAGCGGCATTCGAACCCGGGACCCTTGGCGTCACAGCGCGATGTGCTAACCATTCGGTGCGATGAAAGGATAAGTCTGACAAACACATGACACATCCATGCCAGAGAGGATTATAGAGAGTGATACCGAAGCGTCGATTCCTTTGATCTTCGTGTCCCTCGCGTGGCAACGTGATTGGTGGCAGTGTTGCCACAATCTGTAAGCACAATTTCCCTTTCCAAGGGGTAAAATTTCCCCTTTTCTCCCATTTTTCCCTTCATCTAAATAATAATAATAATAATAATAAAATATTATTGTTGACCCATGTTCGTATGTATGTATGTATAAAATGTTAATCAATTTAACTTGTAAATGCTACGACGCCAGGGATACCGGGTTCGAATCCTGGCCTGGGTGTTTTTGGGGATCGTCCCTTCATAAATTTAATCATATAATCAATCATCCTCATCGTCGCGATTAGCCAAAAGTGACAGAAAAGCGAAGTAAAATAAACCAAATCAATAAACAATAAAATCAATAACTTTTAAATGTTTTTTTTGGAAGATTTAGATTTTATTTCCAAACCAAGCTAATTTTTTTGTTTAGAGATGAAAGTTAAAACTATGTTATAGTTGGCAACTGAAGATTTTCATTAGTAAAAAGCAAAACGCACAAACAGAGATTTGATTTCGAATGGCCAATGCCCCTTGTCTTCATCACACCATCAGAAGAAAATAAAAAATATTCTACACAAAATGCTGTTCTAGTAAGGCGCACATATGAAGAATTTGTGTGGAAAATCACATTTTGCCTCCCCATAAAAATTTTAAGTTCGGCGCATGGATATACACGTTTTATTAATATATATATATATATATATATATATATATATATATATATATAGTACATACCTGAGCAAATGTTCTATTCTGGTAAATTTTACATATTAGGTGGAATCTTCTAAAACACAGCAAGTTTTTTTATTAAATCCATTGTTGGTCACTTCTTGCCACTCCGCATGGAATTTTTAAACTTGTTTCCGTGGTGTTTTTTCATCTTCCGATAATTCTCCACGACGTTTTGTAATATATTCTGGAGTTGCAGATCGTTTCCTTTGCTTCCCTTGTTCTTCCGTCGTCCAAGACGGGCACAGCCTTCCACCAAACACTCGCACACGACGAATAACCCACCCAGTGTCCAATGAAGACTGAAGTAAAGATAGATTTGCGACAAAGAGAACTTTATGGTTTGCACGTGTAGTGTTTGAGACAAAATTCAGAGAACCGGGGAAAGCTTTACATAAACAATACCCTTGGACTCCCACTCCCGTAAGGGTGAATGGCCAATGACCTCCGGCCCCAAACGGTAGCCAGATGTGGGTCAACCCAAATTCCATCCTTCCTCTCAGAACAAAGTATACGACAAGATAAAAAAAAAATATTAAGTTCTCATTTTCAAAACTGGAATCTCTTATAATTTTTAATATAATTAATGCTTATAATAATAATAATCCGTTGCGCAACAGCCCATGAAGGACCTAGGCTTACCTACCGACTGCCGGTCTCCCTCCCACACTTTCTCTCGTCACCTCTAAGCGTGGAGATCTTCAACCAGTAGTGGAATAGTCGGGGGGTCAGCCCGACGTATCCCCAGCCGTTATAGTAGGTCTCCGTGACCGGATTACGCTCACTCACTCGGAGCTCCCCAATTTCCTCACGATGGTGGGTTGCCACCGGCCCTATACGTGGGCCGAATAAATTCCGACCAGAGCCGGATTCGAACCTACGCCGTCCCGCAGCGAACGATCTCAAGACGAGTGAACGCCTTAAGAGTGGGCTGGAGGTTGGCATGAAAGTAGTTTCCTGGCCCGATGCGATACAGAGACACCTAGCGACATATCAGAGGACTAGGAATTCTTTTCGGCTGTCCTAAGCCTGAGGCCAGAGAACCTTCCTTCCTTCACCACCCCCTCCCCTCCGCGTGACTCCCGCAGGGAGGTTTCCAGGAAAAGGACACCCACCTGTTTCTTTTAATTCTGGTTTCGGAGGCTAAAATTTCTCCACTGGCAAAGCAATTCGCATTTCTCTGCTTGCTGGCTGATTCTTGCATGGAGCGAGACGAGTGGCAGGCTCCAGAGACAGAACATTCATGACTAAAGTTTTGATTGAATAAATTTGGTTGATTACAGTGGCTACTATAATTATGTTGAATTTTCTTGTTGAGGTTGGAATTTTATCAATTGAGAGTAAAGAAGGCGGTAGAGAATATCTGTTGAAAGAAAGTATTTTCCTTTGAAGGGGGTGTTTTTTTATACAAAATCAATATAATAATAATAATAATAATAAGGCAAGAATTAGTAACAATTATTATTTCAACTATTAACGAATCGAGTCCCTATTAGAGATGGGCAGGAGCGAAACTACCTGGAATTTAAAAAGGGGAAACGTGGACATGCGTAATAACATATGGAAAAACTGAAAAGGAGAAAGACGGACAAAACAATGTAACAAAATGTACAGTAGTAACAAAGATGTCAGGAAACAATAGTATAATATTGAACATACACTTTGATGAAGTAGTTTTCTTTGTTATGATCTGAATTAAGTCCCTTTGCACAGTTCTCATCGTTGGAGTTCACAGCAGCTTTAATCGGCCAAGATTGATTGATTTTGTTTATTTTACTTCGCCTTTCTGCCACTCTTGGCTAATGATGATATGATGTAATCGATGAAGAGACGCTCACGAAGGACACGTATGCCCAGACCGGATTCGAACCCGGGACCACTGGCGTCGTAGCGAAATGAGATAAATACTCCGCCACGGGGCCGGCTAATCGGCCAAGGGTGGGGACAAACTCTCAGTGATGATGGGAATCCCCTGTGGAAACATATGACCAGTTCCTGCATCACATTAGTTGCTCTCTCCTATTGTGATTTTTCCCAATGTTAATTGATTGCTTGCCAAGTGAAATTTAGTCCAACTAATTATAGTATGATCTTCAAGATCAGCACTATACGTGTTACAAAGTACTCTTAAAAAAATCCCAGTGAATTGGCCAAAATAAAGTGACAGAATTTCGAGGAGAGGCCGAGCCTCTGTGAACCCACACTTGGTTACGCCAATATACGTAAGTAAACCCGTGGTGCTACAGCCCCTGAGGGCCAGAGCCCACCTACCGACTGTAGGCGTCACTTCCAGTCCAACCAGTTATGTGCGGTCAGCACGACGAACCCCTAATCTTTGTTGTAGGTTTCCGTGACTCATTCATAGCTTCCCAATCTCCTCACGATGGTGGGTGGCAACCGGCCCTATACACAGGCCGAAATCTCAGGAGAAAAGTTGATACGTTTCCCCTAAGAGACTCGAACCTGCGCGCGTCCCGTAGACGGAGCTCAAACCATGATGCATCGGACCATACAGTCACGATGCAGAACAGCAGGGCCGTAGCCAGAATTTTATTTCGGGGGGAAGGCTCATCCCTTATCAGCAGCTGCCATCTAAGGGCGAAAAAGTGGGGAATAGAACCCCTGAAAATGAATTTCTCAGTATATTACAAGTTATTGTACAGGATGTTTAATGTAAGTAAAATTAATCACCGCTATACCCTATTTTAATTACATATTTGTAGGATTTCGGAACGGTCTTCAGCTTCACCCTCCCCCCCCCCCGGTCACGTGCCTGCGGGAGAAAATATACATAAGTGCTGATCCCTTATTCTGATTGGCGTTTTAAGAATAGAATATCCTTCAGAGCTTCTCTAAGACATGGTCTTTTAAAAATCAGTTCTAGAGAAGAAACCTTGTCCAATTTACGTTTTCAACTTGTTTCCTTGTGTAGTTTTTAAAGAAGAGAAAAGTTATCACAATTGGTAATCTGCTGGACAAGATCAACGTCGAATATGTAATTGAAACAAAAATTTTAATGTTCGTACCACGATGGTTTTACTGACTGAAAAGTTTATGTTTCATAATTTTGATTGAGCAGAGGGGGCTCTCTAACTGCACCAATCGCCGCCAACCCTATGATAATCGTTTGAGTATCTTGAGTTTCTGTTTTAAGTCTACTTTATATACAGATAGACTAATCGGGACTGGATCTATATTTATAGTGGGATTGAACTAACTATTAGGCGTCCACCGGATACCAAACTCAGGATATTTTAAATTACAAGGGTCACCTTTACCATTATGCTATAGGGGATGCAAAATATATCTGAAACTAAGAAGAAATTTTGAATGCAATGTAGAACGAAGGAGGCACCGTTCACATTGAAGGGGAAGACGCCAGGAAATCCTCCCTCCACTTTCCTAACCTGTACATCTCTAATTTGATTCTCAGCGAAGGCAAGAATTTTATCCAATATTTTATATCACTTTTGTTATTTTTAATGAAGAATTCGAAGTAATAATTTGTCTTTAAATCTCAAGTTAGAAAGTCAGCAAAAATTATGTTTTTATACTAAATTTTACATTAATTGAAGATTTGCAAAGAAACGGTAAACCGTTTTGTTGGTTGATTGATTTAGTGTTTTAAGCCCACTTTATGCACAGTAAGGCTAAGCGGGACTGGACCTACAGTTTAAAGTTGAATCCGAACCACTACGTGCCTCCACCGGGTATCGAACCTGGAACCCCTTGATAACAAGGCTACGACGCTACCACTGCACCATCGGGGAGGCCAGTGTAAACTTTTCGTCATCGTTCCACTCCAAAACAGATGTTTCTGTAAGAGCCACATCAAGTTTGTTTGGAAGTAGTGATGTTCTATGACACACACACACACACGCATATATCTCCTCAACAGGTACTATAGACCAGCAATGTCAAACTCAATTCGTGAGTAGGGCCGCATAACGATAATGTCAAAACTATCCGGGCCACATATCTAGAACCCCAACACCTTAAAATCCAGAACTAAGTGGTTCGACCCAATGGGGTCGGGGAGGGGGGGATTCCAGTGATTATTATTGCAGCATCGATATGTAAATTATATAGACCTCCCCCCATATTTTTTCATGGTTATAGTATTTTACATGTTACTTTCGAGTATAAATTGGTTACAATTGTAACTGTTTGTGTGCAATTATAGTTTCGTTTCGCACAGATTTCACTGTTTTTTTTTTTTAACAAGCTTCTCATAAGTCTGCAATTAGTTTTTTGTTAGCATGAAACTCTTAATGCAGACAACAAATGTTTTGTCAGTCATTCTTGATCATTCGGCTGTTTCATTAATCTTCATTATGGAAAACAACTTTTCACCAAGGCAAGTGCAACCAAAATTAATAAAATTTCTACAGCAAAATAGCTTATTCGAGGGTACTGCTATTGGAGATATAAGAAAAATCAAGGATAGCCCACCTCGCGATATTTATTTTTCAATACGAGTTGCACTGCAATTAAATAAGTTCCATTCGAAGTCAGGACTTTCACACGCACCATCTTAAAGAAAAGGGAGCAGAGCAGAACAAGATTATTGCCTTTCGCACCCTATGAAGTCTTGAAACCTGTTTCCAACTTCATCACGTAGTATTTTTACTTTGGACAAATTATAACTTTATTAAAAAGTTTTAATATAACGGAAGACTGTAACTTTGCAAAATGGCCTCCACTTCCTTCAAAATATCAGCTCTTGTGTCACGGGGAGGAATCATTCAAGTAGTTTTACTGTCATATCGAGATAAGAATCGCATCCATGAGTGAAGGGAGCAAACCGAGCTAGCTCACAGACGTCCGTAATTTCGCATATTGTGAGCGAAAAGGCAACAACACGAACAATTTTCGCTTTCAATTGTTCGTTGACTAAAGTAGTGGTATTGACTGTACTATAAACCCGAGAAAGGAAGAGCTCCTCTCATGCAGATTTGCTATACTTAAAACAAGCTCAACATGGCCATATGAGCTTTTTGCTCTAGTGTGGAACTCTGCATAATTCAAGATTTTTGTAAAAATGCCCTCGGGAATTTTTCAGAAAGGAAGAGCTCCCTCAGATTGATTTGCACATACTTACAAAAGTTGCATCAGCCAGATTTTTGTCCATAAATTTGTCAAAAATTGATATATTTTTGGCCACACCAGAAATTAAGCACATACACATACATATACATACATATTTACTTCTGCTTTAAGTTTAATTGCCTTGTAAACAAGGGGGCTCGGGGTTTGAGTCCTGATAAAATATGAAACCCCCCCTGATTGCAAAATATTAATATTATTGCCTTGCAATATTGGGAATCACCTAAGCCTATTTAATGCTTGCAGGCAAAAATTGCCCGATCAATACAATGGGAGAGGAGCGAACAAGCATGATTTATTGTTTCTATGTTTTTATAATCTTTTGATCAGTCCCATGTTTCGGCCAACAATAAATCATGCTTGCCCGGGAAATTAATGCCAACAGATATAATCTTTATTGTGTTTTTTTAGAGAGTTATTCATCATCAAAGAGAAATTGCCTTCTTTCTGTATGCCTGAGTGATTATATCTGTTGATATTACCTGCACTGTGCTTTTTCCGAGGGAAATTACATGTCATTTGTCATGGAACTCAAAGAGAAATTCTTATCTACACTATGCTCTTTTCAGGAACCATCCATCATATTGAGGAAATTCCTAGTATTGGCTTCTCGGATATTGTTTGGCCTTGTTGCAATAGAATAATCATTGCAATATTTCTGTATTTCAGCTTTTAGCAGATGTGTTGTGTTTTGGGTAGGTATAAAAGCTTTTCTGCCATGAGCAGAGGTGCTATAAAATAGGTAGGTAATATATTTTCTGACGGTAAAGTATTGTTTTATATCCAAAGGGCCTCTGTGTTTGAATCGGGCCTCTAGAATTGCTCTGTGACCCGCTTATTTCTTACATCATAAACATATGATTTTTCACCTATGAGAATAACACTACATATGGTGTCATCAGGTAATGCCTCATGGAATTCACAGATAATTTTAATGTTTGTCCTGTCATTCACCACAACTTGTTTTCTTTTTGAAGTGTTGATTACAAACATGGGTCTCTGTGTTTTGAATTCATCTGGTGTGTAATACATGTCAGTACTGCCAGTAGTGACACGTTTGAAGGAAGAAAATGCCTCATATAATTTAAGGAAATCATCCTTGGACATGTCTAAATTATAATTTTCTCTAGGAAAAACCTCATTTCTGCCATTTTTAAGATATATGTTCTTGATGTTGCAGCTATCAAATTTACTTGAATTTTTTTCCTGATTATTGTGTCTCCCAGTCTGAAACAGTACCACCACAAAATCAGGCATGTCGTATTGTATGCTGGAGAATGAATTTGTAGCATCAAACTCATAATATGTGCCAGATGCAGGCTTCTGTACAGATTGATATGTGTAAAATTGCAGAGGAATCTGTGGATTTTTTATTATATCAGCTTTGTATTTAAGAGCATAACTGGCCTCATATTCAACAACCGGGATTCTTAGCTCCATAGTCTGAATAATGCACTTGCCTTCATCAGGTAGGGTATTGGGCAGAGCTTCTCCTGTAGAGTTTAATGTGCTGTACCTCATCAAAGCATTATTATCATTGGCAGCTCTTCTAAATGTAATTCTTAACCCACCCTTCCACATAATATCTTTGTAATCTGAGAAGAATCCTGGCAACAGGCGCATGGGGAACAGCACTGTGTGATTTTTAGATAATATCTTATCACCAGCCTCAAATCCACCGATTTTGTAGTAAGAAGCTTCGGTTTTGGATAATTTTAGTGTGGCCAAAGCTGTGGAGGTAATGCCGGGATAATCCACTCTGTTTATAACAACACCATGCTTTCTGATCTCAATTTCAGAGAACAGATGCGGCACAAAATTGTCCACCAATCTTATATTTGAATTTGCCGGATAATCTGTACCATCGAGCTTTACAACATCAAATTTGATGTATAGATCTGCTCTGTGGGGGTGTATAAAGCCATCCCCTACATCAAGATCAACCTCAATTTCTGTGTTGGGTTGATTTAAATTTGCAAATGTCCTCCTGTTTGGGGGGAATGATTGTAGCTCATAACTCTCAATATTTTCCATTGTATGTATTTTTATTTAAATATTAATCTCTATGATAGCAGTTGTTGTGGCTCCAGCAAAATCAACTAATTCTTCTTTTTCATTAGTGACCATCAACTCAATGTAATCTATTCTATTATGGCACACAGGAAAATATAATGTTGGGGATGGATTGTAGATGATTGGCTCCATAAATTCGGAATTAGGTTTGAATGTTGCAATGATGCCAGTTTGTTTGTGAGTGCCTATGCCATTTGATTTGGTGATCATACCCTCAGCCACATTACAGTGAATATTCAGAGTCTCTATGGCTAAGAATTTAGGTATATTAATAGCAGTGTGTTTGATGGCCGGTTCAAGTTTTGTGTTGTTCTCAAATCCTAACAGCTCTCCTATAGTACCCAGATCCACTGTTTCTGTAACAGATACAATCTCTACTCTGTGAGTGACAGAATTTTGACTTAACACTACACCTCTGGGTAATTGAGCATTTAGAGTGGATAGATTATATTGCCCTGGAGTGATGACAATTTTTTGATCCCCTACTGCAATTTTGTTGTTGTGGTGTGTAATATTAGGTATCAAGTACATGCCGTAAAATGCCCTGAGAGCTATTGTTTTGGGATACACTATGTCATCATGCAATTTGAGTTTCAATATTGAATTTTGGCTGGTGAGATGGAATACCCCCATGATGTTTCAAATACCACAAGGCCTTTTGAAAATTTTCAATTGATGGTTTATTTATTTGAGACATATATCTGAGAACAGATAAACACAAATGTCCGCAATTAACATCTTTGAAGTTTTGAACACGGGCATTATTGTAATAAAGATTAGCTGAATTTAGATATTTTATTAAATTTTCAGGTGGAACACCTCCAAATGAATCAAACACAAATGCCTCATTGTTTAAATATTTAAGATAACAAATCCAGTGAGTGCCCTGATTTTTGTACTCATCCAAATTAACAATGCCACACTCTTTGTTGAGTGGTTGTTCTGGTAAAGAATCAGACATGTACACACCTCTAAAATGTTTGATGCCCAGTGGCTTGATTAAAGCTTCAATATCTTGGTTTGTAAGCGGCTCTTGTTTTTTTTAAACTTATTCATGGCTCTCTTAACACCTTTGCCTTTTTTCTCCATTGCCAGGTTATGGCGCCTCTGCTCATCTAATTCTGCCTTATTTTTCTTGGCATCTATTACTGTTTTTGCTATGGCAGCTGATCCCCCAGCCAAGCTCCCAACAGCCCCGAGAGCTGCTAAGATGGCCGGGATGGTAAATATAAATCCCCCCACATGTGATTTTTTTCTTGATTGCTGTAATTTTTTTAATTGGGGGGTACTAAGCAACAATTTCATACCATGTCCCTTGGCAAGACAAGAGCTTTTTTTCTTGCGCTGCTTTTTGGTCAAAAGGCTATCAATAGGCCCAAGAGATTTAAGACCTGCATAAGGTATTTGATACGTAACACCCTTGGCCTTCATTGTAGGTTTATTATATACATATTCACAACCCCCACCCCAGTTTTTGTTTGGTGCTCATAGCTATGGTGGTTCCCAATGCTGCTATTTTTTCACTCAAAGAAGCATCTTTGCTTACAAATCTACCAAATGCAGCCTCTTCTAATTTCTTGTCTGCAACATGTCTCTTGTCAAGATCAGAATGTGTGTTGTATGCTATGTCATGGTCTCTGCAAGCAGCATCTAGGGGATTTACACCAGGATCCCCTCTGTTTAATCTATGATCCAATTTTGTGCCTGGACCACAATACTGATAGCCTGGAATGTGTAGTTCAAATGGCAGCTTGTTTATAATGTCATTAACCAGGCCTCGACCCTCAGAAATATTCCAAAATTTAGGTGGTAGAGTATTAATAATTTTTATGAGATATCCAATCCCCTTAGTGTCATTCACTATAAAATTAGACAATTTTGTGCTTATCATGTCCATAATTCCAACTTTTTCATTGTAAAAATTGTGGTTGCCAGCATTTTCCTCCCCAGCTATCACCAATAACCTATCTACAAGTTTCCTGACATCATCAACCCACACAAATTCTTTAGGCAGGGTGTTGTATTGTTTGATTCCACTGCCAGTCTTGATCTGTGACCATATGGGCTTGATTAAATTATTGTATTTTGCCCCACTGCTAGACTTAACCCTTTTTTGTGTGGGATCATTGTTCTGGTATAGAGCATCTGATTTTATTAATATTTCTTTGTAGTGCTCATAATCTTGATCTGTATAGCTGCCAGGCCTTTTCCTAGTTATCAGTTCCCACAATCCAGGTGTTCCGGGGTACTTAACAAAAGCACCTTTTTCTCCGAGACGAGATTCTGAATAAACAATCAGATCATCCCCCATAAATGTTACTCTGAAATTGCCAATTCTATGTATGATGCTACCATCAAGCTCTGTGTCAGCATATAAGCCAAAGACCTCATCTTTGTTGTCTTTAGGTGTGGTTAAATATTTTTGAGCAAGAAGACCCAATTCAATAGGATCCTGAGTAGCTTCAATTCTTCTAGGAGCAATAGGACTAGGTGTATGAATACTGGAAAGTGGGGTGATTGGATAATCTAATATGTTCCTTGCAGCTACAGGTACAAGCTCTGTGATCAAATTTTGATTTTGCTCTGTAACAGTTTTGATATTTTTACCTAAATTATTAATAGCATCAATTACAGGCTGTTCTGTTTGTTTGTGTTTTTCATAGATTCCTCGGTTCTCTGATTTCCATCCCTTAAATCTTTTTACAAGATAATCTCTTAACTTAAGATCATCAATGATTGGCCTTTTCATGTTTATTTATATATGTTTCAATGTCTAGAAAATTGTTGATTTTATTTCTGTATTTGCCACTACTGGGTTTTCTTGTCATATCAATTGTGACAAACCCATAACTGTCCTGATTCCAGCACCTGCTGCAAAACTTAGAAAAATCATTGTAGCTCAAGTCCCCACCTACATATTCATCATGTATGTGTTTGAGGTTGGTATGATCTTGATGAAACACACATATAAAATTGCTGTTGTCTCGGATCAGCTGCTTCGGTATTTTAGAAAAAGTCTGTGCCAGGTAGAAGCAATCAATGTTTTTGTGCCGGCCCTGTGTAAAGAAATTTCTAACCTTGTTTTGATTATCCAGTATAATGTCATCAAACACAACGACAGAATTATCGAGACATTCATGAAGTGGCTTAACATCTGATTCAAAAGTGGCAATATCCAATCCATCATATAGCTTCATCAGCTGCTGATATTTTAATTGTTCCAAGCTCTTAGAGAAGACATACAAGTGCCTGTTTTTCCAGTCTAACCAGTTGGGTGCCAATAAAAAATTATCAACCATTAGTGTAGTTTTACCACAAGCAGATGGCCCAATAATAAGACACCTAATATTATCAGGCAGCAAGTTGCCATTTCTCTTATTCTGCTGTTCAGGTTCTGGCAGCCTTTTTATAACATCCCAGGTGCTCATATTATTATTTTGTTTGCATCGATCCAGCTGTTTTCCGGATGACCCAGCCATTTGACAAATAACTTGTTGCCTTTTCTGCGGATGATTTTTTCTATGAGATATGTGTCAGGCTGTTTAGTTTTGCTGAGCTCTTCTTCATAGAATCTGCCTTTGAGAATTTCTCCTCGGTGATCTTTTATTATATATGTGTTAAGGGTCCCGGGTTTAACTTGAACTACTGTAAATAATTCAGTACTCCAGTTTCTTGTAAAGCCTCTTTTGAATAAGTGCTTATATTTGCTGATTCTTACTTGATCACCCACCCTGTATTTGGCCTTTCTTGTTGTTGGCTGGTATCTAGGATAATAAACAGTCCTGATCAAT
Source organism: Lepisma saccharinum (assembly GCF_977018435.1). Taxonomy (NCBI): domain Eukaryota; kingdom Metazoa; phylum Arthropoda; class Insecta; order Zygentoma; family Lepismatidae; genus Lepisma; species Lepisma saccharinum. Next base: position 12,661,733 of record NC_139254.1, on the reverse strand, counting down.
TTTTGCTCATCAGATGAAGTTACTTCAGAGGGTTTCATGTTGATTGTGGAATGGACAGAATTGTTATATTTATGTAGAAGTTCTGGAAGAATATTAATCCATTTATAATTACCTTGAAGTGTAAATTGTTTATACATAAGATTTTTTAGGGTTCTGTTGAATCTCTCTACAATTGAGGCCTTGAGGTCACTGTAACTCGAGTAATGTTTTATTGCCTGGCTTTTAATAAATTGTTGGAACACAGAATTATAAAATTCTTTGCCATTATCTGTTTGCAAATAGCGCGGGGATCTTCCACTCTGATTGATGATTGTCCTGAAGGCTTCTGTAACACATTTTCCAGTCTTGGATTTGAGTGGCACAGCCCAGGCAAATTTTGAAAATGTATCTATTACAGTGAGTAGATACTTGTAGCCCTTGTTGATTTTGTCTAAGTTTTTCAACTGTCCACTTGACAACTCAATCAAGTCGCTCTGCCATAAATCATCTATGCCTTTTGTGACTACTGGCAGTCTCTTATAATTATGTCTGGCTTGTCTGTGTAATTCATCAACAATAATTTGTCTAGACATAATATGAAAACAAGAATATTGCAACTATGGGGTGTTCAGCAGCTGATACTACAGGATTTTCTAAATATAATTTGTCCCCTATTTGTATTTTAAATTCCAGAGAGCCATCATCTTCAGTATAGGCTGTTTCTAATGTATTGGGATCTGTAAAATCCTCTAACTCTACACTGGTGATTTTCACTTTGTTCTCAGCATTTGTTATTGATAAGGTAGGGTAGTGGTGTGCCTGTGGCTGATGCCAATATTTGAGCTTGATTGGTCTCAGTGTGCCTCCAACAAAAAATTGATAATAAAATTGTGCAGGGGAAAGCATATATATTTTGCCACCTGGTGTAAATGGTGAATCATATTCTTTGTTGGGGATGCTGTACAATTCAAGAATTACTGTATGTTTTGGATTCTCGATTATGCCTGTTATTTCCTTTTCTGCTGTAAGCAATCTGCTTGTTACAGATTCAAGGTGCTCATTGATGGTCCTAACAACATCATCATGGCCTGGCTTGATTTTTATGTCCACAACAAGTTTCTTGTATTGTTGCACAATTTCTTGTAGCTGGGTGGCAAAAACAGACAGAGCATTTGCTTGATTGGATTCCATGGTCCCTAGCTGTTGCTTGATATTAGCTACAATTTGTTGCAAATTTTCAACAACTGCCAATTTTGAATTTTGAGCAGTAAGATCATGGACCTGTCTTCTGATATCCTCAAACAGGGCATGCAGTTCATTAATATGTTGATTTGTTGGTAGAGTGGCAACTGTCTGAGTGAGATGTTTGATCTCTGACTGGATATTCTTGATATCTTCTGATTTCAATATCCTATTCACTGCTCTCTTAATATTTTTAAGTTCCTGTGATGTAGGAAGATTTGATACTGTATTTTGCAAAGATTCAAGTGCCAATTTCACATTGTTTAATTCAGAAGCATCAGCCACATTTTGCATAGCATTTTGGAGCAGGGCTATATCTGCCTGAGTGGGTGTTGATTGTTGTAAAATTTCAAGTTTTGTTTGAATATCATCGATCAAGTGATGAAAATGAGATAGCTCAGATTCAGTGTTGAGGTTTTCAAGCTTTGTGATCTGTTCCTGGACACTGACAAGAGTGTCTACAATACCAGGCAAGCGGGATTCTTGTACATTTGTCAAATCACTTTGCACTGCTGCTATTGTACCTTCAAGATGTGTTATGGTACTTTGAATTTTTCCAAAATCTTCATATGTTTCAAGTTGCAGCTTGATGTTTGCAACACTCCGAGTTATTGCACTCAAAGCATCAGAAGATGGCAAATTGTTCATAAAATTTTCAAGTGTCTCAATTTTTTCTTTAATCTCGGCTATGGCATTGTGCAGAGGATCCAAATTAGGTATCTGGAGTGATTGAATCTGTTCCTTTAGAGTGGAAATCACTAGATCAAAATCTTCCTGTGATTTTATGCTTTTGACAGTTGTTTGGAGCTGTGCCTGGACATTATTTATTTGCTCTTCCAATTGTTGTTTCAATTGCTCAGAGTTGTTAGCCTGGGTCTTAAATTTGGCTTGAAGAGCTGCTACAGCTTCTTCTAAACTTTGAAAATTATCTAATGTTGCCAGGTCAGTATATTTTTGAAGCAGCACTTTGAGTTCAGAATCAATTTTAAGAAGAGGGTCCATGCATTGTGATTGTAAATTTGTAATTTCTAATTGAAGACTGGCATTGAGTGTGGTTTGTAAAGCTTGTAAATCACTTCTTAATTTCTTGACTCTGACATCAAGCATCAGAATCTCATCACTGTGATCTTCATGTCTTGTATGGCCAAATATATCATTAGGCATTTTTATTTTAATGGTTATTTATTATAGAGTATCTGATTCTTAATTCTATAAAAAAGGGTATAAGCTTGTCATATGATCCAGGGACCTCAATATATAAGCAGTCACCAGCAGAAACAGTATATACAGTGCCAGAAATCATGTTTGAGTGCTTAATTCTATAAATATTTCTCCCCACTGAAATCTTGACATCACCCTCAGGGGTTGTAATAAATTGCAATTGCCCACCTACAGGTAATTGGTAATGATTTAAATTATTGTTAAATATGTACAATGTTTTGCCTGTTTCATCATCATTATCTGTAAATATGCTGTTCAGATGAATAATTAACAAGCCACTCAGTTTAGACAGCATATCAGAAGAGGGTTGTGGTGTTGGCAGCTCCATAATAGCCTGTTTTTTGAACCCAAATAAGTTCATAGGCATGTTTATTTATTTCAAATCATGCTCTGTAATTGGGCATTGATTCCCATTTTTCAAATCACAATGCCCCCAAGGTAAAGTATGTATGCCACATGATAAAATGCATCTCTTGTCATCATGTGGGTCCAGGGCCACTTTTCTTACAATATTTGAAGTCAATAAGTGATCCACACTCTGAATTCTATTTTCAGATGTTTTGATTGAATTCTGGGATTTGAGGCAATTTTCATAATCTTCAAATTGGAGATCTTTGTCCACAGTTACTTTGCCAATGCCCTTGGCCTTTTTGGCAACAGCGCCACTACATGTTTTAAAAGTGTACATCTTGGCACTTAACCCAGCAAATTTCACAATAACATCACCAAGTGTCTCATCTTTTAACTTGCCAGGCACCTTTTTGTTGTGGTGGTGTTGAATTTTTGTATGTTCACTGGTATCAAAGTATTGAAACAATGCAGGCTGTGACATATCTTGATAAACATCTTCTGTTTGAATATCAAGAATAAAACTATCCGTATCCATGTACAATAATTTTACACGATCACCATAAAAAGGTTTCAGCACATCATAATACAATGTTAACATATGTAATTTGGACAAATCCAATATTGCAGCCCCTTCATAAATAGGTTTATCAAACTTAATCTTTGTTTTCTTCATGTTGAAAAGTGCCATGTGCTCATCATAAATTCTTCTATAATTGAAGTTGGGCTTTGCAACCAATTTTTTGCTCAGGCTGGGGTCAGTAATTATTTTAACATCGGTATGTTTTCTGACATTTTCAATAGTTTTGCCATACACTGAATTCACCATCAATTTAAACAAGCCCTTATCAAATTGGCTCTTTGCAGATGTTCGAAGCTCCGTGTTTGTATCAATGTATGGCTTCAACCATTCTGAGTGCCTGAACCTCAAAACTTTGCCAACTTTGGTCACTTGAACACCATGTTTCATCAGGAACTGGAGGTTTTTGTAATATGTAACATATCCCTGTTTTGGCTCCAGAGTCATCATGAGCTTCTTCTGTTTAGAGCCAGGTGAGTACTGAACCTCGGGAATTGGGGGCAGATCAGAAAATTTGTTGTGTAAATTATCTGGAATTGTCAGATCAACCTCTAAGAAGAGGCCATAGTCACTGTCATCAAAATCTTTAAGATCCTCAATATTGAAATCTTCAACCCACTCAAGCCCTGCATATGGCAGTTTTTTCATCATGGCATCACCATAGAGGCTATTTGCATCTAAATACGTTATATAATTTGATGGCCGTGCTGGATCATAATCAGGCATATATTTGTTATTTGCTCTGGCATATCTCTGAGAACATTGCACCATCCCTCCTCTTATACCTTTCTCCATAAACAGATACATATCTTGATCGTGGATCAGATCCAATTGCATTTTAGTGTTCAAAAACGTTGCGGCCCATGCTAGACCTGGGGCACTGAAAAAATATATTGGGTCCAGTTTATAATTTTGCATAGAAGATTTTCTGAATGCCTGTATTATATCAGCTAAGAGAGTGACATCAAGTTTTAAATATGCCATGTGATAATCACCAAATGTCTGGCATTTTAAATTGTTCCACATCAACTGGGCATGGTGATAATCTTCATCAGTGATTCCAGATCCTCTGATTTTGCTGTAAAACTCTTCTTGTGGTGGCAAAGAACACTCATCAAATTTAGAAAAATCTGTAACATAGTCATATGGATATACACCCTTCCGCCTAATTAATTTCAGGTCCTGATTTGGAAACGAAGCACGTGTGATTTTCAAGTGATCATCAGATAATTGAGTGGCCAGTGTAGCCAGGCTAGCAGATAAAAATCTGTAAGAATCAAGAAATCTTATGTGAATAGGAACACCATCAACTTTAATTATCTTGCTAATAGATATATATTTTTCATCATTTTCAGCTAAAATGTTTAAATTCTGCTTGTCAAACCCCTCGTACCTGATCAGATGATGGAAATCATAATTGGATGCTCCATGGCAAAATATGGGGACAAATCTTGGTCTCTTGATCTTAATATTACAGCTATTACACAGGGCCATTAAGAATTTACCATCTGTATGAGAATGGTGATGAACCTTGATATTTGTATCTGAAAATTCAGAATCACATACCGGGCATTTTTCTGCATTGTTGAAATCTTCAATCTGTTCCTCTGTTAAAGGCAACATAGGCTTTGATTTTAATAAGATGTTAGATGCTACGTCACGGCACTCATTTTCCATTCTATGTGCAAATTCTTTGATGGCATTTGGTCCCATGTATAAGTGTGGCTCACTAGCTACACCATCCCGTATAACTATATAACAAAAACTAGAAGGTTCATGTAGCTGGTATGGTGTACTTGAAGATTCTTCAGGATCTGGATTGCAGAATGCAAGAGATTTGAGATTTGATTCAAAATCACAGACAATATATGCGGGGTGTTCCAACAAGGCTTCAAACTTTTTAAATTTGCAATTTTCACTTGGATTGGGCATCACCATATGAACAGGTTTATGGTTCCCACAGTATTTCAGATGCTCAATTAACTTGTTTTTGGCAATTTCTGCATTCTCTTCCCGAACCCCCTTCACCATTTTTTGACCATAAAATACAGATAAACATCTTCTGCACAACTTGAATATTGTATGAGTTTTGTCTAGTTTTGTTCTCACCAAAGCTTCAAGATTATGTATCAGAGTGTAATGATATGTGCCATCCCCCTCAATTAAGAGCAGATCAATCGGAATAGCAGAATCATCATCAATTGTACTGATTCTGAGAGGATCTATCAAGCAATTGCCAGTGGAACAAGTAAATACATTAATAGATAATTGTTTGCCATTGATGTGCCTGGCCTTTTTTTCAAATTTATCAATATTCTGAACAAGCATTGGATATTCTAAACCCTCCATTGCATCGTCAAAATCATGTTCATGCTGTTTGTAATAACTTATTCTCTCAGGATGCCTTGAAACTGGAAACAAAGCAGCTAATATACACCACAAAAAGCATTTCTGGTCATTATTTTTTATATTAACCACGGCTGTTTTGTTTTTGATATTGGCAGGTAATGGCAAATATGTAGATCCTTGTAATGGACTGAATTCAGAAATATTAACATAGAGCTTGTGCGGAGAGCCGCATAGGCTCCATCCGGACTCTTTTGCCGCAAATTCAGAGTGTTTGATATTCAATTGATCTATCAAATTGCTTATTATTTTGTCTGAATTTGCATTTGAATATACCGGTACAGTTTCTGTTATGTGGGGCTGTATAAATTTTGTGCCATTTGGTTTCTTATATTGTGTATACAATTTGAGGGAGAGCTTATAAGAGCCATTTTGTGCATTAAGAATTGCCTGCAGATCAGGATTTACACTGTTCAAAAAATTCTCAATGCCACATCTTGGCTCTGATACAAACCGGTGATCTCTTAATTGGCCTTTAAAACTGCTACGGATAGGTGCTGCATAGCGTGGCTGCTTTGCAGGTCCAGCATTAACAGGTGCTTCATGCTTTCAGACCAGATGTAGATGGTTGTGTTGATGACTGTACAGAGCAAGTATCTTTATGTGTATATGTGAAATATTCCATGTTATATTTTCTATTGCATTTGGGGCAAATTTTTGTGGGAGTTCTGTATTTGTCTGGGTTACAAATCTTTTGGTGTCTGGCCCAATTAGAGCTAAATATATTTTTATTGCACTGATTACAATATTTTTGATTCGGCATTTTTGTTGTTGTTTATTATATACAATTTCCTGGGATTCAATTCAAAACTTTATACTGAATCAGTTGGGTTCAGCTGTGTGCTTTGTGTGTGTGTGTGTGTATGTGTATATGTGTGTATACACTTAATATTTTTGGCTTTGGTATTTATATAAAATTTCCTGGGTTTTAAATCTAATCTCTATGCTTATTATGACAGGTTGTAAAGCCAATAGCTTACAAGTGGAAAAAAAGAACAAAGCACAAATACCTGCACAAACATGCAGGACATGAGACAAATATAAGCTTGACTCTAAATATGAGTGGATTACAACAAATATCAGATTTTATATTGTTCAATATGAATATTTAAACCAGTAAGTATGAGAAGCACTGTATCAACACATCTGTTCTCCTCAGTCACTCTCACAATACTGGCTGATGCAATACTCGGGAATTTCTGTAAGTACTGGCGCTGAAGAGAACATGCAAAGCAAAAATCAATACTACCGTCTCGGGAATTGTACACACTGACACAGAGGGGGGAAACATGCAAACATATAATATAAGAAATGAGAGAGTCACGGAGCAAGCAAATTGAACCTGGTATCCAATTAAACTTAAACCAGAAGTAAATATGTATGTGTATGTGCTTAATTTCTGGTGTGGCCAAAAATATATCAATTTTTGACAAATTTATGGACAAAAATCTGGCTGATGCAACTTTTGTAAGTATGTGCAAATCAATCTGAGGGAGCTCTTCCTTTCTGAAAAATTCCCGAGGGCATTTTTACAAAAATCTTGAATTATGCAGAGTTCCACACTAGAGCAAAAAGCTCATATGGCCATGTTGAGCTTGTTTTAAGTATAGCAAATCTGCATGAGAGGAGCTCTTCCTTTCTCGGGTTTATAGTACAGTCAATACCACTACTGACTAAGTAATAAATCCTCTCCTCTGATTTTTTTTATTAGCGTTCCTTTTCTGCAACGTTTGGCTAATGGCGACGATGAGGATGAGTAATGATATGATGAAATTGATGAAGGGACACATACAAAGAAAACCCATGCTCAGGCCAGGATTCGAACCCGCAACCTCTGGTGTCGCGACGGGTTGTGCTAACCACTCCGCCACAGATTATGGCAAATTTATTTCGTGATAAAGAAATATTTCTGAATGAATTTACTTTATCAGGGTACAAAATTTCTACGCTTTTCAGTATTCACTTCACAACAAAAGTAAGCATTTCACTTGAAAAATCTGCATTCCTCTTCTATAGTCCTTTTCTTACTCCCACGAAGTTTGGGCAGCCATATGGTTCTTTGAAACTTTTACAGAAACTGAATTTTCTTCCAGGTAAATCCTTGAAAATCAAGAAACAAACTCATAGGCGACAGAAAGTATGCACGCTGCCCTCCCCCAGCTGGCAAGATATTTTCGTACTTCAGAAGTAACATGTCCATCAGCTTGCTTAGTTGACACAACACCTACTCTATAATGGAATGTATACCTGTGTAGGGAAAATTGGTCAATGTGTTGAAGTTTGGATGAGTCTGGTCTTGTATCACGAGAAAAGAGAAAACGGGATAACTACAAATGTATAGATAATTTCAAGCATGAAGTGTTAAGTGGGGCCAAGGCATTAACGGATGCTGGGGCCTACATGCGGCCCGGGGGCCGCGAGTTTGACTGGCCGAAATATCAGGAGAAAAGTTGTTACGCTTCTTCCAGAAGACTCGAACCTGCGCGCGTCCTGTAGCTGGAGAGCCCAAAGCATAACGCCTTAGACCGGACGGTCACGATGCAGGACAGCAGGTTCGTAGGCAGAATTTTTTTTTTGGGGGGGGGGGATGCTCATCCCTTATCAGCAGCTGCCATCTAAGGGCGAAAAAGTGAGGGAACCCCTGAAGATGAGTTTTTGTTTCCTAATTTTCATTTGGCAAAGGGGAGCTCTCTCACTGCACCAAGCGCCGTCAACCCTATGCCGGTCGTTTGAGTATCTTGAGTTTGAGTTTCTGTAAGTCTTCTTTATGTATAGATAGGCTAATCGGGACTGGACCTACATTTGTAGTGGGATTGAACTATTGGGCGTCCACCAGGTACCAAACTCGGGACCTTTTGACATTACGAGGGTCATCTTTACCATTACGCTATAGGGGAGGCAAAAATATCTGAAACTAAGAAGACATTTTGAATGGACATGTAGAATGTAGGAGGCAGGGTTCGCGCTGAAGAGGAAGAAGACGGAATTCTCCCTCCCCTTTCCTAACCTGTACATGTCTAACGTAATTCTCAACCAAGCCAAGAGTCTTGTCTAGTGTTGCCCACGAGACGAGACTTTGGCCTGTCTCGTCTCGTGGAAATGCTGTGAAATGCTGTCTCGTCTCGAAAATATTCGTTTGTCTCGGGACACATGATCAATCTCGTCTCGTCTCGAATTTTTAAAAGCCTGTCCCGTCTCGTCCCGTGGGCAACACTAGTCTTGTCCTTCTACATTTTATGTCACTTTTGTTATTGTTATGGAGAATTCAAATTAATAATTTGTCTTTAAATCTCAAGTTAGCAAGTCAGCCAAAATTATGTTTTTATACTAAATTTTAGATTAATTGAAGATTTGCAAAGAAACAGTAGACCTTTTCATGATCCTTCCACTCCAAAAACAAATGTTTTGTAAGAGTCACATCAAGTTTATGCTTGGAAATAGTGAAGTTCTAGGAACCACACACACATATATGTAAGCAACAACGATAGTAGGCTATTGTAATTTGGAGAGGATATGATTTGTGAGCGGAACAAGCATGGGAATTTAACGAAGTTCCTTTGCGAATTAATCATCAATTATGTGTGTGTGTGTACACGTATTTCCTATCTGCACCGTTGACTCACAAAGTACTACATGTGAGGTAAAACTATCGAAATGTAAAAAGAGGAAGCGCTACCACCCTCCCCGCCTTTTCTACATTTTATTCAAATCGAACACCAGGCAGGTATCGAGATATATATTTCGGAGGGGCGTCCTAACGTAATGTCTCAAAATAATAATATTAATAATGTTAAATTAAAATAAGTATAATTATATTAAATTAATTAATATATTTTTATTACATTAATAGATAAGAAGGCGATATAACAACAGTGATACAGTATAACATCACGTATTCATTATCTAGCTTACGTGTAGTTAAGGTCGGCAAAATTTGTAAATAAATAGAAACTGCCCTGGCAAGGAAATTAATGCCAAATAGATAAAGAATATAATATTTATTGAGTATGAAAAAATGATGTTAGATCCAGTTGACGAAAGTAAAATTCCTGGTAATATTTTGCATGTTATTATAAGTAGTAATAATTCTTGCATAAATCTTCTTTGGTAATGTCATTCAAAGTCGTATTGCTTTCCAATATTTTTGCGGAAATAAACAAATTGCGATTAGACAACAACCTTATTTTCATTACTTAATTGAAGTTATTTTATGATCTCATTATTTAATTTTTGTGTAACGAGTGCACTCACGGTCCCCGAAATGACGTGTCAATCATACCCCGGCACGGGGCCAAACGTCGTTATGTGTACGGGAAACCGGTCGTGACTCACGGTCCAGTTATCAAGTTCGGTACTGAGACGGTCGTTTATTGTCATACTATTGCGAGGCGGAGATTAATACCTTGAAAAGTTACACTGTTTTGTTTACCTTTGATATGTAGATTCGAACATTCATAACACACTAATAGCATAATATCCGGTACCTGAAAAGCGTCAAATAACAACACTGACGAACGGTAAAAAGTGAATATATATTGTAACAACAAAAAAATATTGCAATCAACAACTGTTTACAAAGCCTCCTCACTCTCACAACATTCACTCTATCTCTCTTTCACACACATGAGGTATTTTTACATGTGAAGTATGGATACAAATCATGGATCTCATTAACATATCATTCCTTTTAATTTTTAAACCTTTATGTGAATTTAGGGCATTTGTCTGCCAGCTCCTGTGCTCTTTTAAATTAACTTGAGTGCCAGCCCTCGGAAAGCGGTTAACTAAGACAATTGGGTCGGCGTGGTTAAATCTTTCGTTCGACTGAACGTTTGCACCCAGTCGTAAGCACGACATTATACAAGTTTCTCGGACGGGGGTTTTACACATAAGCCTCTCTCGTCCAATGAGAACAACTACACAATTACATAGTGATGCAAAAACTTAATTGGCTCCAGCTGCCGGAATCCACAAATCAATCGTCGGCGCGAGCAAAAATTACCTTAAAAACCACTATGCAACAAATAATACTATTTCACGCCCACGACCTTGCAATAAAAACAACTACGCTTTCCACCATTAAAAAGGACTCATCAGTCAACTATTGACAAATTAAATGGCGCGACGGGGCGGTCGGTTACACAAGAAATGGAGCACACTTTGACAATTTATACTAAACATTAAAGAAATGAAATGGAGCTTCTAACCCTGAATGCAGACAATTAAATTTGAACATCTGAACATGAAATTACCCTTTTTTATAACAATACCAAAACAATTTTTAGACGCGGAAGTTAGGTTTGGGTTTTCCTGAGTAACTTTGCGAATAAGTGAGACTTCGGCGTTAACTGTACGGTGTTGATACTAACGACGCACGTTTACATGTACATGAGACCCTCTGAAGTATACTGTACCAGACTCTGCTACATGGCGTGGTCCTTCATCTCTCCTGGACGCGGGACTTGCACACGGTTCCTTTGTGGCGAAATTGTCCTCCGAGGTCGATCGCGACGAAGAATAATTGCGACGATATGGTGAACTTGCACCTCCTCAGAACTTCGGGCGTTCCTCTTGTCACTAGCGTCGGGGGTACGTGGTCACGCGTCGGTTCGGAATCTCTCTGGTGACGGGCTTCGATTCGGCGTCGTCTGGAAGCGTCGTTCTGGAGTCGTCCTTCAATCTCTCCCTCTGGCTTCGATCGGCGTCGTTCTGGAGTCGTCCTTCAATCTCTCTCTCTGGTGGCGGGCTTCGATCGGCGTCGTTCTGAAAACGTCCTTCGGGCTTTGGGCAGTGTTTGGCTTTGGTGTCGTCTTTGGCGTTGGCTGACTGGCTTCATCGGAAGATGGCGATGCATCGTTGCGGGGTCAGGGAAGTCGACAGACTCCCTTCTCAATCTCCTTTAGCCGCCCATGATTATGTAGTTAACGCTTGGCAAAAACAAATCACCGCGTAATCTTCACCAAAATAAGGCGCACACTGGTACCTCTCTATCTGCGATTCGCTCACGGTACGTAAGGAAACAAAGTCCACGGACACAAAACAATGATCACGCGAGAGTGTAGCGCGGAGATGCTCTCTCTGTGAAATCCGGGTAAAAACTGTGTCTGGAATCATAGTACTGCCTATATATAAGAGATTCGAATTCTTCCGTTGAAAATGACGCTCAAGTGGCTTGGCTTCTGTTTCAGAGGGATGGAAATGACCTCTCTCCATTGTCTTGAAACGCGGTCAAGTGCGCGTCGTCGATCCTTGCAGGCTTGAGCTCAAGCTGGTTTTCCTGGTCATCCGTGAACATGGGTTCGAACGCCTGCTGCGACTCAGGCCTGGTAGCGACGAAAATAATCTTTCCTTATCTTCGCGTTGGTGCAAATATGTCATGTTCTAAGCGGCGGCTGTCACTCAGGAAAGACTCGTCCCCAACTCCCGACGTCTGGCTCGGATACAAGTTTATTCACAAAATAAATCAAACCTCACACTTTCATGTTTGTGCATAAAATGAATCAATATATAAAAAATAATTTATATCGAACTGCGTTTCACATGTCACTAGATACCGTGACATATCGCCCTCCTTCCGATCAAAAAATTCTGTAGGCGAATAAAATTTTTCACTACTCAGGGGCACGAAATTTTGACTACAAATTTTTTAACACCCTGTACAAGAAAAGTAAACCAGTTCGATAACACAAAACACATGATATAAATGATACCTCCAATTTACATAATAAATATACATTTTATACACTCTGGGTATGGCGCAATGTTATTTTATACTTCTAAAATGGCGCGATGTCGCTTAACCATGTTTCGCCATCCCATTCCTCCCTTCGGCGCTGACGACCTGACGGCCCCGGCTGTGGAGATGTGTTGCTGGGATTCGGCCCGTTCGCGTTTCGCGTCGGGCTCCTTTGAACCCTCGGCGGGCTGCGCCTTGTGTGCCCGTTGTCAGAACGCGGGCTCTCCGGTCTACTGTTGGGATGACGTTGATAATAACCATTGTTCACTCGACCGTTGTAAAAGTTGCTGTCGCCGCTGTTGCCATGGTGACCCGGCGAACTGCGAGTCTGACCACCTCGACGACTCTGTCCCCGATACTGGCGTCTCTGTCGTGGCGAAGGCGGACCATCTCGAAGCTGGCGAACTTCGGCTCCTGGAGCGCGTTGCTGCCCATCGTACCTCCTCTGGACGAAATGGACGCGTGGGTGCTTGTTTCCCCGGTTTCCTTCATCCTCTGGTCGTCTCCTTTTGTTCCATCTGTCACTCCGCATCCTCTCGCGTTCCTCTTCGCACTGGTTTAGGTTCTCGAGCGTGAGCGACATGGCCTCTGCATCGAAAACGCACGCCCCGTTGAGATGCCGTCTTATCTCTTGCGGGTAATGATAAATTAGGGCCGCAATTATCTCGGACGTGGTCATCTGTGGCTGGAGAGCCTGGAACTCATTGAACTTACGCCAGAAATATTGTGAAAAAGTAAGTCCCCCGTTCCTGTCGTACCTCTCGTTCCTCAGCTGGATGAGCATCCTTTCTACTTGCATAGGGCGCTGAAAGTGTGTCAGGAACGCTTCCCTAAACGCCGAGTATGAATGAAAGTGTCTTTCATTCCGATCCAGCCAGTTCTTTGCCCGATCTTGCATTAGGCCTTTCAGCACGAGTAATCGCTCCCCATCCGCAAGTCCTAACTCCCGCGCTGTTGCTTCGAATTCCTCGATGAAGGCAGACGGCAAAATCCTGTCGGCCCCGGAGAACTTCTTGAAATGTTTCTTATATTCCGGCGGGAACAGAGCCCTTCTCGTCGGTGCTGGTTCAGACCGTATATCTTCCCGGTTTGAAGTTTGGGCTTCGAACGGTCGCGGCGATGGATAATGTAGTCCAGGTTCCACTTCGCTTCCCCCGTTGACAAGCGTAGTCGGTCTTGCGTCACTCGCGCGCCTTGAAGACGAGGGGACCGCAGCTGGCTGTGGTGACGTCACAGCTGCCGGCTCTCGCGATGATCCGGGGACGTCGGCTACGTTCAGTCGTTGCAGTTTCTCCTCTATGTCCTTTATCTTCTCGGAATTCCCTTCCGCTAGACTCGCTGCTCGCCGTACCTGTCGCTCGAGGGCATCGTTGCTCCGATTACAGGCTGACTCCAGCTGTGCACATTGTTGGCCGATGTGTTGCAATGCTCCTTCCTGCTCAATTACGCTCTGCGCCAGTGTTGCCACCTTGGCTTCCTGTTCATCGATGCGAGCGTCGGTCCTGGCGATCCTGGATTCGATTCGAGACTCGGATTCTTGGATCGTCTGAAGGAGCCGTTGCGTCACTTCTTCTCCGGAGGCGCGAACCGTCCCTTGTAGGCGTTCTTCCATCCCTCGCACGTCGGTCTGCATCCCTTGCACCTCAGCCTGCAATCCCTGGATGTTGGCTTGCATCCTGGTTTCCATTCCTTGCATGTTGGTCTGCATTCCCTGGAGCATCTGGAGAACCAGCTGGAATTGGTTGGCACCACTGCCACTTCCTACGTCATCTTCTTCCTTGCTGTGGTCGTCGTCCGTACGTGATGTACCCCCTTGGGCACTTGGTATCTCCCTTTCCATTTCCAACGGGCCCTTGCACTGAAGACAAACCGGTCTGGCCCCCTCGCTGTTGATTTCGAAATCAGCAAATTCCTTTCCACAAGCCTCGCAAACCATCACGACGTCACTCTTGTTCAAACAGTCTATACGACGATTTCTTAATCTCATGAAGGCCTTTCCTTAATTATCTGCTCAATCTTCTGTCGCACTTTGGAACAGTTACGCAAACTTACGCGAGCTCACACAAAATGTGAATTACAAATCGATACATAAAAAGAAAAAGGAGGTCCGTCGGGAATCCCTTATCCCGCAACTAAGCCTGATGCCATAAATTACGCCAAAAACCAAAAAAGTACACAAAAAGTACATAAAAAATGCCCTATGCAGCTGCCCTTGCTGCTTTCGCCGAAAAAATATCTGCCCTATTGTTACCAATTACGCCCAATAACGTGTCCTTACACGTGAACCTACGACAAATACATGAAAATAACCCTCGACATACAAAACGAAAAACACACAAATTGTCAGGAACCTAACACAAGAATTTTATGCATGACGTATACAACAATGAAATTTCTACCGCTCTCGCAACCTGGTTTTCCTGGAAAGACATGACAAAAGTTGCCGTCCCATGTTCGCGGCGCCAAATGTAACGAGTGCACTCACGGTCCCCGAAATGACGTGTCAATCATACCCCGGCACGGGGCCAAACGTCGTTATGTGTACGGGAAACCGGTCGTGACTCACGGTCCAGTTATCAAGTTCGGTACTGAGACGGTCGTTTATTGTCATACTATTGCGAGGCGGAGATTAATACCTTGAAAAGTTACACTGTTTTGTTTACCTTTGATATGTAGATTCGAACATTCATAACACACTAATAGCATAATATCCGGTACCTGAAAAGCGTCAAATAACAACACTGACGAACGGTAAAAAGTGAATATATATTGTAACAACAAAAAAATATTGCAATCAACAACTGTTTACAAAGCCTCCTCACTCTCACAACATTCACTCTATCTCTCTTTCACACACATGAGGTATTTTTACATGTGAAGTATGGATACAAATCATGGATCTCATTAACATATCATTCCTTTTAATTTTTAAACCTTTATGTGAATTTAGGGCATTTGTCTGCCAGCTCCTGTGCTCTTTTAAATTAACTTGAGTGCCAGCCCTCGGAAAGCGGTTAACTAAGACAATTGGGTCGGCGTGGTTAAATCTTTCGTTCGACTGAACGTTTGCACCCAGTCGTAAGCACGACATTATACAAGTTTCTCGGACGGGGGTTTTACACATAAGCCTCTCTCGTCCAATGAGAACAACTACACAATTACATAGTGATGCAAAAACTTAATTGGCTCCAGCTGCCGGAATCCACAAATCAATCGTCGGCGCGAGCAAAAATTACCTTAAAAACCACTATGCAACAAATAATACTATTTCACGCCCACGACCTTGCAATAAAAACAACTACGCTTTCCACCATTAAAAAGGACTCATCAGTCAACTATTGACAAATTAAATGGCGCGACGGGGCGGTCGGTTACACAAGAAATGGAGCACACTTTGACAATTTATACTAAACATTAAAGAAATGAAATGGAGCTTCTAACCCTGAATGCAGACAATTAAATTTGAACATCTGAACATGAAATTACCCTTTTTTATAACAATACCAAAACAATTTTTAGACGCGGAAGTTAGGTTTGGGTTTTCCTGAGTAACTTTGCGAATAAGTGAGACTTCGGCGTTAACTGTACGGTGTTGATACTAACGACGCACGTTTACATGTACATGAGACCCTCTGAAGTATACTGTACCAGACTCTGCTACATGGCGTGGTCCTTCATCTCTCCTGGACGCGGGACTTGCACACGGTTCCTTTGTGGCGAAATTGTCCTCCGAGGTCGATCGCGACGAAGAATAATTGCGACGATATGGTGAACTTGCACCTCCTCAGAACTTCGGGCGTTCCTCTTGTCACTAGCGTCGGGGGTACGTGGTCACGCGTCGGTTCGGAATCTCTCTGGTGACGGGCTTCGATTCGGCGTCGTCTGGAAGCGTCGTTCTGGAGTCGTCCTTCAATCTCTCCCTCTGGCTTCGATCGGCGTCGTTCTGGAGTCGTCCTTCAATCTCTCTCTCTGGTGGCGGGCTTCGATCGGCGTCGTTCTGAAAACGTCCTTCGGGCTTTGGGCAGTGTTTGGCTTTGGTGTCGTCTTTGGCGTTGGCTGACTGGCTTCATCGGAAGATGGCGATGCATCGTTGCGGGGTCAGGGAAGTCGACAGACTCCCTTCTCAATCTCCTTTAGCCGCCCATGATTATGTAGTTAACGCTTGGCAAAAACAAATCACCGCGTAATCTTCACCAAAATAAGGCGCACACTGGTACCTCTCTATCTGCGATTCGCTCACGGTACGTAAGGAAACAAAGTCCACGGACACAAAACAATGATCACGCGAGAGCGTAGCGCGGAGATGCTCTCTCTGTGAAATCCGGGTAAAAACTGTGTCTGGAATCATAGTACTGCCTATATATAAGAGATTCGAATTCTTCCGTTGAAAATGACGCTCAAGTGGCTTGGCTTCTGTTTCAGAGGGATGGAAATGACCTCTCTCCATTGTCTTGAAACGCGGTCAAGTGCGCGTCGTCGATCCTTGCAGGCTTGAGCTCAAGCTGGTTTTCCTGGTCATCCGTGAACATGGGTTCGAACGCCTGCTGCGACTCAGGCCTGGTAGCGACGAAAATAATCTTTCCTTATCTTCGCGTTGGTGCAAATATGTCATGTTCTAAGCGGCGGCTGTTACTCAGGAAAGACTCGTCCCCAACTCCCGACGTCTGGCTCGGATACAAGTTTATTCACAAAATAAATCAAACCTCACACTTTCATGTTTGTGCATAAAATGAATCAATATATAAAAAATAATTTATATCGAACTGCGTTTCACATGTCACTAGATACCGTGACAATAAGTAGTAATAATTCTTGCATAAATCTTCTTTGGTAATGTCATTCAAAGTCGTATTGCTTTCCAATATTTTTGCGGAAATAAACAAATTGCGATTAGACAACAACCTTATTTTCATTACTTAATTGAAGTTATTTTATGATCTCATTATTTAATTTTTGTACTTGGTAAGTCTTTCGGGGGGAGGTTGGGACTCCTGGACCCCCCTGAATACGTCCTTCGCGGTAGGGATCGAGATAAAGTTACTGTGTCACTGGTTCCAATTCACGGTAAATATGCTCTGCTTCTCTACACTCAAACATACACAAACTCGTGACCTTCCTGCTTTCTTGGTTTCTTGCCTGGGAAAGAGGCAATAAATCAAGCTGTGACAGCTACGGGACCTTCTGACGAGGGGACGGAACCCAGCTGTGCAGAGGATTCAAACACCCGCGCGTCTAGCCCTCCCCGTCACCCTGGGGCAATTTTCAAACAGAGACATCTAGTGGCCAAGTGGCGAACTATTACGAATGAAATTCGGCTGAAGCGGCCGTATCTTTCGCTGTCGATAATACATGACATTTTTAAACAATCATTTTGGGCTGTGCAAGTGACTTTTGAAAGAAAAGCCCTCCCTAGCTTAGTCATAAAAGGATTGACCATTACGTTAGTATGCATCATAATGGCCATTTTCATTGGTGCTACCCACAAATCCTATAACCATTCTGTGCTTATTTACGTATTTCCTTATGGGAAATTGATAAAAAATAATGGAATTTGTGCACATTTAACGAACTGAAATTGCATGAATGTGTCATGTACTCAAAGTTTCATAAACTAAGTTCACATCCACTGAGTGTTTTCCGGCAAATTTTTGTCCTAAAACGTTATATTCAACAAAATGCAAAAAAGCCCATGTTAAATTTTGGCGCTTTCCACGGCGACCTTCGCCAAACTCCACCTCCCTCTTAACCCGCTCGGCTACGGAGGAGGACATAATCACGGGGGCGAAACTCTAATGCCCCGAGCTGTGGTCTTCGTGACGTCAGCGATGTTAGCGACATCTATTGGCAGTGCACCCAAGTTATGCGCTTCTCAGTCGCGAAGTATTTCATAGTTCTACGCTAGATGTCACTCCATCGCCAACTAACAGTGAAACCAAACACAATATACATTTGCTGATCCTAGTTACATTGAACGTTTTTAGGACATCTACTTGAAAGTTCTCGCAGGGATATCTCCAGAAGAAGTCTTTAAATTTTAAGTTTGTTTTATGCACAGATAGGCTAGTTGGGACTGGCCCAGCAGGTTAAAATTGGATCACACCATCCAATGCTTGAAATGGACAACGATGTGCGGGGTATCTCCAAGCTAGAAATATCTACGCAAAGCATCCCCATCTGTCCTATTTTATAATTTATTATTTGAAAACATAGGAGCATTCAACAACTGAACTCACGGCTCGTGCAAACATTCCCTCATCTAAAAACTTCCATTTCGAACACACTCTCCAGTCTCCACCAGTGTGATATCGAACCCGACACACCTTGATTACATGGCAACGAAGTTACCATTACGCCATC
Source organism: Lepisma saccharinum (assembly GCF_977018435.1). Lineage (NCBI taxonomy): Eukaryota > Metazoa > Arthropoda > Insecta > Zygentoma > Lepismatidae > Lepisma > Lepisma saccharinum. The sequence goes on along the minus strand of NC_139254.1, from coordinate 12,642,864 downwards.
CGGGATGCGACATGGCCTTATGCATCATGTGCATTATTTATTTATTTATTTATTGAACTCAACAGGTACATACCTAATTACAGAGCCCATATGAAGGATACAGTGTTGAACTTCTTTCCTTGAATAAGAGACTCGAAATCTGGCCCTGAGTTCCCAAAGAATCCTGTAGACATCTTAGAACTAATTATTTATTAATTAGTATTAATTATGAATTATATATAATCTTGGTGTTTGTTGCTTGTAATATGAAGCTTATATTACACAGCGCTTCACATTGATATTTATTTCCACAAATCATATTTTTCTGTCATCCAGTGCTCAGCTCATTTTCTGCGGGTAGAGTTAGCAACACTCATTCAACGTTCACCAGCCCCCGCGAGCTCAGCTTTGAATTTGAAACGGCCGTCACCGCCAGTTGGACAATAGACGTGGATAGACAAGGGTCGAAGGTGCAGCGTGATGTCTGGAGGATGCTTTGTTTTGGACTCGTTAGCAACGGCAGTGGGTGGATGCAGTTTAATGCACTGTTATTGTAACCTATAGCTGCAAAATTAGTTATTTCGCTCATGCTTTGATTGAAGAGAAGATGATATTAACAGTAGGATATTTAAAAGGTAAAAAGGAGAAACTTAGAAAACATTTGAAATATATTTGTTGGTACAACCCCCTCCCCTCCCTCTACACAGCCTGCCATCTAGCGTGCCTACAGAGAAGCAAATCGACAACATAGTTGGGTGCACTGCCAATAGGTGTCGCTAGTTTCGCCCGTGACGTATTAAGACCACAGATTTTAACATTGAGTTCACAAGTCTCTCCTAGTAGTTTGTCTATGGACATAATGCTTATTCTGTCTTAAAATTTCCCTGAAAATTCGCTATTTTTAATCGAATTTCCCTTTTCACTTAAAATTAGCTCCAAATTTCCCTTCAAAAAGGGAAATTTCCTTTCATGTGGCAACACTGATTGGTGGACGGATTTTGAGCGCAGCGCGCCTGCGCCGCTGCAGGTTTCCCCAATGTTTGGCGCGTGCACTGTTCAAAGTGGCTGCGGTAAAAGTGTTGTTTGAAGCAGCACAATGCGGAGAAGAGAGTGAACTTGGTGTTCTGCAATAAATTGCAAGAACAATGGAGGAAGAAAAGATGAACAAGGAAAACATATAAGTTTCTTCTCACCTTTTTTTATATATTATAATGATCCGTTCACTGAGGTGTTTTAAAAATATTTCCCTTACTTGTTTGTCACTGTCATATAATGTAAATATCGCATCCAGAAGTGTATATTGATATTTTATATTTTACAAGTCGAGGAAACGAGATCTACCAAACAGTTGCCATGATGTTATTTATTGCTGGATATAATTAGGCAAATACCATGTCCACGTTCCAGAAGGAACACCTTTTTAAACTCTTTGTACGAATGAGGATATATCATTCTATGAAAGGAATGAATAAAGAAACTTTTCGAAGACAGCTTGACACAAGAAGAAAGTTTCATAAAAAAAAATATTGAAGGTTGTGCAATCATAACATATCCATTTCAGGTGATTATAAAGTTCTATTGTTACAGAATTGGAATCTTCTGTATGAATATAGTGTTATTTCATAATATAGACATCATATTTGACAACCATGAGCTGATTTATAAACTTGCTTTATTTACGAGGTGTACGTTTGAAAATATCTCATGATTTTTTAAAAAGCCAATGATAAATTTGTGGCCAAAATCGATTGTGAAAATTAATGTAAGGAATGTACATTATTATTTTTTGTCGGCCGCGGTGGTCTAGTCGGCAGGGTGTCTGACTGTCACACGGGAGACGCGGGTTCGATTTCCGGGTTGTGTGATCTAAGGTCGGAATTTTTCTTGCCTTGTACCCCTATAACGTGACTCCAGGACTCACCCAGCCTCAAATCAATGGGTACCTGCGGCAGCCACGGTGGGTAAAGGCGGTAGAGCGTGGTGTTGATCACACCACCTCCAAAATGGCCGAGATCTAGAATGTGTGGGACCCTGTACTCAACTTCCCTAAATGTGCTTTCGCGGCTTGGTGCATATACACATATATTATTATTTGCATTGCAATTACTATTATTATTAACATTATTAGGGAAAACCAGTTCACAAAAGCATCAGCATTGCGAGAGGAGCAAGTAAGGAAATTTTAAAATCTATTTTTGAAAAATGGTAAAGATTATTTTAATAAGGAACAATATTTTCATTGTAACATGTAGAAATTCTGTTGTAGTCAAAATGAGCTACAAAATTGTTACTATATATATTTTTGATTTTTTCAAATCGAAAACAATATTAATTTAACAGGTCTTGAACACTTCCAAAATATTATTATCTTTTAACATTGTGCAAATACTAATGGTTCATACAAACATAAAAGGCACGAGCGTAGTAACCAAAAACAAATTATACCAAATTTCAGATAAACATTGATAATTTAGACCGACTTATTAGCGTAAATTTTTAATTTGACAGGTGAATTCACCCTTTTTTGCCTCCCTGTAGATGTCTTTGGGAGGACTAGTGCCAGTATCTGTAATAGCGGATAAAAATCAGTAAGCGTTCATACACAATTATATTTAAAGGCAGAAAATTGTAATGAAAAATCACGAATTGCCTACCAGAAAACGAAGTACGCACATATGAAACTACCACACACATAGAAATTATATAAGAAATAGTAGATATAATTAAAACAATGAAGAGAAAGATCAAAATGCTTGTATGAAATACGAAGCTTGTTCCTATATGAGTTTGCCTTCGTTCAGTGACTGGTACAAATCAAGTTGCACTTAGTCCTATGAACGAGACAGTCGTATGATTTCAAGACGACAGTCGATATTCGGCGTCAGTTTTCCATAAAACTACGTAATTTCATTTTGAATATCGTCTTTCGTGAGGCTACTCTTAGATTTTTTGGTTAGTCCTACTTCTTACTTCATAGTTACACCTTGCCTGTTCTCCAGAAATTTATTTCAATCAAAGGGTAAGGGGAAAATGTGCACTGACCCCACTGTGGTTGCGCCACTCATTCAATCATACTTTGCAATAAGCTGTAGATTTTATTCCACCGAATGCCATATTTTTATTATTATTATTTTTCTTTCACTAAAAAATCATTTGTAGGAAATAAGTAGGACAGAATTTGCAAATGCAAATAAATACATTCGAGAATATTACTCATTATCATGGTCACGATATTTGCGCACATTTTGAAAAGCATGTCAGGCAACTCAGTGAAAGAAAAAGGTCAAAAAAATATGTAAATCACAACGCAAAGTATTACGAGTATGCTTTAACATTATTCGCGATTAAAATTATCCGATATGCCATCTGGTGAGATTTTCAGGAACCACTCCACGTAGGACACACCACTGCGCCTCGCCGTGTTGAAGCCATTCAAAGCGTGGGGAACATGCGAAAAAGTAGCGTATACTGTTCAGTTTTTTGCTTTAAATCGTTTTGTGGTTCAGGACAAGTGAAAAGCTTGCGTGTGTTTTCCACCCCGTGGAATCAACAAAATGAAATGTTTAAATAAATCAGGGAAAACAGAACTGATTGACAAGATTGGCATAAGAAATGCGCAAGGAAATTACAAAGAATGTACGAGTCTGTTCACTCTATTTTCCGAAATAATCTTTCGGAAAGATGATTTTATTGCCATGAAAGTAAGTTTTAAATTGTTCTTTATGAATATAACTTTTTTTTTCGAAAACAATGTATTATGTATGTAATTTGGAACAGGTGCAAGTCGATTAAGTGCAAAGATGACAATAGTTTGAGAATTGATTTATGTCCGTAATCATAAAGGTAAGTCAGAAAAACATAAGTGACATGCTAATATTGCTGTTTCATTCAGTATGTCAATTTTCAGTGAAGACTGAAAATAGCCTCAATGAAATTGTTGTTATTGTTATTATTATTATCATTATCCGGTGTTATTAAACCAGCCTGCCTCTTTGGGGAAAAAAAACTGCAACAGCATGTTTTCATTTATTTCCTCCCAAGCTTTGCAATACAGGTGAATAGCTTTATTTTCAAATCACTTCTGAGAGCCCCAGTTAGGCAGGTACAACGGAGGTGCAGTGCAGATGAAACAGCACCGCTTTGAAAAACCAGTGCGTATACATTAGTTTCGTTTGCGTTTCCCGTGTTGTTTTTATTATCATAATTAAATGATTCGCTCTCAACACAGCTTCACCTTCGTTATAGTTCCTGGAACATAACTCATCGCATTCGCAATATTTAAATATAACGCGTAATTTAAACGTTTCTTCCATACCAGCAATGACAACACGCTGCTATTACGTACTACTACTGAATGTAAACAAAGATCTATCCTACGTACAGCGGCCATATTGGAAGCGACACTAGCGCTCAGGTGGTAATTTTAATCGCGAAATAGGCAACTGGGATGCACGCGCCTAACTTTGCGAGTGCTGTCGGATCTAGGGTTGCCAGACATTCCACTTTTATCTTTAACTTCGCTGCTTCTAATTGAAGTAATATCCAACATTAAACCACATCGTTTGCGAACTCAGTAGTTAGTTCACACATTTAAAATGAAACCCGTTTTGGTTACACCTTCCGTCAAGCATTCTTGGAGCAACCACGGGAGTAAATTTTCTTGCTTCTCTTCCCACCGCGGCAAATATAAGCGTCAGACGCAGCGGCAACCATGCCAGCATAAGTCCCCTGCCTGGGGACAGAAATTCTCCCGAGTTAGCACCCACTGTCCATGCCTTGACCAGAGTTCGAAGTTGGAACCTCCGGCTTCGCAGCGCTTGCTGTTATTTAGCTATCTTATCTTACATAATTCATTGAATGCAAGCCTACCACAAACCTATTTGTAATCTGTGCCTACCACAGACAAATAATATGTTTTTCTGTGTGAGCGTACGGTACAAAGGAAGAATGTGGTCACTTTCACATGTGGGGGAATGTTTCGACGGTCTGAGGTTGGCAACTCTGTAAAGTAGTTGCAGTCGGTTTGCAACATCCTAACTCCCAAAAATTGGGATAGGGGAAAGGCAGGTATTGCGTTCGAAACGTGTGTAATAGGGTAGAATTACCTCCAACAGATTGAGCCCATCCCCCCCAAGGCCGAGGACACATTCCGCCAAAAATCGTTCATCAAAATCCCCCCAAAATTGTTCATCATAACCCCCTCCCCCTATCACACACGCACAAATATAGTTTGGATAAACGTGCAGCAACTTATTTTTGTTTGAATGTCGATAATTTGATTTCATTTTTTTTCAAAATTAAATTTTCCAAACACGTAAGTGTTAGACAACGAAAACTGACAGTATGTTACATTTATCCAATCAGTCGTAGCACAGGAACACATAGAAGCTAAACAAATCGTGCCTGAAATCATCCAAAAATAAAACTGAAGTCCGCATGTCGGAAAATCCGAGCCGATTCGGAATTACCACAAAAAAACACCAGACCACTGGCCAATGCCAACAATCGAAACCTTTCATTGCAGTTGAAATTAAAAGACTAAGGGCCGGTTGCACCATCGCCACTCAATCTGCCACTTTACAAAGTGCTGGATAACGACAGGCGGAAGATTTAGGCGGCGGTGGGTTGCACCAAGCATTTTTATCCTCGGCCTTGTAAGGTGGAACTTTCTCCTGCTTGCCGTACGACCTGGCAACAGAAACTGGAGAAAGTTGTGTTTTCGATTGTGTTTTGTTTGTTTATTACGTGCTAATATCTGCTTGTCAATTCCAAATGCATGCTTTTTCAACTGAAATATGTTTAAAAAAACTAAATATTTATTGCAATAAAATGAAACAGCTGATAGAAGTAGGTAATGCATGTGTCGTACTGTCATATAATATCAAATGTATGTTATATGATACAGTATAACGCGTAATCTTTCGAAGTAGTGGGAAGCTTACAAAATTTTAAATTTATTTTTTACGTACTCCAATTAACATAATGCATAAAAGAATATTCCTCGTCTTATCTTTCAGTAAGACATACGGTCACTTTTTCAAAAATATTAAACACTACTAAACAGTGACCAAAATTTTACGAAGTCTTAACAAATGCAAGTTACATTTATTCAATTTTTAGTGCAAGGCTGACATATCTGAGTTTGTGTAAATATACGGAATGGGAAGAGCAATCTTCTATTCTGCTCTTACTAATTTCTCATTCGTTTATGTTAATAATTTATCAATCCGTAACCCCTTCTTTAGCGAATAGAGTATTATCAACGTTGACCATCTTATAGGTTTCTTCTTTATTTATAATACAGCTTTTGTGAAAGTTGGTTAACGATGCAGATGAAAATTAAATTTTTGTATTCAAAACAAATTCGAATAGCACAAAAAAAATCGTTAATCAACGGTTCCATGTACAAGGTACATTTTGGGAAGCACGGCTCACTTTCATATTTGCTAACATACAAAACTACTCAGGATCACTGCCATTGTTAGTGTACTGAACCTTATTGTTACAGGTTTGTCTGCTTGACTAAACCTGTATTATTATTGCGAAAAGCACGTCCCCCCTTTCAAACCGATTCTAGAGGCATAAGAGGTGGTGTTTCATTTCAATCCCATGCCGCGATCACCCACAGGTAGGTAGAAAAACTAATAACCATAACTAAAAATTAATAACAAATGAATCAAACGAAACGATTCCCACATTTTGGTTTGAAGATACATAGAATTGGTAACTAAACTATAAAATTTTGTCCCCCCCCAAAAAAAATTTCCAAGACGCAGGCGCGTCATGAATCCTTCTTGTGTGCACCCCTGACCTCCAATGCCCCTTGAGGTGTCAAAATCCGAGTACACCACTGCGCGGAAAGACGGACGTTTTCATCCCGTGCCTAGGCACACAAAAACAGAAAATGCTCGGGAAGAAATTTCCATCATGTTTACATTATCTAACTATTATTTCTCTACAAAATAAGTTTAATAATTATCTATGTAAGTCTAGAAATATATGGTGGTTGCGCAACTTTGCCACCTAAGCAGCGGCAGCAGCAGATCGAGACTTGCCATTCAATGTGTACGCGTACAGTTTAAAGTGGGATGCAAACTATTATGTGCCTCCACCAGTTAGTGGCGTGCCCAAGGGGAGGTTGATGGGGGTTATAACCCACCTTTCGCCCAGTATTCGTAAGAAAAAAGAACGTCAAAGGTAGGAAAATATGACAAAATGGGGGCTGACGACCAAGAAAAACTATACATAACCCCTCCCTTTCGAAAATCCGGGGCACGCCACAGCCACAAGGTGTCGAACAAACCCCAGACTTTCTATTCATTGGCATGAGACTTACCGGAAGTGAAAAACCCAATAGATGGAGACTTGTCATTCCAAACAGCGATGGAAAAATTTCGTCCCCGGAGCACAAGTTTTTGTGCTGCTGCAAGCAAGTTGGCCGAAGGTCCTTTTTTCTTACAATAATATCTAGTGAGTAGTCTGTGAGTACTGAACATGTGGTATGCGCGGGTGTGCGTGGGTATCTTCTGTGATGTCGAATATTTTGGCGCGACTTAGATTATTGAGTTATGTGAAGTTAGTGCGTATGTTTTAATTGCAGTCGATAGAGATTATTAACTGGTGAGTAATGGTGTGTTTTGTATATATATTTATTTACTATGTTAATGCTGTCATTATTTATTGATTATGTCAAAAAATAACCAAGATAACTGTCCGATACATGTGTTTTATAACAACTGTCAACGTACACAGAATAGATTACTCCTATAATTAATTATAATTTTGATAATATTATCTCGACTACAATGGTGTGAATTTTGCAAATGTATTATCACAGATTGAAAAGTCCTCCGTTAACATTAAGTACAATAGTACAAAGGGACAATTATGTTCGTTGTTGTCTAAGGTACATATGAATACAAGAGCAACAACAATATAACTACATTGAAATTGGGAAGGAAATTTTTTCTGATTTAGATACTTCATCATGTGAGTAATCCCATGTTGGAAGAGATGACCACATATCATCCAATGCAATGTCATTCAAGAGATATTTACTTCAACCGAATTACGGTACTAGTTTATTATTGTTCGGACAGATTTCTTCATTTCTACAGAAGAAACTACTTACCGTAATAAGTTCCTGTAGTATTGTCTAACATCGGGAAGGTGTTTTGTATGATGTGGGAATGTATGATAGAGGAAATTCATGTTCATTGTTGAAAATTAATTCTCCGACGGACAATAACCTTTGCCGCGTACACCTTCGTACATCATCACACGTCGTGATTGTCTTTTGTTCATGTTCTTTGGGTATCCAGTGTTTCGAACCGTCTGTGTTTGCAACGAAAGTTAGGAACATGGTACCAGTTAGATAAGTCGGAGACACATTCAACTCCCCTTTTTTTTTCAAATAAAAATCATTTCTGCGTACCTCATATGTATAGCAGAACATTTTTCAACCTGGGGATCACTTTTTCCCCCCCATGAAAAACACGTTATTTTTAACATTATAATTCTTTATTTGTCGTTGCTAATTCGGTGGCAAAATCTTGACTCATGTTGTCTGTCGTCAGCTATAAATGCCGCACAAGCTATTCACAAAACGTTTTGAATCGAAAATTGTTCCACAAACCATTCACGTAAGGTTAGGTAAGGAAAATTTAGAAAAATAAATGTCAACAAAAAAAAAAATTAACTTTCACTACATTTAAATGTATTCCATGCTATGAACTTATAAATGCCGCACAAGCTATTCACAAAACGTCTTTATTTGAAAATTGTTTCACAAACCATTCATCTAAGGATAGGTTAGGAAAATGTGGAAAAATAAATTTCAACAAAAATAATTAACATCTTGTCAAACTACCGCGTGGTTGCTACACTGACAGGGGGTTACATAACCGAACGCACGGAACATTTTATTCACGTAGTCGACGGCAATGGTGGCATGAGCTATCGTGCAACGGAGATGCATGAATGACTAAAAATACCTTACTTACAGGCCAAATAAGTTGCACAATTCGAAAAAACTATTTCCCCGGCTTCAGAAAGTCCACAAGAACGCAATTCCGAAAGTACTTTCTCGTCTTTTCTCCTGTAAATTTGAAGAAATCCGTCTCCAGCTTATCTAGTATTTACCAGAAACATGACATGTCGTGGATCCATGGTGAAATTCGTACCGGGTGTGGAAGATCCAGTGGATTTTTAAATTTTATTGAAGAAAGGAAAGGAATGTCGAAAGTGTGGCAGTGAATGTAAGTGACTCATTAGAAGGAATGGGCTGCGGGTATATGCCTAATATGACGTGTCGTGGATGCGTGGTGAAATTCAGGCAAGTTTTCCGTATCCTGGAAACTGATTTCTTCAAATTTAAAAGTTTGGGGGCAGGTGACTCTGGCCAATTTCTAACATGCCTTTAGCAGGTACTCTATAGAGAAAGCCGGGGAGCCGGAGCAGAGGCGGGGTCACGTTAGTGGTTGGGGGCGGTAGGTCAATTACCCCAGGGGCGAGCCTGGAATCGGTGGGAAATTTCAAACGAAAATAATTTTTTAGTTTAAATTTCCCACCGATTCCGGGACGGATAGCCCCTCGAAACATTACAATTTTCAGTAAAAATTTACTATTTGTCGGACACCTATAACCTCTTCGTTTCGTCAATTTTTGACATTCGTACTTACCTATCTGCTTCGTGGAACATTCGTTAAGGTGTATTCACGTTTTTTTTGATCAAAGTAATTGCAATTTTTCATATTCCGAGTACTTCTTTCTTGTAGTCTTTTCGCTTGCCTGAGACACAATATGACGCGTACACCTTCCTACACAATCGCGCGTTTGAACAACATGAACAAAACACAATCACGACGCGTGATAATGTACAAAGGTGTAGACGCCAAAGGCTATTCTCCGTTGGAGAATAAATGTTCAACAAAGAACATGTATTTCCCCTATCATACATTCTCACATCACACAAAACACCTTCCCGATGTTACAGGAACTTATCACGGTAAGTAGTTTCTTCTGTAAAAATGAAGAAATCTGTCCGAAGCATATTAAATTAGTACCGTGGATTCATTTTAAATGTGGAGTAGTAATCAATGAAGAGGAAATAGATAATAATGGTGAATGGTTCTGTCCGGAGTGCGTGATAAAGGGAGGAAACACTACAGTGCATACAGCCGATGATGAAGAAAGTGCAACACTATTTAGTATTGTGAATTTACTACAATCTGATAGTTTCTGAAGTGAAGAAAGAAAATCAGATTTTGAAGAATAGACTTGAAATAGTTGAAAAAGAAGAAACAAGAAATGACCATCCAACCTTGTGGTCTGAAGTCGTAACAAATCCAAAGAGTGTAAGTAATAGTTAGAACTCAACAATTCCAGTTCATAATAGATACTCGATACTTCAAAACCCTGATATAGACGATATCCTTGTGAAAAGTGTCCCAGATAAGAACATTAAGATAAAAGAAAGGACAAATAATGTAAAATCTAAATCAGCCATACATTAAATAAAATAAGGATCTATGCTGATAATCAGGAAAGAAATGTTGCTAGTAAACTATCAAATAGTTGCTATAGTAATGTAATTGGCTTTGTGAAACAAAATGCAAAATTCGTAACAGTGTCGTCAGAAAATGAAAAGGATTGTCAGGATATGGGTAGTGCTGATGTAGCTGTTTTCCTAGCTGGAACAAATGACGTTGCAAAGAATGAAACGGGTGGACTACTTACCTCACTCAGACATAGACTTCAGGTTCACAATGAAACGAATGTAGTGGTTTTCAGTGTCCCCAAACAACATGATTTGGTTTCATGATAGAGGTAGAACATACGAATCAAGAAATGCGAAAGAGATGTAACCAGTACAGAAATGTTGCATTCATAGATCTTAGTAAGTTGGACAGAAAGTGCCACACCTCTCATGGTCTTCATCTTAATGGGTTAGGCAAGAACTTCATATGCAAAAAGATTTTAGAAATACTTAATAATGTAGAACTAGTACTAGCCAGTCAAAAATCAAACGTAGAGACTATTCCTCCAAAAAACTGAATTTGGTGACTGATCTTAACTGACCAGTAATACGTAGGCCTATATTAAACCATCATTCTGTACCTAAAATTGTGAGTAGATGTAAGAAAAAAGAAATGGAAGTCTCAAAAAATAACAAATGTATTAATATATTACATAATAACGTACAGACAATCTCAAACAAGTTTGACCAGATTGAAATTCTTCTAGATGAATGTAAGCCTGATATATTTCTTGTCTCGGAACATGGTCTTAAACCTGAAAACTTAAATTTAGGCAATTTTATGGGATACAAACTTCACACTGTTTATCATAGAACAGGGCAAAAAAGTGGTGGGACTGGTATATATGTAAAAGATTATATTAAGGGTGGACAAACTATGTGTTCAAATTGTTCTAGAAAGTGCTGGGATAGAAATGGCAACAGAAGAACAGTCAATCAAAATAGTAGTCGCGTATAGATCACTCAGCATTGAACCAAATTTATTTCTCGATCATTTAGATAACATGCTGGATCAGATAACTCACACTCAAAGTAGATTACTTTTAATAGACATAAATATCGACTTTTTAAAATCCGATGCAATAAGTAAACGATATCTAAATATTCTAAGATCACATAATCTAAAACAACTAATAAATGAGCCCACAAGAATTACGGAAACACTCTTGGACCATGTAGTTACAAATATCTCATCTAAAAGTATTAAAGCTGAAGTATTACACACCTTAATCTCAGATCATGCTGGCCAGATAGTCCAAATTAATGCAAACATAATGAAGGACAAATATAGCATTGTAAGCGAAAAAAGACAAATGACGGAGCAAAATCTACAGCATTTAATGTTTTTATTACAGAGAGAAGAGTGGGTGGAAGTATATCAATATACTGATCCAGATAGCATCTGGAACTCCTTCGTTAGTACCCTGACACACTACCTTAATATAGCTTGCCTAATAGTAAAAATGAAACAAAAGTATAGAAATAACAAATTACCTGTAAGTAACAAACTTATAGAATTAAAAAAAAAACAAATGAAAGAAGATTATGATAAATTTAAGAAAACAAAATTAGTAATTCATTCACAGAAATATAAAGAATTAAATAAAATATACAAAAATGAGGTTAAACTAAACAAAACAAATATTCTTTGTAAACAGATTGTAAATGCAGAAAATAATATGGAATATTGTGAACCAACAGAGGAATGCAAACACAAAAAATAATAATGTAAATATAATACTAAAAAAAGGAGTGGAAGTATCAAATCCAGTGGACATCTGTAATATATTCAATAACTACTTCATAAACTGAACTAAAACAGAGCCTAATATAAATAAATTCTCAAATAATGTTTCAAAAACATTGTGTAAATGTATTGCAAACAGTATATATCTACCAGAACTAACCTTAGTGAACTACAGTATGTCATAAAAAGCATAAAGAGCAAAAAATCTGCTGGGCCTGATGAATGGTCACCATAAGTAGTAAAATACTGTGCCCCATACATAATTGAACCATTATTGCATGCAGTAAATACATCTATTAGAACTGGAATATTTCCAAATGTACTTAAAAATAATTTGATAATACCCATACATAAAAAAAGACTCAAAAACAGACGAAAAAATTATAGGCCTATAACCTTGACATCGACATTTTCAAAAATTATGGAGAAAATTGTCTCAAATAATATAATAAAATTCTGTAATAAATATGACATAATAAACAATTCTCAACATGGATTCCTAAAGAATAAATCAGTAAATACGGCTATAGGTCAATTTCTTGAGTATGTTACGGAAATATTAGAAAGGAGTGAAGTGGTATACATCAGGTCCCCCACCAGAGATATCTATCTACCTGTGAAAGCAGAGCTCTTTATCCAGTAAAGCTCAACTTCCTGACCATTTCCCTTCTTGCAAATATGATCTGCTAACGTCAACGACCTACTTTTTCAAACGTAAATTTCACCCTTTCATAATTCACATATAACAATGGCTAATACACAGTCTTGTAGCTTACAGTTTGCTGATCATTTTGGTTTTTGTTCCACATCGATAGGATAATTAGGGGCTGAGATATTTCAGATTCGGTAACTCCTCACGACACCACCAAATGGCAGATCTTTGAAAACAAATATGGCTCCGACTCGAAATCTACAGCCACTAAAATTAAAATAATGACTATTTTCAACTAACAACATGGTAATGTAACTGCACAGAAAAAATTAGAATTTTTAAAAATTATCGCACAACGATTTTCTTATATCCTGGACCACTTGACATGGATTGTCCCATTTGCATATCCAGATTTGTTTCCTGATAAGCATCAGTTAGGAACAGTGTTGACAGTGTAACACATTTTACAATAAAATTCCAAAAATTATCAACTCAGAAAAAATAGTCTGAATTTTAACTTAAAATGCAACTGAAAAAGTCCAAATTTTTGTATTTTAATTTTTAATTTTAGACTTGAAGAGGGTTTAATAAATGTTTCTTAACGAGGTTTTGAAAGTACTTTGAACAAGATTTCGAATAAAAGCAACCTCAAGTCTCATCATTTTGGATTTATGTTGGTTTGAAAGTAGCATTACTTTTTGTGTGAAATTTTTTTACGAAATGCTGCATTTGTGGGTGAACTTGTGAGAGAAGGAAAATATATTTTTGGACATATGTTCTTTTAATATATATTTTTTACACTCAATCCAAGATGTGTGGACATTGCATGTATGATACCTGTATGATATATGAATTTACTAGGGCTGATCCGATATCACTTTGAACCAATGCCGATACACTCATCGATACCATTCCTTGAAATGAATTATAGAAATCAATTTACCACGATTTTGGTTTAAAATATTCAAGAATTACGTCAGAATAGCCTATTAAATTGCATGTTATGTTATAGAAAAGAAATTTAATACAAAACTGGTGAAAAATAAAAAGAAATTTCAAATTTGCATAATTTTCTGGTTAATTAGACACTGAGAAAGTGTCCCATGGCATTTTCACGGAGTCCGTGAAAGTTCCAAATGCTGGGAAAGTATCGTTAAATAAATTTCAACCGATACTTTCCGATTCTGATACCACTGGTATCGGCTCAGCCCTAGAAATATCCTAGAGCTTCTTTAAGTCTAATATAATTAATTTTAAATTTCGCAGGTGTAATATCACTTGGTCAGAAGATGCAGTTAACCCCAAATAAGTCAGTAGAAGCTCATGGGCAAAGTAACATGTCAACACCTGTTCGTAGGTCAGGAACCATGACTTCACCTGCATTCCTGGACGAGCGGTCATTTTATGGCTCAAACCCAAGTCGTTGCCTTCAGGACAGCCATCAGGATCAGATATATGTGTGAGTAGTTTCAGGTTTCAACATGTCTTTGTACACATTTGCATATTTGTACACAGTTAGGTAAAATTGTTACACTGGAATAACTTGCTCACCTTGCCAAATCAAAAGTTTGATAGTACATAGATAAGATAAAGTTCCCCATTCATATAGCACCATGCTATGAAGACATATTTAGGGAATGTTGGGGGTTGAGCCCGACACATTCTCGATCTCAGCCATTTTGGAGGTGATGTGATGAGCACCATGCTCTGGCTGCCTCCCCCCATTGTTGCCTCAAGGTACCCATTGATTTGAGGCTAGGTGAGCCCCAGAGCCACTTTATGCGGGGACAAGACCGGAAGAATTCCGACCTTGGATCATCCACCCCAGGAATTGAACCCGGGTCTCCTGCATGGCAGTCAGATGCCCTATGATAATACATAGATAGATAACATTACTTACTTCAAGGAAACAATGGTGTGTTTCTAATACTTTTTCCGTGGTCCTTTTTAGCATTATTTTTTAAGCTTCATTTTGATATTTACTTTACTTTGGAGTCAATTCTCTTCGTTTCACTGATCCAATTTTTGAAAGTTAATCACTCTCACACTGTGTTATAAATTAGCTTAATAGAGAACTTTGATTTTTCTGCATTTGTTGTGTGAGGTGTATTTTGCATGTTTATATACCAGATTTTGCTACAAAAGAGAGGTTGGACGATGAGATATTAATGAAATCAATGATTTGGCCAACTAGAGTACATACAACTTTAGCTCACTTTTATGCAGTGAGGTAACAACCTCTACTGTAACAAATTAGCTGTGCAGTGATCAACCGCAGACTTATATCTGATCATGTACTTATGTTTCACAACCATCGTGCTCCAAGAAATTATAAACATCTTTGAAAAAATGTGGTAATTAAGGCCTATGAATTGTGAACTAATAAAGAGTACATTTGAGAAAGTCTAGAATATGCCGACATAGTTTAGTCATATTTAAGAGTGTATTAACCTTTACTCTGCCGAGGGGGTCATCAGAAAGTAACCAGGTTTTGCCAAGGCCTTTGACGCGAATTTTAAATTTGTACACTTACTTGACCAAAAAATGTTATAACTCGTAGACTATTTGACCAATCTACTTCGGGTAACTTTTGTTTTGTAGCTAAAACAATGGAAATGGGGAGTTTTTTTCACATATTCTATAATGTAATGCACCCAGGAACATGAAATGACTGATTCGGTTGAGAAAGGACCATTCTTTGAAAATAAGGCTAAAGTTTGCCTCCTGTTCCCAAAAGACCAGGTGAAGAGGGGGCAAACTCTCCATTGTTATGATTTTTTCATTGAAAGTTGGGAGTCGCGGCCTGCCCAACCTCTCTTATTGGTTTTGCCGTTTTGATTTCTGCACGGTTGCATGCCCTGATGTTTTAGCTGCAAGACAAAAGTTACCCGAAGTAGATTGGTCAAATAGTCTACGAGTTATAACATTTTTTTGTCAAATAAGTGGACGAATTTAAAATTCGCACCAGCTTCCATACGTAGCTTTGGAGTCAGGGGGAGAGGGGTGCATCCACATTACGTGCCAAAGCTTCGTTTAACCGACTGTAAGTGTTTCCGACCTAAAAGATAAGTATCAAGATAATAAAAAAACAGGAATTTTGTAATCAGCTGCATGGTCGATATATCGACCAAAAGACGAGTAAAGGTTAAAAGTTATACAGTGAAACCCTGATTTTACATTTCCAGTTTTTTTCATTATCCTGCAATTTTGATTGTCCCAACGTACATTTTCTTGCATTTCCAGTTTTTTCAGCTCGGTCCCCTAAGAAAATGTAAAATTGAGGTTCCACTGTGTACCCACCCTGTAGGTATTAGATCTGTTGCTAATGTTCATTCTTTCTAACTTTTGTGGAATTGCAGTGTGTCTTCTGATGGTTCTGATCAGTCTGATCATGAAGTTAATGTTCAAAACGTCATGAAATCATATCCCAGTAAAAGCAACAAAGGCTTTAAATTATATTCCAATAAGATCAACACTCCATTGTTCTTTGAAGAGAGAGCCAGTAGGCTATTTGATGAAATGCAGAAAGCTGGAAAGGGGTCAGTGTTTATGTGGAAGTTGTAGCACCTTGTTCATTTTTTTCTACACAGTAGATAGAAAGAAGGTGTGTTCATTTTATGTAGTGGGTGAAATCATAGGGATTCGTTATAGTAATTGTTATTGGCAATTTTTTTCTGTAACGAAACCAACTTTGTACGTAGTTGTAATAACCTTGTCCATGTTGAAAGACTAACAAAAATTAATACATATTAGCATAAGTTTAGAATGAGTTTTGTAGGTGATTAAAGTTCAAATCAACAACCCTGAGACCTTCTGTAAACAAAACCATGTGCATGCAGAAAGCATTGCAAACTCATAGAAGTAAAATAATCCACATGAAAATCCAGCATTGTTACAGGATTCATTACGTAAGGTAAGAAAACAGCAAATTTGTAGTATGGGATACGCTGCGGCAAATGACGTCTTATTTAAACCCAATGCTCTTTATTTTGTACTTATTGCTTCACCTTTATGGTTAAGTCTTCGCATCAGTAATCATTTCCCATAAATTTGGTTTCTTTCTTGCATGCAAATTGAATATATTTTACTTGCATTTTTTTAGACAAAATGATAACACGGTAATGTATATTTCTAAGGTTTGATATAGATAGGAGTGTATTTGAAATTTGTTTGTAAATTTTATTTAAATAAAATATATAATTGGCATAAACAGCCATATGCAATGCTGTAAGTTCAGTAAATATATTGGTGATGATGATCAAAACAAGACAAAGAAAGTTCGTAAATTTATTGCGGTTGGAAACTTTGACAAGCATCCTAATAACGATTTTTGTTCCGCCAAATATAGTGCACTTCGTAAAATAACTTGGTGACATGGCAAGGCAAGATAAGTGTGAACATTTTGTAGGAATATGCATTGTAACTTTCAATGAGCTTAGCGATTTCTGTACATAATGATAGTTTATAACATTGGTTATTTTCTAAAAATAATCATGTGAACAGCAAGGAAGTAGTGCCACTTTCAACATGGCGAGTTCTATGCGGTAGTCGGCGGTCATGAATCAGCTTACGCAGAGTGATACATCGAATTGGTGAGATGGATTGTTTACAGAAGGTCTCAGGGTTGGTGATTTACACTTAGTGCTTGCTCGTTCGTACAGAATGCTATTTTAATCATTATGTTATGTTAGAGGACCACAGTGTACATTTCCGAATTTCATTGAACATGGCCAAATTAGTTATACATTCAATTATGAAGAAAGTATGCATCATCTTGAATTGAATAAGGGTCGGGCACCCTATTCTACACCCTCGAATTTTCATTTTTTTTTTCATTATGAAGATTATGTGATCCTAATTGTGAATAAAAAAAATGGAGCGCGGAAAGAAGTATTTACGACTGTACAGCCGTTTAAAGTTGAGATTTTGTCGTTTGAAGTTGTTGAGTTCAAATTTCCCACCGATTCCGGGCTCCGCCCCTGGGGTAATTGACTTACCGCTACGCTACGCTCTGGCTACCCGCCTTTATCTACAGAGTCACTTTTAAAGGCATGTTAGAAATTGGCCAGAGTCACCTGCCCCCAACACTTTTTCTCACTGTTTTCCGAATTGGCACATGAAGAAACCAAAAATGAAGGCTAAAATTATACCTAAGGATGTAACGTAACTCTCTTTACCAAGGCCAGGCACTGAATTGCAGGTCAAGGTTAAATTTGTAAGTCCCAAAACGAAGTAACTCCTACGTTGAAAGTCCTTGTTGTCCTTTTCCACAGTATACCACCCTCCATTCCCTTCCCATCATAAAAATAAGAAGTCTCAAATTATCCTATCCCACAAGTCATTTAGGAAAAACAACTCTCCCCTTTACGGCCTGCTGTTGCCAAATTGAAATAATTCCAATTTCTGAGGTCGCATAAATGAAATCCAATTTCTGAAATGTCCAATCCGCCAATATATCACACAAATAACATATCGCAATCGCAAATGTTCCCATTGCACAAGTCAATTATAAGAAGAAAAAGAACAGACGTGTGCCTGTGACATGAATCCATGATCCGAAATCTTCAGACTTGCACCTGTGACATGAATCCATCATAGAAGTTCTGAAAAACCTTTTTGACGTTACGCAAGGAATTTTAATTTTTTTAAAAAAAACATAAGTTTCGTAGCACGTAGATCTAAAAAATGAACTTCCGCGCTATTTACAAACACTGTTTGTTATGAGGAACGAAAATATTTGAAATGTGCCTGAAATCGAGGGTGTAGAAAGAGGTACCGGAGCCTTGAATAATGCAGTAGTAGTTTCAGTAAAGCTTCAAGTTGCATCTATACATATTACAAATGTTCAATACAGCTACCACCTATTCCACCTTATTGACATCTAGGGGTGTAAGGAGGTGACCTTCCACGTTGTACACCCGATTGTCAACCTCACGTCCGCATAATACATCCTGCACTGTGTGGTGTTTGCTTATAACTCGCATAATTTTAAAAGCTCCACCACATCCTCCTCGTTATTCTAACAAGGAGTTCTTGCGTCATTATGTTCTTGACGCTCGGCTCCGGACGTCGCAGAGTAAATTTGGCAACACTGTTTCCCCTAGCGGAGAACTTTGTAACTTCAGGGGGAAAGCTTCGGCTGCGGGCGAAGTTTTCTCCCGAGAGAGCAGAACGTTGCAGCTGAGGCATAGGTAGAGTAAGGAGTTTCCCTCTCCTTCTTTGGTCACGGGCGGCGGTGATCGGATCCGCATCGACATACGAATTTGACTGTGGCATTGGATTGATGTCTGGACATGGAATAATGGGGTATTATTATTCCATTTATTTCAGTTTATGTTAAAGTAAGTGACCGGTCCTTTTTGTTTAGTTATGATTTGCAGGAATAGTCTTTTTGGAATTATCCGTTTTTGTAATTTAAAACTTTGTGCATTTATTCCATGACTGACGTAACACAGTTAAAAAACTCGCCACCTGATTATTGTGAAATTCGTCGATATAGGATTCCGGTCACCTAAACCACAAATATGGCTTTGTATTCATTTTAACGGGTGTTCCTTGTTATAAATTTTAACGATCTGTAGCAAAAAAGGGAAGTATTTATTCTGTTATGTGGGTTTTATTATATTGTTCAGACAATTGAATATATATATATATATTGGGAGAGCTTTTGTCAAATTGTTGGGGAGATGTTTCTATTTGTTCGGGTGCCAAGTTTGTTACAATAAATGGACACTAAAATTGAAGTTTGACGCATGCAGTGGTTCTTATTTTTTTTTTTGTTCATTAGCATTCCATCTTGCTTTGATATATATAAATATGTTGAGAGCGTTTCCGTTTTCGTGGCTAGACGACCACGAACACGGAAACCAATATTAAATCTCGACGATTAGATAAGCTGGGCAATATATGGTATGGTGGGGATTGGTGCTCGAAGATCCACGTTAAATTTTGAGTCAGCGCAAGGGGGGCCAATTATCTCTGTGGTCATCGTTTTGGACTAAATGGTGATTTTACCACGGTAGTAATAAATAGGGGAATAGAGCAAAGAGAAAAGGGTTGTGGGTATTTTTTTTGGAATATTTATACAGATCTAATTTTTTTGGGTAACCAACCTTTTTGTGGCTCTATTTTTTTTTTTTTGGCCAGTGCTGATGTGAAGTGGTCGTGTGACTTACTGGTATAACAAAAATCTATTTTACTTTTTTGTTTAGCTTCCAAATTTATACCACTATACTAAAGTACGCGACCACGTCACAACATTCAATGGTAGCAGAGCGTGGATGTTGTGACGTGGTCGCGTACTTTAGTATAGTGGTATAAATTTGGAAGCTAAACAAAAAAGTAAAATAGATTTTGTTATACCAGTAAGTCACACGACCACTTCACATCAGCACTGGCCAAAAAAAAAAAATAGAGCCACAAAAAGGTTGGTTACCCAAAAAAACTAGATCTGTATAAATATTCCAAAAAAAATACCCACAACCCTTTTCTCTTTGCTCTATTCCCCTATTTATTACTACCGTGGTAAAATCACCATTTAGTCCAAAACGATGACCACAGAGATAATTGGCCCCCCTTGCGCTGACTCAAAATTTAACGTGGATCTTCGAGCACCAATCCCCACCATACCATATATTGCCCAGCTTATCTAATCGTCGAGATTTAATATTGGTTTCCGTGTTCGTGGTCGTCTAGCCACGAAAACGGAAACGCTCTCAACATATTTACATATATCAAAGCAAGATGGAATGCTAATGAACAAAAAAAAAAATAAGAACCACTGCATGCGTCAAACTTCAATTTTAGTGTCCATTTATTGTAACAAACTTGGCACCCGAACAAATAGAAACATCTCCCCAACAATTTGACAAAAGCTCTCCCAATATATATATATATATATTCAATTGTCTGAACAATATAATAAAACCCACATAACAGAATAAATACTTCCCTTTTTTGCTACAGATCGTTAAAATTTATAACAAGGAACACCCGTTAAAATGAATACAAAGCCATATTTGTGGTTTAGGTGACCGGAATCCTATATCGACGAATTTCACAATAATCAGGTGGCGAGTTTTTTAACTGTGTTACGTCAGTCATGGAATAAATGCACAAAGTTTTAAATTACAAAAACGGATAATTCCAAAAAGACTATTCCTGCAAATCATAACTAAACAAAAAGGACCGGTCACTTACTTTAACATAAACTGAAATAAATGGAATAATAATACCCCATTATTCCATGTCCAGACATCAATCCAATGCCACAGTCAAATTCGTATGTCGATGCGGATCCGATCACCGCCGCCCGTGACCAAAGAAGGAGAGGGAAACTCCTTACTCTACCTATGCCTCAGCTGCAACGTTCTGCTCTCTCGGGAGAAAACTTCGCCCGCAGCAGAAGCTTTCCCCCTGAAGTTACAAAGTTCTCCGCTAGGGGAAACAGTGTTGCCAAATTTACTCTGCGACGTCCGGAGCCGAGCGTCAAGAACATAATGACGCAAGAACTCCTTGTTAGAATAACGAGGAGGATGTGGTGGAGCTTTTAAAATTATGCGAGTTATAAGCAAACACCACAACTGCTTTTTGCAGACTAAGTGGCTCTGGCGACTGGCTGTGTGGTCAGTATAATTGTGTGTTTTGTCCTTACGTTTGCTGAGTGCCTCTTTACAGCCTCAGCTTTTAACCGAAGTCAGAAAATATATTAAGATTTTAGTTATCCGACATTACAGTTATGTTATGGTAAGGGGCTGTACAATACCGTAAGTGGTAATGCACCCAAAATTTTAAATTTAAATTTAAAAAAAAAAAATCAAATTATTGACATCTAATCTATAGGCCAATTTCATCCCAAATCATACGAATCATATTGCTTTCAATCGGTTTCAACTGCCTCTGTTGTCCAATAACGAGTGTATTCAGACTTGAAGGAAGGTGTAACAAAAACACAGTCTTTAACTCCATACACACACACACACACACATATATATATACATACATCAAGAGATCGTGGTGGCCAAGTTTAGATTTCATCATGACCAATCCAAGGTGCAATTGAGATATCGTATAACCTTTTCATGGAAGTAGAGGGGCAACATAACAAAATAGTGGCATAGAGAGTATGGAATAGGGAGTTCCATGAAGCTCCACAAACTTGCATTCCAGGCATATGTTCGTAGGAGCATTACAGTACACACATGTGATGCATTTGCACTGTGCACTTGACATTTCAGCAGAACAATTTGTACTCACCTGACCTCACCATTACAACTGCAGTATTACCAGTATCCAACTTATGACAATTTTGCATACTTCATTTGAACATACACTGCTCTATCCTGAAATTTTTTGTGCTGTGAATTCCATGTGGGGCTATTTGTACATTTTTGAATTTTTTTCTGAATTTCATTCTGTCAGTTCTGCTTACATCATTCCACATCAACTGGTATGTCTAGGGTTGCTTTACATCACGGATTTTCAGTCAGTCCTGGAATGGTATTTTGTCCGGTGTCCCAAAAAGTTTCTTTGGAATGCAATAATGTCCCAGAATCGAGTAGGGAAGCAGATTTGATTAAGACTATACTGTCATGAATATTATTTCCATTGAAATCCGTGTACATGATTTTAACATGCTAATTCAAAGCAAGCGACAGTAGAACCCTGGTTTTACATTTTCTCACATTATACGAGGGCCATTTTTCTTGTAGTGGCAACACTGTTTGTGTACACTTGTCAGTTGTCGCTGGGACAAAAGACGATCGGGTCTTGTTTAGTCTTGTACTAGGGATCGTGTGTAGGTGTTTGGTGCTGAATAGTACTGTTGTGTGGTAGTTAGAAGACGTTAAAGTGAAGTGTGTGTATAATACGAAGCACTGGCAGTGGCAAATTTACCCTCCATCCCAGAGGGACGTGCCATGCCTCAAACCTAATCTACATCCTCACCTGCAACATGTGTGGTGATTTTTACTTGGGGGAAACATCAACTGCCCTCAACCTCCGCATCAATAACCACTGCTCCTCCACCCACAACCTGGACTTCACTGTTGCTGTCCACGCCAACCACCACAACATCCGTTTCAACGACTGCTTCCGGGTAGCGATCATCCATCTCCTACCCCAACCTGCCAACACCTCCGTTCGCAAAAGATGGGAGAGGGCCTATATATCGGCCATGAGAGCAACTACCCAGTAACATCCCCACGTCAGCCCACCTTGTCCCCCCTCTCAACCAAACCCATCCCACCCACTCACGAGCCCGGTGACGAAACAGTGGTTTTTTTTTTCGTTCTACGCACCGTTTCTTTGATGGGGACCTGGCAACTCTGCAGGGCCCCACTTCCGGTTCCGTCTCTTTCTTCTCACACCAAAGTTGCTACAAAGTTAGCGAAAATTTTGTATTTTTCCACTGTCTGGTGAGTGTTTCCTTTCTCCTTCTTTTTGACTGTTGTTATACGCTTGTCAGTTGTCGCTGGAACAAGAGACGATCGTGTCTTGTTTAGTCTTCTGCTAGGGATCGTGTTTAGGTGTTTGGTGCTGAATGGTACTGTTGTGTGGTAGTTAGAAGACGTTAAAGTGAAGTTTATGTATAATACCGCCCTGAACTATGTTCACGCGTGAAGAACAGCGAAAATTCATCAAATATTCTTTACCATATCGGCCTGTGTTAAGATATCGGCAAAATGGGTACTGCATATCCTGAGGAAGTTCAGCAATGGCACATATGGAAATGTGCACACATGCACCTTGGCAATTGAAGGTAATGCATTCCTTGCTTGCATTATTGAAACCGACAACATGTGGGCCAGATCGTATGAGCTGCAATTGGAGCTTAAGTGTGAATTTGCCATGTATTCCTTCCATGCGCAACCTGGAATTTGATGAATATTCACTGTTCTTTATGCGTGAACATTGTTCAGGGTGGTTATTACTAGGGCTGAACCGATACCGATGTATCAGTATCGACTGATACCAAGGGTATCGGTATCAGAAAGTATCGGTTGATATTTTTGCATCGATATTAGCCGATACCACTGTTTTTGAGTCGCTAGACTTTGTTCCTTTTCAAAGGTTCATTCACCTTTTCCAACTTAACTTTGGCTTTGAAAGAAACTGAAAAATACGTTTTTGTGCATTTGTTAGTTGAGTATGGACTCAAGTTCCGTGAACAGCAAGTATGTGACAAAGAATCCATACGCAGATAAGACTCGCGGTCAAGTATCTTGCAAATCAAGGGTAACGTGAAATTCCATTGGCGTGGATGAAAATCCAAATCCATCAGTACACGTTCCAGAAGGTATCTGCCATCATCTGTCGTTCAAAAACATTATTCCCTGCCGTGTCCCTGTGTCGAAACATGCCTGTTCTAATGTAACGAATTAACTCCAAGAACTTCAGTACTGTGTATTTAAAAACAAATATTTATTCACTTTCTGTACATGTGTAAGTAACCAGGGACTAAAACATATAAATGTTATCTGAAACTCTCCTTTCGTAATTCCGGCGTTATTATAATCTGCTTTCAAGACACCCAGGGTGAGAGGTGGAAGGAGAGATTGGAAAGGATTTTACAAGGGAAGTAATCCAAGAGTCTGATTTAAACTAGGGAGAGGGGGGCTGCCTTTCACACTTGTCATGGATACAAAGATGGCTGCAGTGCAGTGAAGCACATGGATCATACATTGAGTGACATTTCCAAAGGACCAATGCTTCTTCCTACAAAATTTCATTTCTCTAGTCCTTACGATTCCCAAGCTACAGTGGATTGTGCGTTACTTTTTGACCGACCATTGTACCTTACCATCTCTGGAAACCTATGCCAGTTTCAGTGTATAGACCATAATATTTTGGTGTACTTACACACTACTTTATTGGACCCCACAACACGCTTCTTGTCAGCGGTGCCCAGATTTTTACTTATGAAACGTATTAACCCTAGGTTTGTTGTGATATTACATACATTTTTTTTGTCAGAATGTCGTACGTAGCTGGACATCCTAAGTGAAATTTTGTACTATCACACAGGACTCCCTTGATCAACTGGGGTTTCCACACAACTGAATTGTGTTGAATAACCAATGCCCTGAGTCTGCTTGGTGGCTGAGCACTTTAGATCTCGCCACCAAAGTTCCCAAGTTCGAATCCCGACCGGGCCATTGATGTTCATTGTGAGAGTCCTTTCGTCTAATTATCACTCATCCTCAGTGTCAGAAACTAAAAATCACAAAATAATGGCAATTACAAAATAGAATACAAACAATGCTCTGAAGAAGTACAATCTCATTCAGCACAATTTTACTTCTTTGTATGAGTCTTACATATACATTGTTTAATCTCATGTTTTTATGCAGTGTTCCATATGTACATATATATACAAGGTGAGTCAAAAGTCCCTGACCACCCCTTATAAAATGAAAGGGAGTGTAGATTGCAGAAATTGGTCATGGTAGGCCTAGGGGGAAACTTTTTGGTGCATGTCATGACAACGTCTGCCATCTTGGATCCAACTTCATTTCTTTAAATGGGAAAGGGGCATGTGGGGTATGGTTTTTGGCTAGAATTGCACCAGGAATTCAGTGGTGAAGTCAGATTTATGAAAACCATACCTCATATGGTGGACGTTGTCATGACATGCACCAAACCGTTTCCCCCTAGGCCTAACATATTACTACCATGACCAATTTCTGCAATCTACACTCCCTTTCATTTTATAAGGGGTGGTCAGGGACTTTTGACTCACCTTGTATATATTTTGTATGCCATTCTCGGTATTTGTGTTTGAGGAAAGAAAGCTGAGGTGGTAGTAATAAATATATGTAATTAAAGTTATTAACTTTCTTCGTGTTACTTGTAACAGTTCTATTAAATTCTCTGCCATCATCAACAACGGATCTTGTTGCTTCACTGCTGGGTGGACTTCATAACATAAGTTATGCTGCCCGCTACTGTGGGAGCCAAATGTGATATGCTTCTCCACTGTCAATGTTTGAGGGGAAGAGTTACACACCAGTTGTGCATTTATTTCAATATCGTCCGAATGGGCACTGCTACACAAAAGAAAAAAAAAACTGGAGGAGAGAGTATGAATTTCTCCCATTTTACAATTGGAAGCATTTTTTTATGTTATTATTAATAGAGCCCGGAAGTTCAGGCATTTATTTTCGTTAAAATAGGCAGGCAAAAAGGCATTTATAATGTTGAAAATAGGCACTAAAAATGAAAAAAAAGGCAAAATAAACCGAAAAAAGGCACATTTGGAAGTCACTTACTTTTATCTATAATTTCTGGCAACATGTTAAAATCTACATTGGGAAGAGCATTTCAATTTTCTCCGTCTTGATTGCACATAACTACAAGGTGTTTTTTAAAGTTCTCAACTTTCATTGATAGTAGTCTGTCAGAGAGATTGTTTTTCATAATAGAAAATTATATTTCTACTTCGACAGAAGTTATTTGAGCATACATAAAACAAGCTAATGTAGCTGGACTCATTTTGGTAACATCATTTTCACCTTTAGAATATCACAAATTGTTTTCAATTGTTTCAAGTACTCATTTGCACTTTTCCGCAACAGCTGACCTTTTTTCTCCTGGCACTTCCATCATCTGCTGCATAGATTCCTCGTAGATTTTCATGGATGCTATAATTGTAATTGTCTCTGGCAATGCACCATAATGTGCAAAAATAAACTTGAATAGCACAGGAGTTATTTCACTTCACGAATTGAAGCCGCTTCATTTTCTGGAAGAGCATCTATCACTTCACTGATTTTTTCAAGGTTGTTAGCATAATATATAGCTGCTGATATCCAGGTTCCCCATCTGGTCAAGACTGATTGCAGAGGTAAACTAAGCTCAGATGCAACTTCCTTAAATTTTCGGGTTTGAGAGGGAGATTTCAGAAATATCTTATTTGTGTTCGAAATCAACCTGTCCACTTCAGCAGTCAATCATGCACAAGGAAATGTTAACCGAAAGGCAATATTCTAACTGAGCATGAAATACATTTTTTTCTCACACTTTTCTCCTTCAGCAATGTTGAAACATGCGCGAGTTCAATATTACTTAAATAAGGTGAAAATTATTCACATAATAAACGGAAGAAAAATAAATGCCAACAACGTTTTTTGGGAGAAAAATAATTTATATACACATTTTTTTTTAAAAAAAATGGTCAAATTTCATTGAAAAAGGCAAGAAAAGGCATTATAATTAAAAATAGGCAGTGGGGTCCCAAATAGGCAAAATAGGCAAAATGAAAAGGCTTCTAAAACATTCGAAACAACATAAGAAACTTATATCCGGAAAAAAATTATCAGTATATGCAGTAGATAAAAAGAGGCATTTTGCCAAACTTCCGGGCTCGAATTATTAAGTTGGACACAATATTTGTGATGAATAAGAATTTTCACAATCCCATGCATTCCTTATGAGGGCTAATCAAATGGAAGTTTCGACTTTTCTGCCTGTCAATTACATCTTCAATCTGTCCTCTTTCCATTGATATATTTTTCTATGAAATCGGAAGTTTGATATTTCCCAAGAGATCAAATAAAATAATAATCACATAAGCGCAATGCATTTCTCCTTGTCTCCTATGGCCATCCTGGCAGTGTTGCCAAACCTGATGCACATAAAAGAGCTAAATGGAGTTAAAACTAACTTTCAAGGAGCTAGATTTTCGAAAGGCAGATAAAGTGCCTCCTAGTTTAATTTTAGGTGTCAAAGGGGTGGGGTGAGGGAGGGTGCTGCTATTAAAGTAGCTGGGGAGGTAAGAGGGGGTGGAGTGAAGCAGCCAATATAACAATATCACGTCACGTGCAAAATGTATAATTATGACAAAAGTTGGTCTTTTTCAGCCTGAGTCAGTGACGGCATCATAGTGATGCATGGGGACAGGCATCTCAGTTCACAGATGTCACCCAATGATACCAGCTTATTTGTGGGCAGAGTGCTATAGAATGTAAATTTAAGGTTCCTCTTTAAAATACAATATCTCCAAGAATGTTTTAACTCTATTGTGGCAGAGAGAGGAAGTAAAAGAACCTTTCTGATTTCAATACTTTTAGGTTATTAGAATTTATAGAATTATGGACATGTGCAATTTTCTTACTTTGTGAATTCGGGAATTGAAAATTGAGAGATTAACGAGGTTGTTTTCTTTCTAGGCCTTCCCATGCTGCATGTGATGATCTGGATAAAAGTACAAGGAGGTTTGAATTGGTGCCAAACAGAATCAACTTTCCCAAGACTCCACAGAAATGTTCTAGTGAGAACGAAACTGGTTGTAAGAGCAGGGTCTCCGATGCAGAAGATCGAATTGGAAACAACATGGGACTTTTTGAAATGGAAGATCCTTTTCTGGACTCTGAAAGTCCACAACGGAAAACTCAATTTAGCCGGGCCTCTAGAAAACACTTCTTTGGGAAGATGTACAGTGTTCCTATCCGGCGGCCGGGTCTGGCACCCCCAGGGAGACTAAGCAAATCTAACAGGAAAAAGAGTGGACCCATGCACGGAAATATTCAACACAAAGGCAACAGGAAGGATTTGCTAGACTCTTTCAAGAATTCAAGGCTAGTATTTGATATTGATCCGAAGATAATGCAAATGAGAAATGAGGGTGAACATGAAGATATGGACAGTGGCGTTGCAGCCCAAGATGGTGATAAGGAGAACTGGCTTTCGGCAAACGCAGAAAAGGAGGAAGACGACCAAATTTTTGATGCTAGTAATCATGGTGCCGAAAAGAGGATGAGCAAAAACACAATTCTTGAAGACAGCGAAGGGATTTTTGCGAGCCGGAGCAACTACATAAAAAGGACTTTTTCGAAAAGGGATAACCGTGATATTTTTTTTAACAATAAAAGAAGGATTCACGAAAATGGCAACGATGGTGAAAGCACGAGTCCTGACAACAGAGGCAGTAGAGAAAATGACAATGACTGGGATGATAAAGAAAACCACAATGAGTTGATGGAAAGCCCGTGGCTTGGTCGTAACTTCGCTGTGTCCGTAGAGCCTTATAAAATTGGGTAAGCATTGCCTGGATTTTCAAGTAGTATTGGTGATCAGAGTTTAACCTACACCTCCTGATACTTCATTAAGTATTTGTTGCGTAGCTCACTTAACTGCCAGTCCAAATTTTGCATTTTCTTGTGGGAGGGCGGAGCTATTTTAATTGGAGGGTGTAATTATTATGCACATGGCCTGTGTAATACACTTTTTAAAATGTATTCTATTTAATTTATTATATTCCTTAGGCCATGTGCATAAGAATTATTATGGATGGGTCGATATGAAAATTTGGAAATTAATCAATAGTCTATCGGCATATTGGTTTGTCGGAAAAAATACCGATAATTACTTTCATTTTATCTATAAACATCTTACAATTTTGTGCAATATTTTTATATGTTTTTTGTATATAAACATATAATATCCATTCTGTACTTTTTTTTAAAGTAAATGTCTAAATATGCTACTTCTTTTACATCGCAAAAGGTTGGTTCGTGTGAATACATTCATTTATCAGGTGGTCAGTTTACCATTTGGAATTTTATATTGGGACAGTAGACTATTGGTTATTGGTATCAGTACTTTTTGTATTGATACTTTATCAGTGTCAGCCAAACTTTCATATGGACCCATCTCTACTGGATACATTGATATACGGATAATAAAAGACTACCAGTTAATGTGTCCCATTTCCAAAAATAATAATAATAATAATAATAATGAGGTGAAGATGGTGTAGCTATGAGGGGAAATGGAGGCGATTGTAAAAATAAATTTTAAATCTTTGTGCACTGTGTATTAACTATAGGTCAATCCATTCCAAATCATCACAGCTCCCAAACATACCATCTCAGATATTCACAGAATTTGGTAGAGGACATGAAGGAACTTATGTAAAATTTTAGCTCTCAGCGATTCACTGTGTTTTGATAAATTATGGTTTCTGTTTCTAGAGGTACCTTAAATATTACTTTAATTTTAGAATTAGCGTAAAAGTTTGTTTCTGACACAACTAACAGCAAATATAGGGTCTGGCAACTAAACCTGACTGTTTATTGCCTAATTAAAAATAAAAGAAAACTCTTTCATGCAACGAAGTCAATGTAATACTTGTTGTACTATATTTCAAAGCATTTTAGGAAGATAGCATGAGTGGCAGTTTCATACAATTTTTGACAAGGAGATAAAAAATTTTAAATTTCACTACTGCTGAGACTTCTGTCATCCTGCCAAAAACAAAACTGTTTTCATCTCTCTACGACAGTCCTCTGAATTCTATTTGGGTAACAGTAATCATTTGAAAATCACATGTTTGAAAACTTCCTGTCCTGATAGGCTAAAGTGGTGGCTAAAGTTTAATGTGGACAATTGTGAAGAATTGTACCATCTTTCAGTGCTCGAAAAATTTTCTTCAGAGCTAGGCGCCAGGTCTGAAAATCATGCACCAGGAAATCGCCTACTAGTAATTGTGGATACTATGAGAAGCTGAGCCAGCCCCTGTGGCGGAGTGGTTAGCACATTGCGCTACGAGGCCATGGGTCCCGGTTTCGAATCCCGAACTGGGCTTGGATGATTGTACGTGTCCAATCATCATTCATCACCATCTTTGCAAATTAGCCAAAAGTGGCACAAAAAGCGAAGTAAAATAAAGCAAATCAATCAGTCTATAAGCTGAGCATCACCGTATTCAAAACATCGCTAAATTATTTGAGAAAGCTGGAAATGGGGGGTTGGGGGACAAAGAGTAAGAAATTGTTACTGATTCTATAGAATGTTCATCATTTGCTAACTTACGCTGTACTGCAATTTAACTTAGAATCTTGAAAGTTTCGTACACTAAAACTTAAAAAACGGCAATATTACAGCAAGAGATCACAGTCGCCAAGCTGAAATTTTTAGTCGCCATGGCGACCGGGATTTTTCGAGCCCTGCCATCTTTTTAATAATTTCATATGTGCTTTGTCCTTTTTAGATTTCCTAATCAAGGAAACACCTGTTACCTGAATGCTACATTACAGGCTCTACTAGGTTTAGTACCATTCACGGAGGAAATCATTGTGGTTTCATCTGAGCTATCTAATTACATGGTGCGAAACTGCCTATTCCGGGTCCTCTATTACATTGTGACGTGGAGAGAGAAGGGGGAGAAGGATAAGTTATCGTATGCTTTGAGGTAAGTTGTTATTGCTCTATGGTTGGATATTCTTGAATTAAGCATGTTAGTCCCTCTTTTAGATCGAACTTTAATTCCTTCTGGAAGGAACTCACAATACAGAGTTTTGCTGTTTTTTTTTTTAATCATGGAAAATATGTTAAGTGTGTTGTTATGTAACATTTTTTTCTTAAATTTACAACATTTTCACTTTTCACAGATATACAGGGTTATTCATATTGTATCTACCAATATCAGTTGGCAACCCTGCAGGTGTACATGTGCAGAAGTCTCCCATGCCTAGGGAGATCCAAGTCTGGCAATTACTCTACGAGTCTGGAAAACAGGGAAAAATCAGGGAATTTTGCAGATCGTCTGGAATTTACGTGAGTCTGCAAGAGAAAAAGTTGCAAAATGAACAAGCAGTTCACTTCCACTTGTGGATTCAGTTCTTG
The DNA here is from genome assembly GCF_977018435.1 of Lepisma saccharinum. Taxonomy (NCBI): domain Eukaryota; kingdom Metazoa; phylum Arthropoda; class Insecta; order Zygentoma; family Lepismatidae; genus Lepisma; species Lepisma saccharinum. Next base: position 12,611,325 of record NC_139254.1, on the reverse strand, counting down.
TGATTTCACTCCCAAAAAAGCTTCAGTTTAGAAACTTGTTTCTTTCGTTCTTATGATTCTCAGTCTTGTGCAAAATTATGGTTCCTTCGAATTTCTATAATACATTTTCACTTTTATAATACTAGATATTAGAAAGAATATCAGAGTAAAACTTGCAGTCCAGATATCTGATTGATAACTAAAGTACATTGACAATATGATCGTAATTATCATAAATGTTGGTGAAGATGAGGTTATCTCGTTTATTATTTTATAGATCTTAGTGTTGTTATAAAATTCCTATATGCAACAAAAATTTCTCCAGATGCTGTGTAAATGTATGCAAAAAAGCAGCATTTTTTACGACACTATAAATCTGCCAGAAAATGAAAAATTGTGTATTTTTTATGAACTTTTTCTGTTGTTTTTATATTGTGCAGATCTGTTATGTCGAAATAATGTACCTCTGTTACCGTAGCCTGAAGGCTAGATGCACGTGATTGTAGAACACAATACATTTGATGCCGATTGTAATTTTACATTTTACTCTTTGAATTTTCACTTGTTCTTGTGTGTGTAGAATGAAATTTGTTTTAAAAAAGTTGTGAAAGTGAATATTCATAATAATTAACACATTATATATTTAATTGAAAACGCAAGGTTCAAATGCAAAAATCATGATGATAAACATGCCTGGAAAAATTTTTAGACTGGAAAACCTGGAAATGTCAGGGAATTTCATAATCAAAAAATCGTAGCAACCCTGGCTCAGCAGACACTACGAAGAAGGTCCAAAGAGGGTCGCCATCAACCAGTGTCAAGAGTGTCAAAACGTGATACGATTGGTTAGACAATAGAAATCCAATGCCAACGTTCAGCAACAAGAGTCTCCAGGTCGGAGGAGCCGTATTCTCTGGTACCCTGATACATGGGGGGGGGGGGACCTAAAAGAAACCGGAATTTTGTAATAAAAAATTGTGTATTGATTTTTAAGTGTTACGAATTTAATCTCCTTCAAAGTACTATCCATTTGATGCAAAGCACTGGTATAAACTTGTTTCCCCCCCCTCTTTTTTTTTTTTTTTTGAAGCAGTCTTGAAACTCTTGCAAAGTGATGCTTTTTAATGCTTCTGCCATTTTCTTCTTCACCTCTTCCACATCTGCAAAACATTTTCCTTTGAGGTCTTTCTTCATTCGGTGGAATAAATGGAAGTTGCACTGAGTGAGATTGGGTGAACATTGCAGGTGGATTAGCTTGATCATGCTGTTCTTAGTTAAAATTTGTGTCACACTCAAGACTTTGTGATCTGGCACATTGTCGTAGTGAGGCCACCACTCCCCCACAACTCGGGGCATTTTCATCTCACCGTGTCAAGCAAACGTTTCAAAACTTGTAGGTAAAAGGCCTGGTTAACAGTTTGACCGTTGGGAACGAATGCAGAGTGAACAATTCAGTTTGCATCAGAAAAAGGAATCGGCATCATCTTGACATGTCGCCTTGAGCAAGGTTTGTCTGGAAGTGACAATTCACCATTTCTGAAGTGAGAAAACAATTCGTAAACTTGTCTTCCCCAGAGCAGGTTCCTTGGAAACTATTTTAAGCATTACAACTGTTTCCCCAAACGGAAAACTGAATTTCACAGCTCCATCTTATTCAAACTTTTCAGCAATCACAATAATCGACGAACAAGAGAGAGACACTTAAGAAAAGAATTGTCTACATGATACCACAACTTCACTCAACGACGTCGGTCAGCAGACTGGTGGAGAGCCATCTAGCGGCAGAAGCATGTACTACATACTTTGTTTTGGGTCCCCTACGTACTTCAGTGTAGTGCCCCCTGCTTCTCCTGAATGGAATTTGTTTGGATGAACGTTTCCATTGCCACGATTTGTGTCTGAACCGTCCAACATTCCATGGCAGACTAATTGCCAGACTTGAATCTGCATAAGCATGGTAGACTTTGCGCATGCGCACCTGCGTTACGACAGGGTTGCCAAATTATATTGCTAGATATAATATGTGCCACTCTGTATGTTACATTTTGCATAAAATTTTCCCACATTTATGAATTTTTTCTTTAACAATTTTTTGAAAATAAGAAAAAAATAGCATTGCATAAAAGTTACTGAAAATACATTTTTAATTGGTAATTTAAAATTAATGCATGGAAAATAATGTAAAAACTTTTTATATATGGATGGAAATAATCACGAACTGCAAAATCCGAAGTTGAACTATCATAAGAAGTTTCCAGAATGCGAATATGAATTATTAAATGCTATTCCCAAGACTGTAACCAAAGGAGCATCATAATTCAACACGAGTTACAGTAAAATCAGCAACAAAGAAAACACGACATCTAGTTGTTGAAATTTGAAAGAAGTGATTGCAACACATGTGCACAAGAGATGTGGTGTGATTGTAGCCTGTTGTTCATTCACATTGGAATTTTACAGTGAAGGATGGTCAGTTCCCATCACTCATCCAGAAAGGTTTAAACTTGAGGTTATTTTGATTGCCCTATCTGAGCAAGAAGTGGGCTTAAATCAAACTTTTTCTGTTTTAAAAAAGTAACTTGTACTGTGTCCTTTGTGAGAGGGAGATGGGCTTTTTCTGTAACTAATTATCTAAACCTTATGCTACATTAGAAATCACAATAATGTGACTAAAATGCTGAATTCAAGAGAAGGTTTTTCACGTGTGAACATACTTAAAACGAAGGGACTGTACTGCGTTTTAAAGTAAAAAGACATGAAGTATGTCCAATTCAGCATATAGTACTGATATTTGGAATATAAAATTAAACAATTCTGCACACTTTCAATTACATAATTTTTACTTGTTTCTTATTTTTAAAACATATGAGGGTGAAGTCATAAGTCATGGAAACTATTTTTATCCTCGCGAACAGCAGACATCACGAAAAATCTAAGATATACGTTTAAAGGTGTATGGAATGTACCTTCGAATGAAGCCACCAAATGAAGTCTGGATGCAGGAGACTCTTGTAGGGAAGAGACAGGACATTGGATAACAGTGTTTTATTTTGACATGAGCAACAAGTACACAAGACTACACTGTTTAACAACCTTCAAAGTATTCACCCAGGTTATCCACTGTTCGTTGCCAGCGATTAGTCAAGCTCTGAATACCATCCGCTGCATGTGCACCGCTAACGTGTGCCACCTCTCGCTGAAATACTGTTACGATCTCTTCTTTGTTGGCAAACCGTTTCCCACGCAATGGATTCTTCACATGGACTCAGATCAGGAGAATAAGGCGGGTGTGGAAGAACGTCCCATCCCCACCGCTGTAAGCGATGCTTAACAATGTCTGCCGTGTGAGCTGTCACGTTATCGTGTAGGATAATGGTGTTGCCCAAAAGTTCTGGACGTTTGGTTCGTACTGCACTACACAATTGTGACACCAAAAATGAAGTGTAGTATGCTGCATTCACAGTGTGTCCCTCACACACTGGATGGCACACAAGAACACCTTGACAGTCGTATGTCAGAATGACCATAACTTTTGTGGGTGACGAATTTTGTCGAACCTTATGTTTCCATGGTGACGCAGGATGATGTAATTCAACATGTCACGTTCTTCATTCTGAAACCTCACAAGATTGATGCGACATGTTTCGTAGCGTGTCTACTTCTGTACCTCCGTTAAGTGATGTGGCACCCATTTTGCACAAAGTTTTCGCATCTGTAGGTCCTTGTGTAAAATGCGACACATTGTCGATGCTGGTATTCTTGTATGCAGTTGTAATTCCGCCACAGTTCAGTGCCTGTCCTCACGTAAACACTTGTTCAATCACCATCACCCGTACATCTTTGTCCTTGGACACAGGATGCCCACTGCGAGGCAGATCGGCAGTTGACACTCGTTTGAAGGTCTCCACCCATCTCGCCACTTGTTGATAGGGAATGGCATACACACCCAGTGCTTTCCGTAGCTCTGTAAAGCATTCCCGTGCATTTGTGCTGCGGAGAACTGTTATTTTAACATAAGCTCCTGCTGCATGACCTCCATTTTCAAATGCTGTCACTCACCGACTGAACTTGGGTGCGTGCTTACTACCCCACCAATGTTCACACACACCATCTGGTGACTTCTTTCGAAAGTACATTCCATACACTTTCAAACGTATATCTTAGATTTTTGGTGTTGTCCCCTGTTCGCAAGAAAAAAAAAATAGTTGCTATGACTTATGACTTAACCCACGTATATTTCAGTCCATTAAAAAAAAATATTTAAATAGAAATTTATATAGTTCTTAGGGCATATATTTCATGTTTGAGGACATATTTGGAAATTTTTGCATCTTTTGGTGATTTTGACATAAAGGCATCCAGGTGCGTGGTGCTGATCACATCACCCCTACCTTCGGCCGTGATCAAGGAAGTGTGGGGCCTTAACTCAACACTCCCTATACACCTTCATGGCATGTCGCAAAGCACAGGGAAGCACTTTACTATTACTTTACTTTTTATAGTTTTTTTTTGGTATGTACGCATTTATGGAACAGCAGTGTAAAGTTAATAAGAATGAGTGAAGGAATTCTGAACTGCAGCTTCTACATTTATTACATGCTAAATCATATGAACTGAAAGAAGAACTTGTATCTGTTCACATGTAGGGTTTTTTGCGGTAACTGGAAGAAAACATTTTAAATAGCTGAAGTTTCTAGTGCATATTTTAGGTAATTTAAGTGCATAACTGTCCAGACTGTAGTCATTAGTGCGATAATTTGTCATGGAATATTTCATTAACATACTTTTTTTTTTCATATTGTATTTTACAGGAAGTTTAAGACTTCTCTCTGTTCAACGAAACCAAAATATTCTGGTTCCAAGATGCATGATGCAAGTGAATTTCTCCTCGAGATTCTAGACACAATAAAAGATGAGATAGATGGTGCTTGGAGATCGTCAAAGTCTGATGTTTCAGTCTCAAGTATTGAACCACGGACTCAAAGTGAAGGTCCTGAACAAGTTGAGGGTGCTGTGTCTCTTTCGTCTAGTCAGCCGTCGTTGCCAGAATCTACCGATGCTATGAATCCTGTAAAAGAAAATTTTGAATCAGAAGTGTCGTTGTCCTCCGTTTGCACAGAGTAAGCTAACTGTTTTACATTAAAAAAAAAATACAATGGTAACTGAAAATTTTGGATGTTTCTACAAGTTTGTGCAAGTTTAGTCAACAGTAACAATGATGCTGCATAACCCTATTCGTACAAAATATTTCAAGTATATTTCAAATGCAATTTTTGCAAATTCTGAGCAGTGTTGCCTATTGCCTAGAAAGGGAGTATTCTTGTACAAGTCAGCTTGGATAACAAAAGGTGTTACTTTCTTGCAAAATTTCCATATGATTTTTTATGTAGATGGATTTTTTATTCATTTATATGATACAGCAGATCTTCACATGCAAAGAAATTCATATTTAACAATAATGCCTTTCTTGCTTGATTTAACATGCCACAGGTAACATAAACAGTACAAACGCGAATTGTATAACAGTCTGTGACGGCCGGTGCTTACCTACAGACTGCCGGCCTCACTCTTACCAGAGGTGAGAGATAATTCAACCAGTTACAGTGTGACGTGTGGTCGGCACGGCAAACTCCCAGCCATTATAGGTTTTCCTGTCTGGGTTACGCTACTCATTCCCCAATTTTAGGGATGTGCCGAAGCTGATTACAGATGTAAGAAAATCGGCAAAAATTGACATATCGGAATCGGCAAAAATCCGATATTTAAACCGGTACAGATTATACTAGAGTTTTACCTTCTAATAAGTTTTATATTCTAGTTTTGTAAGATTTATTGAAAATTTGGTTATGATTCGTAATTATTGTAAAGTTTTTGTAATAAAATTATTGCAAACTCATTCAGAGGATCAACCTAACTATAAATCGGAAATAAACAGTACATTGCTGAACCAGGATCTGCTGTTGTATTGGAAATTCAAAAATGAATATTCAAACCCGAAGCAAGTGCTGACAAAATACTTGAGCATACCTGCTGCATCAGTAATCAGTGATTGAGTGTTCAGTGTTGCTGAACAGATTTGCGATAAGAGAAGAAGTAGGTTACTTCCTGAAGTGCTTCCAAATCTCGTATTTCTGAAGTTGAATCTGGCAGAACAGGAATTCATTTTGCATTTCAAAGAACTGCTTGTGTACTAATGTTAAATCTCTAGGTTCACGTAACCTTTTGTAGATGCAAATGTATGTATATTCGCATCTCTTGAGAATATATATGTATAGCCTGTACATATGATATGCAATAGAAATGTACATAGAAAATTTATTTTTGTCATGCAGAAAATAACATCCCATTTCTGTTTAATAATATTATGTATCGGAATCAGTTAAATATCGGCATCGGTATCGGTTCCAAAAATTATCGGTAAATTTTCAGCTTCGTCACATCCCTACCCAATTTCATCATAATGGTGGATGGCCACAGGTACCATACACAGGCTAAAATCTCAGGGAGAAGTTGTTATTCAAACTTGTGTGCGTCCTGTGGCTGGAGCTCAAAGCTTAAACCTTAGACCGAAAGGTCACAGTGCGAGACTATGCATATTGCATGCAGTGGTGAAAAATCTGTACAAATTTCAGCAGCCCTAGCACTAGTTTTAGGGGTTTTCATAACCCATAGCACAACAGCCCTTGAGGGCCAGGACCTACCCATCGACTGCAGGCTTCACGTGCACATGCCTCAGCAGATTTTGATGATCATCGAACCGTTACAGGCTCACATGTGGTTAACATGACTAACCTCCAGTTTTAGTAGGTTTCTGTTACCGGATTAGATATATCGAAGAACTTACTCCAGTTACAAGAAGAGTTGTCTCTCTTTTAGTTCATGGCTGTTAAAGGCATAAAAGCACAGTTTTGGTTGTGACATTTTCGGAGAACATGCGCTCCGTTCATCAGACATTTAGTTTAATTAAACATACAGTAACAATTTAACAAAAAGAAAACAGTTATACAATGGGTCTTGTCATTGTTACAGAACATTCTAAAGTGTTTTAAATCACTTCAATTCTGTTTACAGTGCATTGAAACCTTACAAGGATCTTTGTAAAAGAGATGATGATTTTGAATTGGATGATGATATTTAGGATGTATAATTAAAATTTGATAAAATATCTTCATCTAAAATAATATAATAAAGAAAAACAGACTGCTTGTTTCACAGTTGAGTTGCTGTGATGTGTGTTGTCCCAAAATATTACAACAGAAACTGTGTTTTTATGCTTGTAACAGCTGTTAAACTGCAAGAGGAATAACTGCTCTTGAAAGTGGAGTGAATTGTTTCGTACATATACTCCGAAAACATACACTGCATCCCTTGTTTTTTAAACTTGATCTCCAGGAATATGTAAAAATTTAGGTTCCACTGCATCATCGTAAATAGAGTTGAAGTAATTTAAAACACGAGAATTTTCTTCAGCTATACTTTTGAAATGTCTGTTAAAGTCAGGGAACTTGTTTTAGCAGTTTGATAGGAGTAAAAAGTTATTTTTTACCTATGTTGCTTGTCTTGTAATCGCATATAACTTGTTCAAGACTGCTGTGTCCTTTTATGTTAAAATCAATGGACCCTCATTATTGCATCATTGCATCAATCATTTGGCAGGGTCAGTTTTTTTTTTGTTTCGTAGAGTCATCAGGCATTGCCAGACACCCTGTTTGATAATCTGCAATCTGTGCTGTCATAAGATTGATTTAGGAGTTCTGATTGCCACGTTGCAAGTACCTGTTGATTATCCAGATTTAATTGTGATGACAACAGCAACATTTACCAGCTTCAAGCTGAAAAAACCAGACCACTGTCATCTAATTTTTAACTCTATGGTGACACAATACATCAAGAAGCCATTGTGCTACGTTGCCGGGGGTCCCAGGTTCGAGTCCCATCGGTGGCATGGCATCATTCTCATCTTATGGTTAGCCAAGATAGCCATGGTTGAAAGCAGTGGTCCTGCAAAAGTGATATGTGATTAGCCCTGTGTTAAGCATGTAATTTTCTGTAATATATATATAGGTACATGTGGTACAGCTGTAACCCAGTTCTTTAACTAGCCTGAAGGTATAAAATAAACCATGAATTATACTGTGCATGCATGCTGAACATTCTTCTAACATCTGCTGCACTTTATACATGATGTAATGTAATATTAACATTGGTTGCTTGCTTGCTTGGGGGGCAGTTGCCCCACCTGCCTAAATAGATAACAGAAGCAGCGTCATTCACTTTCGACATTAACACACATCTACGTGTCCTCTCCTTCCTCACTATCTCACTTCCGTATAACATCTGAATCTGCTGTGTGCTCTGTTTTTCTATGCTTTGATATTTTTCTAGTTATGTACTTGGGCATAAGGGGTACAACTCTCCCTGAGCCATGCAGTTGCTGTGAGCTTCATATTACACGACCTATAAGTGCAACAGAACAACACAGCTGAGCTCAGAACAAAGACACAGAACTTTCAGGCACTGGAAAGAATCCTTCAGTGTTGCAATCTTGTAATGAATATCTTTGGGGGACTCTGGTACCCCACATGCCTAATGTTGAGTTAAGAGTAGGGTTGAGCCGATACTACTTTGAACCGATACCGATATTAATGCCGATACTCTTAGCGATTCCCACCGATACAGATACCGATACTTGAAAATTGCAATAATAAAAATTTGTTCAAAATATTGATCAATATTGGTGTGTACATTTTCTTCTGCAATTACATGCATCAATTTACCAAGAAATTTGCTGTATAATATTCCAGAATTGCATCAGAATATTAAAATAGAGATTATGTAATCACAAAATATAATTTCTCGTACAAAATTAGTGCAGAATAAAAAGTAAGTTTTAATTTTACGTAATTTCCAGGATAATTAAAAAGTGTCACGTGGCATTTTTGCGGACCCTGTGAAAGACCAATATGCCAGAATGTATCGGCTGTATCGGTAAATGAATTCTAACCGATACTTTCCAATACCGATATCACTGGTATCGGTCGATACCGATACATCGGAATCGGCTCAGCCCTAGTTAAGAGACAAGTGATGTTGAGAGAAATCTCAACTTCAGGCATATTTAACTGCATTTTCTGTGATACGTAATGAATGATTTTTTTATTTATCTGCGTGAAGTACATATTGATAAGAAGTTATACTATTTACAGGTGTGGAGAGAAAAAAGGAAGCAGCAAAGTAGATTACCTAACATTTTTCCTTGATATACCAAAAAGGGAGAGCAACGTAGATACTATTCCTTCTTTGCAAGTTGCATTCCACTCTTACATGAGACAGAATGTAGGAGAGGTGAGATGCGACAAGTGCAACGATCCCCATTGCAAGCAAATTCCGTCTTTCAGCAAGTTACCAAGGTATGTTAATTTCAGTTTTATGTTTGGCATTTACTGTAAGATAGTTTGTGACAAGAACTTTATAATGTGGGGTAAGATGCAGGAAATATCATGAATGGCAAAGTATACAAACAGTTAAAACTATATTTTTAATGTGTGCTACCCGAGTTTAAGCATGTGCTAAAGTGTAAATATTATTCGTGAATTTTTGCTTACATGCAGAGCACCTTTCTTTTTTAAAATAATTTTCATGGTGAAAGTGCTCTTGTTTCTGTGAAGATACAGCAAACGAATGTACTCCGTTGTTACAAAATTTCTTAGAAGTATCAACTGGTTTTACCATTGTAGTGTTAAGTTTGGCTAGACCTTTTGCCAACATCAGCGAAACAGTTTTCGAAATTTCCTCTCATTTCGAGAAACCACAATATTCGGAATTCTGAAAATTTGCATCTGCTAAGAATTTCTTCTAGAACAGTTGTTCTCAAACTTCTTTTTCTCAGTGTACCCTTTAGTCGTAACTGAAGGTTTAATGTACCCACACCATATGTTTTCTCCGAATAGTGGGTTTTTGGGGAATTTTTTGGGCTGTCTGATTGGTGGGTGTTTTTGATATGTTGGAAGCGTGTATATCTGCAATAGAGATTCGAGCTGTATGTGGAAAGGTGGTAGACAAATAAACATTAGAATCCTATGTTTATTATTTTATTAAGTGTTTCTACGTTTACAATCTTTGAGATTAGTTACAAGAATAAGAATGTGGAACACATGCATACTAAGAAGTATATATAAAACTTTTTTTCATATATTTTTACCAAATGCAAACCAGGGTGGATAAAAATAATGATTTTTATTTAAAAGAAGGAAAAGAAATAATTTTTGATGTTTTTTATATTAAAATTGGATTTTTTTATTTGAATCTATTTTTTGATTATTTTTTTTTTTTTTTAAAAAACATGCTCAAAATTGCTTGTATACTTTTTGGCACCATACATATAGATATATTTTTGTAAAGAACCTGTAAAATATTTGAACAGTTTGATTGAAGCAAATCAGAAGTTACATGTAGAATACATTTTTCTTTTTTTATGATGCTGTATAGGGTGAACCTGTCTTCCTCTGTGGCCGTGCGGTCTAAGGCAACTTGCTTTGGATGGCGGCTGCGGGACGGCATGGGTTCGATCCCAGGTTCAGTCTCCGGGAATTTACAGCCTGTGTATAGGGCCGGTGGCTACCCACCATCGTGAGGAGTGAGTAGCGTAATCTGGTCTCGAAAATCTCCTATAACGGCGGGGGGTTCGATTTGCTGACCCTACGTCATCCCATTACCGGTTGAAGAATTCCACACCTTTAAGAAGAATTGTGGAGGGAGACTGGCAGTCGGGAGATAGGCCATGGCCCTTCAAGGGCTGTCGCGCTACGTATAGGGTGAACCTTTCTGTGGAAATGTTTGTTGAGTGTGTAGATGAAACCATAATTTCAGAAACTTTTCTTCCAGTGATAATAAAACATCGTGGATGAACTACATAATTGTAACTTAAAATACTTTTATATAATCTTTGTGCTGAACCAGCCCTCGTGGCGGAGTGGTTAGCACATCGCGGTACGACGGCAGTAGTCCCAGGTTCAAATCCCTGGCTGGGCATGGATGTTTGTGTGTCCATTCATCATATCATCACTCATCCCCATCTTCGATTAGCCAAAAGTGGCACAAAAAGCGAAGTAAAATAAAGCAAATCAATCAATCTCGTGGCAATTTTTTAAATGTTAGTTTGCCATGTTTAATTACAGCTTAATGGTAATGAAAATGTTTACTGTTGAACATGATTAGTATTTTGTGTACTATTCGACATACATTTTTTGCTATAAACATTATTATTGAATTTTAAATCAACAGAAATGTATGTGTGTTTAAAGTTTACATATTTCATTTCCTTTCGTATGAGCTTCAGACTATCAGTACATATATTTTGTTTCCTTTCTTTACGTTTCTTAGATCCTAATAAACACTATTAAATGATTAAGAGATTAATGTACTTTCACTAAAAGCAATTCTGATATCTACAGAATCCTAATTTACATTATTCTATAAATTATTTATTTAAAATGATTTAAATCAACCTAATTTAAATCAGTCCACCTTGATGCAAAACACACAAAGATTCACATGAATGGTCTACAAGGAATTCTAAGCAGATGTAATTTTTCAGAATTTTGAATATGATAGTTTTTTTTTTTTTAATGTGAGTAAATTTTGAAAAGCGTCTTAATAAAACCTTAAGGAAAAGGTCCAAGCATAACTGACTTAATAAAATGTGTAGGTGGAGTTAAACTTTAGAAATAAATACGAAATCCATATTTCTTTGAAAATTAATGTATAGCTGTGAATTGCATAAAGTATGGTAGTTTAGGACCATACTCTGTGTACTCAATTTCATGTTCCTTCATTAGATGCCATTTATGTTTTTGTTCCAAGCTCCTTGTTATTACTTTCCTAAATGTTGGTTATGTTGGGATAACATAAGACTACGTACTTTGTTCAGTAAGTTTTGCCACCTGGGCTATTACTTTTTCATTGAGTGAGGGAAGTTTATGATTTAACATTCAAATGATAGTTTGGAATGTCCTCTATTAAAGGGTAACATCACTTTTTGATGTAGTCCCTGCCAGCGCTGATACCCTTGTGCCATCGGTGCACTAGTGTCTGCATGCTGTCAGAGGACCTGGGATTCATTGTTTCAAGCATATGTCCAGAATGTCTACGAATGACCTCCCTCTGCTTAATCCTACGATTACCACAAAGTTGTTCATCAACACGTGCACCATTTCTCGAGTTAATGCAAAGACAGTACATTACTGCGGTGCTTGTCTTTAAAGTAGCCGAGGCTGGGCTGTCGGTGTGTATAGACCGCACCCATCTCCTAACCCTGCAAATGTCAACGCATGCATCAGACAGTGGATTTCGATAGGTGGAACATCTTCCACAGTTGGAATTGCAATCACAGCATACTGCTTGAACCGTATTTCCACATACTGCTCCGACATCAAAGGCACTACCTGAAACAGAAAAAATCCTCTGAGGGCAGACATTCCAAACTTTCATTTGAATGTAAAATCATAAAACTTCCCTCACTGAATTTCGCATTTAAGATTTCATTGTGCATCATTTCGTGACAAAACATGGTAACAAAATGGACCTCACACCTTTCAAAAACATGAAAGATTAACACTACAATGTGTTATTTCACATTTCGTGATTTTGTCAAAAAAGAAATATGCATGCCCTTAGTTATATGATGATTGATTTACATCAGTGGCATATTCTCCCATGTTGGACTTCTCTTTTTGATTTACTCGCATGCCTGCATTGGTATTTTATTTTTATTATATCTAATATATATAAATCAAAGAAGGTAAAAGGAAACACTCACCGGCAGTGGCGTCGCGTGCGGTTCACATACGGGTGTTCACAATATTTTTTTATACTGAATGGAGATTTACTCCTCTCCCTTGTAACTTCATCTTCAATTGAAAAAGAAAGAATAACAGTTCAACTTATTTTCAACTATTTCCCACAAAAATCACGCTATATTTGAAGTAATACATTTTTTTATTCAATTAACACCCTTTTAATTACGCAATTTACAATTAGTAATGGTTAGTGCAACCTAATTAGTATAACATGCAATCTCAGGTATGTACAATGCAAGACTACCATACTTCGCAATCTACTTTCTATTACACCGACCATATGTTAACCAACCACATTCATTCAGCATTGAAAGCACGTGCATCGTTAGCGGGACAGAGGGGAGGACGCGTCCAGTCCAGAAAAAATATTTTGTATGTAAGATATTTGGGAATTATACAAAATGACCTCGCCCCGCCCACAATAACTCGGTTGGGATGCTTATGATCAATGTAACATTCCATATGTTCCTTCTTCCCTCGTGTTTCGTATTTTTTTCCCTCCTAGCATCATTTTGCCATGGTTCAGAGAGATTGATTTTTGACCATTTAATGCAAGGGTTCTCAAATTTCTTTGCTTCACGGGGCCCTTAGCGTTTCAAGATTTTTCCGCGGCGCCAAGAATGTAGCCCTCTCTAACACTTGCATCAGTCAGTTACTTGTAAGATTGCATGCCTTAAGTTAAAAATTAAACACGTATTTCAAATTCAGAAACATTTCATATGTAAAAATGTACTAAATAAGCACATATTTGAAACATCCATAGCACTGACTAACAATTCAGTGAAAATATTGGAACATTTCGCAGCGCCCCTGCGCCCCTCAGGATGCCGCGGCACACTCTTATTATTAACATATTTACCCGTCGTTGCCTTCTAATCGAGGGGTCCTCGGTTCGATACCCGTGGAGGAACTTAGTTATTCGAATCCCACTTAAAACTGTAGGTCCAGTCCCGATTAGTCTTACCGAGCATAAATTGGACTTAAAACACCAAAAAAATCAATCAAACATATTTACCATCCTTGATCTTATGCATTGCACGAAACTAATCGTTCCAGAGGCAGTCTTTTTGTATAGCTATGTGCAAATGGTAACAAACGCCCAGAATGTGTCCTTTGCCCATCCATGCTTCGAGTGAATTGTTCAATTACAAGAACTGTCCGATGAAAAAAGAATAACAATTCTCTTTTAGATATATTAAAATATTTTTTAAATGTATCTATTACAAACAAGACTACTTACTGATTTGTCCGAATAAGTGGCTAAAGAACACACTCTAAATATGCACTTTCAATTATACATTTGCACATGAACTCCCTCCTGAAGGATAACCGGCCGAAGCCTGTAATTGAGCTCTAGATATTACACAGAAAAAAATAAAATTCTCACTGTGGGTCGAGTAATTGAACGCCACACACCGACACACAATGCACTTAATAATGATATCAAGAGAAACTAAATTCTACATTATGCTGGCACTTACCTTTATAGAGGATACAGTTCCTTTAGTAATTTCTGTTGCAACCACTGTAGTGAATTTTACTTGTATTCTACCTCTTGTACAATGTAGAGGTCCGGCTGGTGAGGGCCCACCCTTTTTACTTCAGTTCGTTCTGCTTCGCTCATTCGCGAAAATGGAGTTTCTTTCAAACTCCTAACAGTATTCA